>NC_051070.1:22735735-23058235 GCF_004664715.2 Peromyscus leucopus | reverse complement strand
TGTGGGACTGGTGGATGACAAAGATTTATCCTGACTGTGGGCAAGGCAGGAAAACTCTAGCTACAGCTGGCCCCTTGTGTCCTCTTTCTCTTGCTCTTTCTTCTTTTCCTCCCACATTTCTCCTTCTTTTTTTTCTTTCTGCCTGACAGCTCTGCCTATTCTGTCTTCTGCCTTGCTATTGGCTGTTCAGCTCTCTATTAGACCATCAGTTATTTTAGACAGGCAAAGTAACACAGCTTCACAGAGTTAAACAAATGCAACATAAAAGAGTATAACACATCTTTGCATCATTAAACAAATGTTCCACAGCATAAACAAGTGTAACACATCTTAAAATAATAACATTAGAGTACAGTATTTTCCATATCTAGCTCTTTTTTCTTGTTCCTTCAAATATGATTATTTTAACTTCTCAGTGGGGCATTTCCTAAAGGAGTCTTTAAAACTGTATTAAATGCTCCTATTTTGTGTTCTTCTGATGTTTGGAGGCAGGGCTCTTACACAGGACTTGTCAAGGTATAACATTGTTACTTCTTTCCATATGCATCACAGCTGACACTGAGCTCCTTGAGGGACCAGCTATTCTTCATTCAGCTCTCCACATCTAACTGCGATCCTAGAGTCTCCCACGCGGCCCAGGCTGAGTAGTAGTTAATGAATAGTAAATGGATGAGTGAACACATTCAAAACAGCCTGATCCCTTCTTATAACCACAATATCCATCTTAAACTCAAATCAGATTTTTAATCATATTTACATAATCCTTTCTGTAGTTGGATGTGGTCAGATCATCTGCAATTTCTTCACCTCCAATTTGCAGCATCTCTAATGCCATCACTTGAAATCCATTTAAAAAGGTTCTTTTCTTCTAGTTCACCTCAAGTCAAATGAAAGGTAAATTAAGCCAAAAGATGGCTTTGCCTGCTTTCACATCTGTCAATGCCTCTCTTCCCAGTGGGGCTATTTCTGCTTCACAGCCATTCCCCTGCACACATGACTGAATCCTCCCCAAGGGTCCCTTCTTGATTAGCCACGTGCCCATCATCACATTTGCGACTGTCACTGCCAACTCTCCTGTTGAATCCTGTTTGCTCTTTCTCCGCCTCATGTTTCTTTGTCTCACAAGACTCCCCTCTCAGCAGCACATGGTCACATGAGGGGGACTGGAAACCAGAAGCCCCAAAGCATAGTTTCAGCTCCAACATCAACCAACAGAGTGACTTGGAATGAAAAAGGACACACTCCTGCTGTTAGAGAACACTTACTTTTGCTCTTATTTTAACTGTCAAAACATCTGGCAGGTTATGTCACAATATATCCATTTAACAAGATAAATTGGGCTGGGGAGATATTTAGTCAGTGAAGTGCTTGCCTTACAAGCACAAAGACATCAGTTTGATCCTCAAACCCATATAAAAATATTTAAAGAGCTAAGCATGGGAGCGTGCACTTATAATCCCAGCACTGTGGAACCAGATACAGGTGGATCCCTGAGACTGGCTAGCCAGCCAGGCTAAACTTATCAGTGAGTCCCAGGCCAGTAAGGAAAGGGTCAAAAAACAAAGTGGCTAGAGCTTGACGGACAATGCCTGAGGTTGTCCTCTGGCCATCACACAAGCATTCATATGCACGCCTGCAAACTCCCTGCTCCACTCACAGGGGCTCACACAGGTACACACCCAAGATAACCCAGATCTAAAGTACATTTCTCATAGTCACATGGTAGCATATGACCGGTGGACCCCCAAACTAGCAACACAGGTTCACCCCAAGAGACCCGTGCTCAAATCCTGACACCACTGCTAATTTGTTAGTCTAGCTCTAGTAAATTAACCGTGTTGAGTAACAGTTTTATGTTTATTAAAATGTACACAGTGCCACCACCCTTGCAGGAAGCATTGTATGTGACAGATGAGCGGGAAGATATACAGATCTAACTTATGGGGGCAGACACGTGGTAACTGCTCAGTAAGTGGTTAAGCCCTATTGTGTATCAATGACATCAGGCTCGGGCCTGGTATAAGTCTATATTCCTAGGACTGAGATGGCTCAGTTCTCAGGTGAATTAATTCCTCCACTAAGCAAGGGAATGAATAAGTTCACCCTGAGATCTACGAAGACCTGGCTTCTCCTGTGATCTTCACCTTCCTAAACTGGGCTTGTCACTCAGCCTTGGAACTCAAGCTTCTCCATCTATGGAACAAGAAGGGGGAAGTCCGCTGCTTTTCTGACTCAGTTTCTCATTTTTAAAGCTCTGACTGAGGTTTCAGTGAATGTCCTACGTGAGAGACTCCCTGCACAGGGGTAACAGTTGAATACTCCTTCACCATTTTCGCTTGAAATACATATATTTTTTTTTAATCCCAGTATCTGTGACAACAACAGATAAGTGAAGAAAAAGTACTTTGCTGCTTGGCAAGGGACTTAAGTGATGTCGTGTAATTTATATTTAGGTTCTAATTCATGAAGCCAGCCCTAACAAAGCATCTGTTCCATGTTCTGATATTTGCTGGCTTGTTTTCCTTGCCTAAACTGATAACAATTAAGTAAAAAAAAAAAAAAAAAGTTCCCTATCCCCCAAATTCCTGCTCATACAGAAAATTGGGTCTAATAGAAACTATTTCTGGCTGTTACTAACTGCAAGCTGAGCCTGTTTAGGTGGACACTGGTGCTTCTGAAAAACCAAACCCTGTGAGTACAGTGGGAAGCTCAACTGTCAGGCATCTGTTTGGAGGCTCTGAGAGTGGGTTGGGGTTGAGATACACCTGAACTCCCGCATACCTACGCTCCATACTACATATGTTCTACTTTGTCCATGCTTGGCTTAGGCACAAGTATAGTTGGGCTGATATGCAGGCCAAAGTTCTATATTATTTTGATGATTTTTTTATAGTCAGAAAAGCCACACACTGTTATACAAAAAGTCCTGAAACCATTGATTCTAGCCGAGCTGCAGGAACAAACTCAGTTACTACAAAAAATAATAATTTCCTAAAATTTCAACCTATAAAGAGAAAACAGTTGTTTTCTGTGGGGTATTGTTGAGGATTGAATTTTTCCTGTTTCTCCCCTGATTCTTAAGTTTACATCTAAAATCAGTCATCTATTGCTTTGGGGGATCTAAGAAATCCCATATCACTACACCAGAGAAGAGAAAGTAGCAGATCAAAGCCACTAGCTTCCCAATTTGGAAGCATATGTCAGAGAAAGAGAAAGAGGCTGGAGTCCTCCTGTCCTAAGAGCATGCCCCCAATGACCAACCAGCATGTCTCCCATGAGGCCCTGGATCTTAGAGTTTCCACCATCCCCCAGCAGTACCATAATTGGGAGCTAAGTCTTCACCATGTTGGACTTTGGAAGACATTTAATAACCCAGCTACAGCCCCTTCTTTACCTCTGCAGAATCCAGAAGAAAGGATACAAAACAGTGACAATAAAAATTGTGTTCAGAGTACCATGACCATGGACAACTTCCTTTTTGGCTCTGCCTTCAAGAGCCTGTGTAGTGGGTAGCTGTTCCAGCTTTGACCTGGAAGTACTACCCCTACTGAGGCTTCCAGTAACTGTTACACCTACGAGGCAGGGCCGAGACAGGAGCCCTTAAGACCTGAGATCCAGATGGGCCAGCCTGCTTGGTTCCTGAATCCTGGATGCTGGAGGTAGACTGAGCAGAGCTCTCCAGAGAACACCGCTAGACTGTACCTCTCCCAGACCCTGTAACTTATCCCTTTACTTGTAAGTTACCCCACAAAATAAACCTCCCTTCTAACTACGTGGAGTTGCCTTAATACTTCCACCAATAAGTCTGTCCCCACCAAGCCTACCTCTCACCAACTTGCCCCCATCAGTTATCTTTGTCTTTAATGTTCCATCCTCTTCTTCTCTAACAGCAAGCTGGTCCCTTATTGACACCTTGAGTCACTCTCCCATTTCCTTCCTCTAAGGGCCATGAACCTAAGGAGCAGCTGTAGCTGGAGAGTTTCTCTCCAGCTCCTGCCAAGCCCCAGCAGTCAGTCCTGCAGCCCACTTACAAAATAAACATACAGACTCTTATTTAAACTGTTTGGTCTAATGGCTCGGGCTTCTAGCTATCTAGTTCTTACATGTTTAATTAACTCATTTCTGTAAATCTATACCTTGCCACATGGCTCATGGCTTACCAGTATCTTACATGTTGGTACTCATGGTGGCAGCTGGCAGTGTCTCCTGACGCAGCCTTCCTGTTCTCAGAATTCTCTTCTCTGCTTGTCCCGCCTATACTTCCTGCCTGGCTACTGGCCAATCAGCATTTTATTTATACAGAGTGATATTCACAGAAAGCAGCCAGTTCTCTCCTGGGTTCACCTGCTCTTTATACATCACTAAAGCCTTCTCTGCTAACATCTCAATTTCCAAAGCTGAAATGAAAATTCTCTCTCAAAATGCCAACAGTGGCCTCCCAACATTTCTTTCTTCTAACACTTCTAGCTATTGGAACCTGGCTGTCTTACCCACAGCAACCTCTTGGGCTCTTCTCTGCTCCATGACTCTGATTTTTGTTGTTTGTATAATAGTTCTGATCATATTTTGGTTTTCTGTTTCTTTACTGGCTTCTAAACATCAGTATTCACCAAGCTTCTGTTCTCCACCATTTTGGTGTTGACTTGACTCTGATGATCAATGGAATTACAACTTGATTGCAACAATTAATTAAACAATGCCTGGAATTTGATAATCATTTAATAAAGAACAGTAGTTAAAATGAATCTCTCCATCTCCTACCACATATGGCCATAAAACTCATGTTCCAAAATACAGTGCAGATTTTATACTTCAGATGTTTCCTAATATTTCTGAAGACATTGTTTCCCTTGGTCTCTCACCCAAGATTTATATGGAATATTTAAATACTTGTTAAATACGACCTTCTTCTTGAAGCTCTTCTGGATAGCCCATAAGAATCTTACCCTAGTCTCCAGAACACATTGTTGCTGCCATTAAAAATAATTGCTTTATGTCTTGAATGGTAATGTGCCCTTTCTAAAAGCTGGGGCTTCAAGTTACATGTTCCTTATTAAAAAATCCAAAGAAAAGTCCAGCAATCAAAACATTTAAAATATGATTGTAACTTGAATTCACAGCTCTCCATATCTAATGGCTAGTTATTTTATTTCCATATCTTATTGCTATATAATTTTTACATATATTAGATTCCATAAAAAACACTTCTCAAAAACTTATTTTCCCCCTTTCAATTCTTCTTCCTAACTTCTAGTGACCTGAGAGAAAGTCACATGTTGAACTATCTGACACTCACCCGCTCACCCAGCACCAGTGTCATTTCTGACGTCATAATTTTCAGGTTGGCTTGACCTCTTACCCATTTTTTGCTCCATTGACAAACTTGATTCTGCAGCTCCCAAACTTCAGAACTTCTCTGGAAAAGAGAACTATTCAGATGTCACAGGATATGAGTAGCACAAGTGCAGGACAGAGCAAGCTAATGACCATCAGATGAAAAACCAAGGACCATCACAGTCTTAACATGTGAGTTCTTCCTCTTTGTTTAAAATGGGACCACACTGCACACTTGCTCCTTTGTACTCCCAAGACATGTCTAATCCACACATCTGTTTATAGGACATGTTTTATTCATCAGCTACTACAGAAGGTGAAATTCCATTAAAAAGGGAGAATGAAAAGAAAGGGGGAACAGGAAGCAAGATACTACTCTCCCTGACCTTCTGACCCATTACCAAGGTCAATATGTCTAACATGTGGAAGATAAAGGCTCATGCCAACCTCTCCCCTCCTCATCCATTTATATATAGAAACTGTTTTCTGTTACACAGCAAACTGTCTGTATAAAAAAAAATCCAGGTAACTTATCATAGCTGTGCTTGACCTAGCTGTTATAATCAGTAGTTTGAGTTATAAAAAGAAATGTATAACAGTTACAACAATAAAAGGGTTATTTTTTTAATTTTTAAAGTAATTTAAGGTGGTCATTTCTATGTCAAGATAAGTTTTACCTACTTGTTTATAAGGAATGCATTTTGAGTGGACAGAGAAAAGAATGACATTGAAATTAGCCTGTATGTATTGATCACAGACATGGGTACACTGGCATGAAAGTGTGCCTTGAGCCATTCATTCATTCCCTTGTGTCCATTGTAGAGCAAAGGTAAGAAGGGATGTTCTCATGAAGGCCTCACACCTGCAGTTCTCACCACAACGTGAGGAACAACTTCTAAAAGACACTCTCTAGCATTCTCACCCACTAATCCTATGTTGTCTTATTTCTTCCACCTCCCCCAAATACTCTATTCCTTTTACAAGCTTCCCTATCTTCCCATTCATTCATTTTTGTCCACATCCATCACTCTTATTCAGAACTTTCTTTTATTTTTTCAGGGTCTCTCTTCTGAACCTTTATGTGTTTTTCTCTCTGCCGTGTGTTCCCTGCTTCCTGACTGTCTCAGAGCACTGCCCGCCTCCCTCCCTGGGTTACTGCTTTAGGAATGGAGGCAGCTAGACGCAGCAACTGCTGCCCAGAAAGCAAGCAAAACAGAGTGAAATGGAGCTAATGAGCTGAGTGAATGCATCAGTCGGGAGTGTTTGGCTTCAGCTTGCCCCCACACAAGGCATTGTTTGTGGAGGAGACAAGAAGGAGATTTAACCCACAGGGAGATTAAGAGCATGCTGATTCACTGGTCAAGGCCAAACTAGAACAATTATCCTGAGCAGAACACTCCAGTATGGTTAAGAATTACCACAGACATCTCTTTTCATTCGATCCTCAATCAGTTCTTCTCATACTATATAGTCTTTCCCTCTCCTTTTACAAACACCCAAAGTTTACAGTTTTTTACAAGGCCTCTTAAAAGTGAACTTCTTTAAGAAAATTTTCCTCCCCCTTTGAAGCAGGGAAGAGCAATTTGTCTACTATTCAACTAGCAGTACATCATTCTCCATTCTAAATATGCATATACCCGGTCTTTGTGGGTAATATAGCCCAGGAAGTACAAGCTGAAAATGCTTAACTTCATACTTCAAGGGACTGGAACAAGGTAATATACTTACTTGGCTAATGAAAACTTTCCACCCAAGCTCCTTTTCTTTTTATTTCTCTTCTTTTTTTCTTTTTTCTTTCAGACTCCCTGATAATGTATCCAGGGCTAGTACTCCAGTCATATGCGCAGTGATTGGCAATAAATTCATAGGCGGTTTAAAGGGCATTCACTTTTCTGCAGCGTTTATTCGCCGTGTGTGTCATTGCTAGTTTCCAGCCCTCTTCCCGGCGTCTTCAAATCCTCAGCTTCTACAAGAACCCATAAACTCCCTTCACAGCCAACAGCCCTGTTTGATAAAACCGATGAGTTTTCATGAAACAGAATTTTCAGCTTCTTTCTTCTCATTGCAGAAAATTACTGAATTCACTCTCCTGGTGGCCTCCTCCCAGTCTCAGGGAAGACTCCCCTCAAGGTGCCCCAGCCAAATTCTCTAGAAATGTTATTACCACCACCTCAATCCATACACACTTTCAAAAACCAACCAGTATTAGGCAAATTAATTGATCCAAACATTAATGACAGTAGCTTCATTATCCCCTCCCTTCCTTCCCCTGCCAGTCAGCTTTCAGGAATAAGTAGCCAGGCTTGCTTGAAGGAGCTAGCTTGGTTTTCTCAACTCTACTTTCCAGACCCTTCCTATAAAGCTTCAGACTCTGAACCAGGCTAGAGTGGCCAGGATAATTTCCATATATCAGTGCATAGGCGTAGTTGAAAACTCAGAGTGGTATAATACTCTACACACATGTGTGCACACACACACACAAACACACACACACACAGAGAGAGAGAGAGAGAGAGAGAGAGAGAGAGAGAGAGAGAGAGAGAGAGAGAGAGAAGACAGACAGACAGACAGACAGACAGACAGACAGACAGACAGAGTTCTGTTTCCTTCATCTTCCCAGGGACAGCCATCATCAAACATTGTTACTGGAGTTTTCTTCACAAATTCTAGATAATGTACATACACCCTTCCTTCACGAGGTTCAGGTGCTTTTGCTAAATTGCTATTGTGAAAAGTTACACCATTTTTTTTTTTTTACATTCCATCTTGTTCTCTCACAAAGTTTATATTCTTCATGTTCTTGCTTCTCCTGAGCTCCCAGGCCTCCTTCTAAGCCGGACAAGCTCTTCCACCCTGGACTTGTCCATTGTGTGACAATTGCTCTGCAATTTTGGATCCAGTTCTTAATAGATAGATAGAATTTTTTTCTTTTTTTAAGTCCTTCACCTTTGTTCTTTCCAATTGGCAAAAGATATGTTTCAGCAGTTTCTTTAGAAAGATACTTAAGAAGTAACTTTCAAAATTCCCTATGCTTTTTGTGGGGTTGGAGAGATGACTCAGTGGTTAAGAACACAGACTGCTATTCCAGAGGACTTGGACTCAATTCCCAGAACCGACATAGTATATAAAAAAAAAAAAGAAAGAGAATGAAAGAAAGAAAGAGAGAGAGAGAAAAGAAAGAAAGAAAGAAAGAAAGAAAGAAAGAAAGAAAGAAAGAAAGAAAGAAAGGAAGGAAGGAAGGAAGGAAGGAAGGAAGGAAGGAAGAGAAAAAAGAAAGGAAAAGAAAGAAAACAATGATAATAAAAATTACACTGTGTATATTTTAATATATTTATTTTGTTTCATTATCTATTCATTATTCATGCACTGGATTTGTACAAAATTCTAGGTACTCAGAATACTGAAGACATTTCTCTTTCTCCTCTCTTAAGAAAATAATATGTTGCTATGTAATGTTATTTTAAATGCCTTTTTAATGAGCTTTGTGAGATTTTCATGTGGCTTATTCCTATCCCCAACTCCTCTGCTCAGTGTGTCCTTGAAATAATGGTATTGTATGTTCATGGATATGAATACTTGATATTACAATGACCACATTGTAAAAAATGATTAGAGAATCCCAGTTAAAATCCCAGAAGGAGTCTTTATAACCATTTACAAGATAATCCAAAGGTAATATGAGAAACAATAATTACAACAAGTTTGAGATTAGAAAAAGAAGAAGAAAAAGAATAGGAACATCACATACATTACTATTTCAAAATATATAAGTTCTAAGAATCAATGCAATGTCACAATATGGGGAAAGACCAACAAAGCACAACAAATCTGGGATTCACATTCCTCTGACTTTCACAAGAGAGCCAAGACAATTTTAACTGAAGGAAAAAAATAGATTTTCTTTTTTATTTTATTTTTATTATTAAGAAATTTTCTATTCATTTTACATACCAAGCACTGATCTCCCTCTCCTCCCTTCTCCCACACCCCAGCCCCCCCCCAATTCTCCCCCCATTCCCACCTCCTCCCAGGCAAGGGTCTCCCATGGGGAGTCAGCAGAGCCTGGTACATTCAGTTAATGCAAGTCCAAGCCCCTCCCCGCTGCACCAAGGCTATGCAAGGTGTCCCACAAGACATACATCAAGACAACAGCATTTCTACAACCAAATCAAACAAAACTTGGATGTCTGTGCCTTTCAGGGTACACAAGAATTCCACTCAAAATTGATGAATATACAAACACAAAAATGAAACCAGAAAAACAACATAAATATTTGGTAATTTAGGGTGAGTTGGTGTTTATTGGGCTGTGACACCAAAATTATAAACAACAACAACAAAAAAAAAAGATAAATTTAAGTTGAAGAAACTAATTTTTTTTTGCTCTTCAGAATATATCAATAACAAACATTTTTTAAAAAAATCCATATAATGAGAGAAATTATCTATAAATTATATCTTTGTTGATGGACCCAAAACCAGAATACAAAAAGAACTTACAATTCAAAACTAAAACTAAAAATAGATTGATTAAATAATGGGCAAAAAAAACAAATAAACCATAAACTAAAGAAGATATATAATGGCCTGTAAGATCATGAAAATATGTGTAGCCTCTTAACTCATAGGAAAAACCACAAATCAAAAGCAGAATGGGTTCCAATTTGACTATAATAAAGAACACAAATATAAAGTGCTTATGATGATGCAGTGAAATTGAACCCTTGTCACACTTATCTGGATTGGAAAATGATACAGATACTTTGAAAACAGTTGAGCAGTCTTTAAAATCTTAAATACAGAGTCACCACATTCTCAAATATTTCTACTCCTAGATATATACTGAAAACAATCATAAACATATGTCCATATCAAAGAGTGCACATGAATGCTCATAGCAGTGTTCTTCAGAGTCCTGGAAAATGAAGGACTATTTCTGGAGTATAATAGTTTCAAAATGTGATTCCTCCACATGAAGTTCAACTATAAAAAGGAATAGATTCCTGACACACATGGATGAACCTTGACAATACAAAAAGTGAGTGAAAGTGGGGATGACAGGTGACTTATCACAGCATGCCATTCAGTTACATAACACACCCACCAAAGGCAAATCCAGACGGACAGAACTGGCTGTCACATCATTGGTTCATGGTAGCAAGAAATTAAAAGAGAGAAGAAAATCAGTGCAACTGTGCTTGGACTTTCCTTCTGTGTTGATGAGAAATGTACTGAAGTTAAATAATAATGAACATGTTGAAGCACTCGACCCAGCAGTTAACAGTAGGTAAGACATGTGATGGCAGGGGCAGAGAAGAGATGCCCTCCCCATCAATGCCCAAGGCAGATGGGAGAGCTGGCCCTGCCCCTTATCAGCTGCACCACTCAGAAGAGTGGCCCCTTCGCCATGCCTGTGCAATCCCATAGAGCTGATCCTGAATGTGTAGGAATGGGGAATCTGACCCTGAAGGATGCAAAAGCTGGAGAACTAGCCCTGCCCATTGCTCATTACTGCTAGGGGTGAACTCACCAGGATAATGAAGGAGAGCTCACCCTGGTTGGTGAGGAAAAGGGAAAGCTGATGGGCTGATCAACCCTGACCAACCCAGGCCCAGAACTAGGGTTATATGTTGACTCAACCCAACATCCACCCCATCTGTGATCTCCTGGAGCACACAAAGGGACCTGTCCTACTGACTCAAAGTCTCAGGATTTCCACAACACAGGGCAACAGCAGGATAACCAGGAGGAACCCCAGTGAGGGCCCAGCATCCATAGTGTAACAGAAACCAGAGGCCTCAAACCAGACCAATGACTGTCTGCAATGAACACTTTCAAGTAAAGATATATAGACAAAAGGGTTTACTGTGTGACTCACTCTACACTCACACTACAGCTTCCATGACGCAATTAGTATTTTCCTTCTCTTTTTTTTTCTTTTTTCTTTTCTCTCTTAAATTTTATTTTATTTGTGTGTAGGGGAGCATTGCAAGGGCAGATGGTGGATATGAAGGGATGGGGGAAATAAATGGGATGGAGATGCATGATGTGAAAGACACAAAGAGTAAATAAATGAAAGAAAAAGAGTAGGTAAGAGCACGTGTTGCTCTTACAGGGGACCTAGATTTGGTATCCAGCACCACCTGCATGGTGCCTCACAACCATCCATAACCAGTTTAGGGGGCTCCATCTCCTGAACTCTATGGGCATTGCATTCATATGGTTACATATATGCATATAGGCAAAACACTCAAACATGTAAAATAAAATTAGTTAATTAAAACATGAATAAAACCACTGAAAAACATGCTTGAAAGGGGAGATTTTTTTATTATATGTGAATTATATTTTTAATTTATTTTTTCTAGGAGTAGAAATGTTTACAACTCCATGATGTAATGATAGTCTTCGTAACACTTGTTTGTCAGAAGAACAATTTTTGCCCACCACTCCTGTTTCTTTCCATCTCCAGGGAATTATATTTGTGTCACTCTTGGATTTTCTTGGCCACTTAATTATTCTACCATAGGGAAGGTAATACAACCATCCCAGCTTATATTTCTTGTTTCCTTGGGCACCAGCACCTACAGAGTGTATACTTCCCATGTACTGTCTCCTCCTGCTCCTCCCCACCCCCTGTCCCACTGCAATGGCTTCTAAGCAGACCTCAGAGTTCCACTTACTTTACGGTTTTCTGTCCAAGTGCCAAAGCACTCAGATAAAACCTTTTTTTTTAGGTTCTACATTCTCAGTTTTCTGCTTTATTGGGTGATTTTTTTAATGGAAATGCATCATCTTAGCACCACATAAGTAGAAACTTGCCAGCACCATGAGCCATCCTAGTCCTGCTTCACCTTCCAATGCTCCCCCACACTCTACCTTTACTGAACCAACAGAGTATTGGCTCACTGACCACTTCCTTCTCTGCTTGACCCCTAAGGACTACAAGATATTATTTAAATTTCCTTGCATGGTATATGAAGCTCTTCACTGTGTGGTCTCGTGGTTTTTTTGTTTGTTTGTTTGTTTGTTTTTTGTGGTCTGTATACACACTATATTAATACATAGGAAATCAAACAACTGAACTGTTTGCAAGTCTCACGTTTTTGCACGTGGTTGTCTCCGTGACTTATCAGTCTCTAAGCTCACATGCAATGAGGGTGTGTGTTTGTGTTTGTGTGTGAGTATAACACAAAAACACATTTCAGATGAGGCTTTCAACTCACATGAAGAGTTAGTCATTCCTTTTACATTCTGTCTTAGCCTGATGTCACCATCTCTATGATAATATTAATTTCTGTAAACTTGTCACTCCTCTAAAATTACATATCATTTGTTCATTAAACTCTAACATTCTTTAAAATACTTACTGAACAATAATTCCATTTCAGACACAAATTGCAAAACTCCCTGAAATACCCTGCATCTCCACATGAAGCAGAGGCAGTGTTGTTATTTACACTCAATTGATATTATGCCATGTGTCCGTAGATAGAGTTAATCGCTGTGGAGGCAAAAAAAAAAAAAAAAAAAAAGGTCATATGTTATTCTAAAATGTTTAGTAGGCATTTCATGTTGGCAAGGACCACAAACTGTTCTTTGTGTTTACTTCTGCTGTGATCCTCATCACCAAAATCTCCAGAGTAAACTAGTAATGATGTTTTTGAAACATAAGCTATGTAAAGCATTTCTTATATTATCGTAGTTAGTGACTTCCCTGACCCCTTTAGGACAAATTCTGTTTTCCAAGTAAGTGGTAAAATCATCAACAAAAGAGTCTTCATCTTTATCTTGTAACTCTAATCAGCAAAGAACTTGACACTCAAATATTTAATAAATATTTAATATTTAAATATTTAGTAATTATGTATTGGTTGGAGTGGTTTAAAAATTGCTTGAAACACCTGATGGATCCTGTGATTTGACTATATATTTTATTCAAAGACACTTTAATTTCCCTAGAATTAGAACAACTGAGACACAACATATTTTATCTAGCTTATTCACACATGGGTGTCAAATCCTCTGGGCACATCTTTATCATTTGTTCTGGGGAATGGGAATCAGAATTGTTTACAAGGTATAAGATCTAACTTAACATGTTCAAATATACCACAACCATTTACAGTGGTTTACACTTCAGTTAATTGTCTAGTTTTTAAAAACCAATTACAAAAATAAATAGACTTTCTAATGTTGTGTTTTTGTTTGAGTACCTCTCCAGAATTCCAATTCATAGGACAGTGTAAAAATTACTTCACTTATAACTATTAATATACATCTCTTTCTAAAGAGCATCAAAGTAACACATTCTTCTTTATCAAAGAAGAGTACTGGGACACAGAGAGTGAGTGATAAGATTAAGGTCACAAATATAAACACAAAGTATAGATGATGGTAACACAGAGTCAAACAAGGATTCTTAGAACACAGCTGAGGAGGCCAGGAATACTAAGTAAGTAATACTGATGTGGGGATTAGACCAATAATGTTACCAACTAACAAGCCTTGTCCTAAGCAATAAAACCCTGAATACTAAATGCAACCTAAAGAACTTAGAAACAAGATCTGAAGTAACTGTATCTCTCCCAGTGGGGGTGGAATAGAGAGAACAACTCCTAGAGCTCACTGGTCAGCCAGAGTGGTAGAAAATAGCCAACATCCTGCTGTGGCCTCCAATTGTGTACTACTTAGACATACACTACACACAAATAAAATAAATGGAATCTTAAGGCATCACTCACAGTTCATGCAGGCTTTCTCAACATTCACTGGGAATTGGCATCTATACTTTCTCAAGGCAATCAATATCACATTAGTCAAAAGTAGTCTGCTTGGCTGCTTTGACTGTATCACTTTGCTTCTGAGCACTGAGCTGGATTTTCCTACTGAAGCTACAGTCTTGAGATCACCAATTTTCCCATCTGTTAACAGGAAATTGCAGATTTAAAACATTTTCTTAAAAGGCATGATCTGGCCCTTCTTTCTTAATTTTTGTGTTTTTCTCCCTTTTCTGTGCTATGGTAATTCTCCTAAGGTAGATTTCTTTCCCAGAGATGAATTTGGATTTTGAATTATCTTTGCCTTCTGCTTTTCTAGGGCCTAACCAGCTACATCACTCTGGTGGTGCAAGTCAGTCTTGATAGCCCTGGCTTTGGGTGGCAGTTAGGGGTTATTCATTCCTAGCCAAGTCTGAAGTCTCAAAGACACCCCATTGTTAAGGACTTGCCTTGAACTCATGATAAAGGCCAAGCTGCACCAAAGCTCAGTGGGGCTTTACAGGTTGTTCTCTCTACCCTGGAAATGAAGAAGAGTATTCTTTGAACTATTTCTGTTATGGAACAATCTTTTTGTACACTGTGAAGATGTGTCTTTGCCAAGGCGCCTTCTGGTTGGCTTAATAAAAGGGTTGACTGGCCAATAGTTATGCAGAAAGAAGTTAGATGGCAGAGCAAAATTGAGAGGACACTGGGAAGAAGAAGGGTGGAGTCCCTAGCAGATGCAGAGGAGGTTAGAGATGAATATGCCTTGCTGGAAAAAAAAAAGGTACTACCATGTGATAGAGCATAAGTAAGATATATGTGTTAAGTTGTAAGAGCTAGTTAGTAATAAGCCTAAGCTATTGGCTGAGCTTTTATAATTAATAACGAGTCTCTGTGCATTTATTGGGGAGCCAGCAGTCCTGGTGAAAAAGAAATCTGCCTACATGTTTCTTATGGAACCATACAGAAACAACATCAAAAAGCAAACCATGTATAGCCTAAGCTAAAAGTAAAAGTAAAAGTGTGGGGCTGCTTTTGACATTTCTTCTAGAAAATGATATCGGGGAAAGAGCTGGTAGGTTTTCTTCCTCCTAGGCCCTTTGTTGTCCGTGGTCAATGGTCAGTATGCACACCACTGCTGGAAGCATGTATAACTGTGAGTAGCGCTCAGGCTGAGTTGTGAAGACAAGAGCTCACCCTCAGATTGTGACTGACGTCCCGAGGCTAGTAACAGCATTCACACTACTATGATCTGTCTCTTCATGTATAAACTCCATGACTTGAACGAAGTGAATCTTATTCTTAAGGTCTCTTCCTTTTAGCTTGGCTTATCTTGAGAAATCAATATGCCTATCTTCTTTTAAAAGCATTTCTCCATTTGTTAACCACTTAGCACTTTTCATTTCGTCGTACCTAGATCTTCCTTCCTACACATGTAAATCATTCTATTGTAGACACATTCTAAATATACACAGATATTATGCACACTATCTATGATTATTTTGCTGATATCTTTTGTTTCAGTCTCCATCAATCAGTCAGCCTAGTACTTGGTTTTCACTGTTCAGAAATCTCTGCATCTAATAAGATATGAAATCTTCTGAGGTATCCATAAGGTGGAGTCAGTTACTACTGAAAGTTGTTAAGGCAGCCATTCTCCAGACTCCCTTTGAAGTGTCTGGTTCTCAAGAGGTCTCAGGTCAAGGAGGACAGGGGAGAGTGCAAGGGAGGAGAGCCTTCCCTCTAACATGGCATGGCTGATACACTTTGTTGAGTACACTTACTCCCCTTCACACTATCTCATGGAGTGATAGTATGCAAACCAGATACATTTGGGCAACATTTGGTTTTTAAGATACTAACACTCCTGGGAGGCTTGTTTGATCATCTCATTCTCAAACTCAAAACTACTCAGCCTTCACAGAAACAAATACAAATTTTCATGAGAAAATAAGGACAAATTTTGAAACCTGCAAGAAGAAAGGCCTTATAAAGACTGCTTATATGTTGACTGTTGGCCATCTAGCAACAGGGCAATGAGAGCAGGAGTTTGAAGGGGTGGGGTGGGCACAAGAAAGACTGACCATGTAGGTCAGTTAACTCATTCAATCCTAAATCAACACTGTAAGCATATTTTTATTAAATACTGTTTGTCACAAGTGAGCAAAATGAAGCTTAGAGAGAGCATCACTTCCAATATGTAGTGAGCAGTGTTCCATATGGAGTTAACATGAAAGTATGTCTGCCTCTGAAATCTTTGTCTTTGCTTATGAATCTGCATTTTGTGCAACTGACCAGCTCCAACAAAAATCATTGTTCTGGATAAGTCAGGATAAGAACAAGCACCACCAAGGCTGGGCTCTCTCTCCAATTTAACTCTATTTTCAGGGGAAGCTCTGTCTGCTTTCCCAGTTATCATTAAAAAATTTAAAAGAGTACATCGAGATGAAAAGACAAGGGAGGTGATACTTATCTAAGTAGAAAGTGCAAGACTGGTTTGACCCTAAGTAATCTTTGTCCCCATTACAGTGTCATTTCAGAAACAGGTGGAACTAATGATCATATTGGTCAAGGAGCAGAACTTTGTGTTTGTACTTTGTGAATGAATTCATTCATTTGCAACTGGTAAGCTAAATTTTTGTAAGCTTCTGAAATTTCTTTTCAAATAAACGTTGTCAATAATTAAAAAAAAAACATTTGTCTTTGTAAGTTCTGCCTAGAATTTGGCTGGGTAAAGTTCAATCAGCTTAAAGACATAACACCTGTCATGGGACTTTTACTTTTTAAACTCCTTTGCAACTTTATTATATACATAATTAATGAGAAAATGACTGACAAGGGAAGCAAAGATGAGTCTTGATCATTCTGTCCAATAAACAGGGGCACGTTCAGAGAATGATAGAGACCTGTTACTATGTCACTAACAGAAGATAACAGAAAAAAAATGAGAACCCTTCAGCACAAAAATAAATTATAATGATGGGCCATCAACCATAGCATAAGGAAAAATAAAATATTGAAAAACAAAACAAATAGAATATTTACACAGTTTCAAAGTCCTCCTCCACAGAAATATGTATAAATGATGAAGTTGAAGAGTAACTTCAGGAGAAATGGGCCTGGAAGGAACCATCCAAACTATGTGATGATCCTAGCTAATAGAATCACAGATTGCCCAATGTGTATCTCAGACAGGACCACCACCACTCAAGGAGCAGAATCAGACCATGACCATGGGAAATAGCTAAGAATTCCAAAGTGAGAGACATCCTAGAAAACAACTGGCCAATCATGAGATACAGAAACCAAGGATTCTTTAAAAATGTGATATGACATAGTTCATAGGGCTAATAGATCCATAGATAATGATATGGATGAGCACCAGCATCCCGGTTACATTTAGCTGTTACCCTGAGCATTCATGCTAACAGAGTGAAGAAAGGCCATTGTCTTTGCATCCAAGACTGCAGTCTAAAGGCTGTAATGCTGCCACAATTTGCTTTTCCACCTTAAAGCTTTAGACATTAGATAGGATAGACTCAGGATCATGAGTGAACAGACTCGGTAGTTTCCTCTGTATTGAGACCTTAATTTATTCTGCAGACATCTTGTCTGGAAACATCAATAATTGGTTCACATGGTAACCAGGAAACCGTAATTGTTTAGAAAGCCCTGCATCAGGCTTTCTGCCAATGTTCCTCTGCAAGAGTGGGTGGTTAGCATACCAGTTCCTCAACCCTGAATGGCAGCCATAAACTGAGGTGCAAGGCAAAAACCCATGGACAGTAGTGATGCAATCCACAGCCTCAGCCATGAGCAGATTTCTAAACCCCAGTATTCTGAGCCTTTTGCATGCAAAGACAAAAAATAAAACCTAGTATCAAGAAATCTGTCATTGGGCCATTCCAGATGAGGTTCTACTGAAGGTGTGGTGGTTAATGTACCTGTATCAAACAGCAGAACAAGCAGTTTATTCTGGAACTGCATCTCTACTGCATGCCAGAAAACTCAACAGAAACATGGAACAATTACAAGGTCTCTAAACTGACTTTAATTTCTTCCTAAACACCAAAAAGGGTGTGACTCTCCTCACCAAACTTTCAGTGGATTTTCCCTGGCTCCTATTAGTAGAGGATAGTATTTTAAAAGAAAAGGACAGTCACCATGTGGTAGCTAAGAACAAGCATCCTCCTTAGCACCATAGAAACAAAAGCTGGGGTTGTTTAGAAGAGATGGTGCCAGTGTGGATGTGGAATCTACACTATTGAACTATAGTGTAGGGGTGGCGAGGCATCTGTGTCCCTAGAGGAAGTGACCTGACTTTGGAGATTACTATACATAGATCAAGATTGCATGGTAACAGAGAGTTTCACTTCCCATGTTATAAATTGTTTTTATCCTACTTTTGTATTTTATCTTAAAATCATATTTACTTAATTTAACAAACAAATACCATTTACTTTCCTAGGCATACTTTTAAGGACTTTATAAATATTAGCTCATTTTCTCCTTGTAATAACCTTAACCAAACTTTATATATGAGGTTGTTGGCTGTGGTGTGCCTCCATATTAAGAAAAACATTTCTAAAATTTATGAACTAAAGACACTTGAGCATACTCAGATTTCTTTTAAAATAGTGGTTTAAACCAGAAACATCAGCAAACAGCATTCTCGCCAACCCCAAACAATCCTAGGAATCCAGAGATGAAAATGAGTTACCTTTGTCTTTATAAAAACCAACAACCACGATAAACACTTTACAGAGCCAGATTGATTATTTTGGTGGTTTTATTTTTTTGTAGACTATTTTATTGTATTTCAAGTAAAAGATAGGCAAGGTAGATTCTAGTGGTTTTCTGTTTCCTGGCCAGGTCTCTCTCTCTCCCTCTCTCTCTTTGTTCTCTTCCCCATGTGTCTTATACTTCTCACTCCCTCAAAGAACCAATTATCAGAAGACTCTCCTTCCCCCCTGCAAACAACAGGAGTTAATAAAGGGATTGGTGAAGAAGGGAGCCTAATAAGGAAGGATATACTTCAAAGGCAAGGCACATCAAAGTGACATGCCAGGGAGCAGGGAGATCTTGCTGAGCCACACTGGCTTGGCCCACTTACACCCCTTACCTTCTGACTGAAAGCAGCACACAGACAGGACTAAGCAAAGAGTGTGTTGAGAGCACCAGCCAGGCTATCTCCAGCTGCATCAGCTGGGAGAGTGATGGCTACATACCAGGTGTTACATCTTTTGTTTTGATTAGATAAATGTTCTCAATAGATATCGCTGAATAATATTATCACCTAATTCTCCTGGGTTTTTTTTCCTGCTTGAAGTATTTGACAGTAGTTTTCAAATTGGGTAGCATAAATGCAAGGCGAGGAGGATTTGTGTCAGCATAGCTTCTGTGTTGAGTGCTGTAAGACTTCAAGATGAAGCACAGGTGATGTCATCAGAAGTGTGTTACTGGAGCTCCGACAACACAAGTCACAGGAGGGAAAATGAATGAACTCCCAAGGACTCAGCAAGAAAACCCAGTGAAGACTTCACCTTCAAAACTGGGCAGGGTTGACAACGCAACTGTCCAGATGGAACCAAAGATTCTGATTGTCACACCAATTACTTTGAACATATGGGTTCGTGCTATCATAGAAATGAAGCACTTGAGTGTTTTTGTCACTTCCCGTCCGTATCTTAGCTTCACCGTGACTGCAGCCCCAGAGCTCAGTCTCTCTCCTTTCTTAGAATCAATGCTGGCCACACACTTCCCCTGTGCTTTCCGTACTTATCAGCCCAAGACCTCCCCAGAAGAGGAAACAGTGAGTACTGCCTGAATGAGCATTGATGAATTTTTAAAAAATGCAAATGAAGTTCTTTGTGTGCAAGGCCACAGCTGACAGTTGATCTGGAAGACATTGCTCTCTTAGGTGTTGTCTATTTTCCGGATAAGCAGATTCCAGAGGTTCACATCAGGCTCCTCATAATTGTCTTTGGCCATTCATTTTGCATCTTACCTGCCTTAGGATTTGAACCTAATGACAGTTAATAATCACAGAAGTCTACTCAGTGTACCAACTTTGTGAGCCCGTGGTACCAGCAGGACAATAGAAATGAAGTGGGGGCAAATATCTTTTCCATCTCTTTCAAAATCAAAACATATGACTGGCTCATAGCCAATGTTGTGTTTAAGAACTTAGAAATAATTTAACATGAGACTTATAGTGCTGCCAGCTCTGCTTCACCTGCTGCTAAAACCCATATTTTTCTGACCCTCCTACAGTTTTGGACTTGCAGGACTATCTACAATAGAAATTTACTTTCTACCGGGTACAGAAATTATAATAAACCACTGCTACTGTCACCCGAAAAGCTCGGCAGCTTGCACAGGCTGTTTCTCTTCCTTCCCTTCCTACGTGAGGTGCCTGCTCTTCAGAGATGGCACAAGATGGGAGACAGTGGGACTGGATGCTCTATGCGTTCAGCCACTTCAACAACAGCAGGTTAGACATGGTGCTCCAAGAGGAGTAGGAGGAGAGTGTTGCTGTCAGTGAAACTGTTCACATGCCTGGAGCTGGTCAACTTCCTCAAACTACCAAGCTCTAAACCTAAAGTAAAATTATGCTGCTTATACAGGTGTGTGTGCCGGGGGTGAAGGGAGGTGTTTCTATGGTTCTTGTACCAAAGTATGGTGAAAAATTATGGATCCCCAAATCTCAAAGTCTCATCTTTTACTTTTAGAATGTTTGGAAGTGTATGTGTATGGCTCTGAGCTTGTTGTCTTATTTCTACGCCTGTCCCTGATTTTCTCATTGGTAGAGAAAGTAAGTTCCTAAATAGTAAAGGTGTGAGAGATAAAACTGCCATTTTCCATTGTATTCAGAGATGTTCTAAATCAAGGGCATGCATCTATTTGCAGAATTCTGATCTGTTCATGAGGTCATTTGATTGTGGTATGAACACTGCTTCAGAGCCTTTCTTGCATATTACAATCACCCAGAGAATGTTTCCCACCCACATCATGCCGAAGATGAATGAGGCCTTCTCCGAAACTTGGCATTCATCCTTTTGTGTGCGGGGTTAAAAGATCCATGTGTCAGTCTGTACTGTTGGATGCTTCCTTTGTCCATTCACTGTGGAGGGGCTATCCACCACCCCCACATTTCCCCAGAGTGCTCTTGAGTAGGAGCAGCAGGAAATATTAGATAGAAGAATTAGAGGGAAGAGAAACAGATAGAAAATACAGGATAGCCTTGAGAGGGCCTCTGCCCTAGGGTATTTGTAGGAATGCCCAGGGGTAGAGGAGAAGACCTCCCCCTAGCACAGCCAAGTGCAGACCATATCAGACACCTGCACTCAAGCCTGTGGTCCAATCATCCTCTCTATGCAGACCTACTGGGTAAAGCCACTAGGATACCTGAAAATGGGTTCCGATAACCACTCAGTCACAAGCTGAAGACTGACTCCCTTCAACTTTATACCCTGCCCAACTTTTCTGAGCAAGTCTACATATTGAATGGATGTCCAGGCTTTCCCCTCCACAGGAATATTTGAGGGTCAAAAATGCCTCTTCTGTAAATCACTTCTTTACCTGAACTCAAATATAAACAACTGATATTATGTAAGTATGTTGAGAATTGAATAATCTAAATATTAAAAATGGAAGAGCTTCTGGGGGAAGAGTGAAGGGAATTTAAATCAGAGTGAGAAAATAACCTCCAGTTCATAAAATTAAGTCCATTTGATTGGAAGTGACTATTCAGGGACTACACTGACCATATAATATATCATGAGCAAGTGATGTTAACTGCAAGACATTGGTGTGCCCTAGCAAATTTATAAACATTATCTTCCAGATCAAAAGGGAAACATACTATCATCTTACAATATGTAGGAATTATTTGAGCAATTTAACACTCATTTAAAATTTTATTTAAAATAAAATTACTCAAAGAAAATCACTTAAGAAGAGCTTCCTTAGTCTACAAACTAATTATATACTAAATATAAATTTTACATATAATTTTACATTTTAAATGTAATGGTGGAACCTTGGCATCATTCTCTTCAAAGAGAAACAGGAAAAAAAGGTCTAATATTATCACTTCCTTTTATTATTATATGTAAGATTCTAGGTAGAGAGAACTGTCACTACAGTAAAACAGAAATAGACCCACATTCAAGAGAACAATAGCAAAGAGATAAGCTATTCACATTGTTGAGAACTCCAAAAAATTAGGAATAGAGATCTGAAGATAAATAGATACCTACAGCTAACATACTACCTACTGACGATACAAAGAACAGTAGCTAAACACCAGAAATAAGGTATGGATGCCTAGTGCCAACTCTCACCACCCTTAATAATATGCTACTAGAAACCAAACTACTGGACAATACAAAAGAATAAATGGAAGACTGTTCAAATTTGAAATTTGAAGAAAAAGAATGCATGTTTGAGATGGCATATATACAGCATATCAAGAAATCCACAAAAGTAATCAGAATGACAAATTCTGCAAAGTCAAAAAGTGCTGGGTCAACATAAATATCAAGCACTTTCTACATACTAACTAAAAACATTCACAATCAATTTAATAATGCTACTGAGAAAAAAATATTTAGTAGTGAATTTAAGTTGTGAGCAAGACCTGTATGCTAAGAATTACAAAATCCTAAATGAGATAGTTAATTCTAAGTAATTGAAGAGATATGTGTTCATGGATTAGAACACTCAATATGATAAAGATGTACATATTTTGCTATTTTTGAGATTACAATATAATTATTTCTTTCTTCCCTCCAAACCCTGCCATATGCCCCCCTCCACTCTCCTTCAAATTAAGTTTCTTTTGTTATTGATTGTTATTACATGCATACATGCATATAGATATATTCCTAAATACATCCTGCTCAGTCCATATAATGTTACTTGTATGTATGTGTGGTTGATATATCGTGTACCCTAATAAACTTATCTGGGGGTCAGAGAACAGAACAGCCACTAGATTAGACATAGAGGTCAGAAAATGGTGGCACACAGGCGTTTAATCCAATTACTTGGGAGGCAGAGATCCGTCTGGAACTCTGTGAGTTCAAGACCACACTGGGAACAGAGCCAGGCATGGTGGCACACACCTTTAATCCCAGTACTTGACATCTCAAGTCTTTGCTTGGGAAGGACACACTTCTTTAATCCCAGGAAGTAATATGGCAGGACACAGAAAGGCGTGAGGAAACAGGAACTCATGCTCTTAAGGTCTGAAGACCAAGAAATAGAGGCTTTTAAGCAGTTCAACTAAGACCTCTTTGAGTGAAGACTCAGAGGTTCTTAGGATGAAGATTTCCAAGAAGGCTTTTTAGTGGCAGTTCAGCTAAGACCCTTTCAGGTGAGGACTCAGAAGCTTTCAGTCTGAAGAAATAAAATCGGCTGAGGAGTTGTCAAGGTGAGGTTGGCTGTGGCTTGTTTTGTCTCTCTGATCATCCAGAACTTACCCCAATACCTGGCTCTGGGTTTTTGATTAATTAGACCATTTATAATTCATATTACATGTAAGTTTTCATAAAATGTAGATTTAATGCAATACTGGGAATTCCATTGACATAGACATAGACAAGTTTATTCCAAAACTTCTATGAGAAGAGACACAGTCTGCTGAATAGCTAAAACAAACTTAAGGAAAAACAACGTGGAAGAAATCACTGTGACCAATATTAATGTCTATCATCTAATAGAACAGTCAAGAGCATGGAATCAGCGAGTGCAAAGTCACATAGATCGATGACAGAGAACAAAACACATGCAAGGAAATTCACATAAATATGCTGAACTAAATTTTAACAAACATGAAAGCAATATAAATACAAGGAGAGCCATTTCAACAAAAAGTTCTGAAGCAACAGTATGGCCATTCATAGGCCACCTGAATTACACAGCTTATAAACAGTCAACTCGAAAAGGATCAAAAGCTTAATTATAGAATGTAAAGCTATAAGCCTTACAGGACGTTGGCTATGTAAAGATTTCTTAGACTTAATAGTAAAAGCACAATCCAGAACTCCCCCCAAAATATTATAAATTAGACCTCACCAAAATTACAAATTATAACATGTAATCAAAAGCTAATATATAAAATGTGTGAATAATAATATTTTTAAGATCATTATAAAGTTAAAAGAAAGGAAAGATTAGGAGACATGTAACCAACAGATTTAAAATCCCATAGTGGAAAATTTCTCACATTAGTGCCCAATAAAGTAAGAAAGAAGCTCACCCTCATTTGTGATTTGCAAAATGAATATGATACCACAATAAAATATTATTTAATATTTGTTTCATTTAGAAAAAATTACTGTCTCCTAATAAGGAGTCTTGGGTAAAACTTGAAGTGAAAGGTGCTCAACACAACTCACTAGAGATACATTTAAAAGAAAATTAATCCATATCCCTCTAAAAGGGAAAGGATAGGTTTGAAATTTTTATGCAGTAGAATATATGATAAAAATGATCATAGTTATTTAAAAAATACCATGAAAAGACCTTGGCAAAATATTAAATCAAGAGAGAAAACAAAATGGTAAGAAAGCATTTTCTAAATACTAAAAAGTCATGCTAAGCAATTTAAATGAATTTAGATTTGTAATGAAATTTATTTTTTAAAGCAAAAAACAAACAAAAAATGATGAGCAAAGGACTGGAAGGAACACACAAGACTGCAGCAGGCTAGGTGGCATCCTGGTTCCTAAGCTCTAGATAAATGCACAGTGCCTGTGTTATCTCACTTTATTCCTACATATGACACAACTCTTCTACATGTAAATCAAATATTCAGAACCATTTCTAAGAGCTTACAAAGCAGAAAGAAGCATTTTTAAAGAATAAGATTAAGGACAAAACATAAGTAGCAACCCAGTAATATAAGCTTCAATGCAACTTAGACAAAACTCTAGGTTTACAGTTCGATGAGTCCTCTAGATCCGAATGTTGACCTTGGGAAGCTTACTCACAGGTTCAGAAATGTGGGAGGTGTTATAGACATTTAGTCTCTTTGTAAATATCACATAATAGTGTCTTCTTGCTGTGGTGGTATTGTTTTGCCCAAAATATTGTGTATCCTAATAAGCTTATCTGGGGTCAGAGACAGAACAGCCACTAGATACAAAGGCTAGAAAATGGTGGCATTCACACCTTTAATCCTAGCACTCCAGAGGTAGAAATCCCTCTGGATTTCTGTGAGTTCAAGGCCACATTTGGAAATGGCCAGACATGGTGACACATGCCTTCAATCCCAGGAAGTGAGCCTTTATTCCGAAGGAGTGGTAGTAGAAAGCAGAAAGGTATATAAGGTGTGAGGAGCAGAAACTAGAAGCATTTGGCCTGGTTAAGCGTTTGGCTGGTTAAGCATTTAAGCATTCGAGCAGCACCATTCAGCTGAGAGCCATTCGGATATGAGGACACAGAGGCTTCCAGTCTGAGGAAACAAGACCAGCTGAGAAGTTGGCCAGGTGAGGTTAGCTGTGGCTTGTTCAGTCTCTCTGACCATCCAGCATTTCACCCCAATAACTGGCCCCGGATTTGATTTTATTAATAAGAACTTTTAAGATTCCTGCTACATCTCACTGGCAAACCATAAGATAATTATGAACTGTATATCAGAACAGCTCGCTTAGAACTACTCAAGTAGAATGCATTTATTTGGTTCAGTCCATGGTAGCTAAAGTTGTATTGATGATGTTTAAAAATTGTCTGGTACTTTGAGCTCTAACAAGTCCCCTAGTTGTAAGGAAGCATCATATTTTAAACCCCAGGAAGCTATGCAGAGGGAAACACGGAAACTACCATTTACTGCATATATCAGGCACAGCTCAAGACATTTATAGTAGGTATTAAAACAATCATGAAGAAACATGATGAAAAGGGCACTGCCCAGTTCATTTTCACAGATAAAGAAATCAAGTTTAATTGCCTTGATCAAAATAATTGTTTGGTGACTAAGCCATGTAGTTATTTTTTTGTTTTTGTTTTTGTTTTTGTTTTTTACTCTTTGCTCTTTGGGGGCCAACCACCCAGCTCCCAAATAAGTACACGGAGACTTCTTCTTACTTATGAATGTCTGGCCTTAGCTTGGCTTATTTCTAGCCATCTTTTCTTAAATAAGCCTATCTTTTGCCTCTGGGCTTTTACCTTTCTCTATTCTATATGCCTCTCTTCTTACTCCATAGCTGTCTGTGTGGCTGTGTGGCTGGCCCATGGCATCCTCCTCTTCTTTTCTCCTTCTCATTTTTCTCTCTTCTCTCTTCTTCCTATTTATTCTCTCTGCCTGCCAGCCCTGCCTATTTTTTTTCTCCTGCCTAGCTATTGGCCATTCAGTTCTTTATTAGACCTATCAAGTGTTTTAGACAGGCAAAGTACCACAGCTTCACGAAGTTAAACAAATGCGACATAAAAGAATGCAACACATCTTTGCATCGTTGAACAAATATTCTACAGCATAAACAAATGTAACACATCTTAAGCTAATATTCCATAACAGAGCCAAGATTAGGATTTATCTAAGAGAGCTCTGAAGTCTGCTTTCCTTTCCCTCCTCCAGAGCCTTACAAAGAACAACTATAAAACCCTCTCTTGAGGATTAATATGAATTCTCCTCTGCAGCACCCCTCTCCCCCCACTCCTGTTTTCATTCTAGGGGCCTGAGTAGTTCACAGCCCATTTTCAGAGCACTCTAAATTCACACCTTTAAACTACTTGGAATTCTTAATAACTTCCCAGAACAAGCTCCTCATTTCTTTCATTTTGTGGCATCTGAATTCATTTCTGGGAGCTTTAGAGGGAGTGACTCAAATATTCTAGCAAATGTTGCCAATGCGAAATCATTTGTAACTTCTGAATTCAGCAGAAGAATAATGCTCAAATGGGGATATTAGCATGGGACAAATCTTCAGTCTTATCACTAAAACTTACAAAAATCATCAGATTCCAGTGGACACTGAGAAAGGGAATACAGAGAGAAATGCAGTCTAAGGCAAGAGAAGGCTGAAAGAAAAACTTCCAAGTATTCCAAAATTACAATGGTGTGCATACTTAATGCAGCCAACAGGAACGCAACTCTGGCTGGGGAATCAGTGGCTGAGAGCTACAGGCTGCACTCCCATCTCTTTATGTACTGGGCATGAGTTTCTAAAAGCATAAATGATTGTAAACATTACTATTTGCTCTGCATCTTGTATATTCAAATCGTCCCCAGTAGGATGTTTGTCAGTTGTTTATATTAATTGTCCTGGTTTGATTTTTAATTGCTTTGATAAAACACTGACCAAAACCAACCTGGGGAGGGAAAAGCTTATTTGGCTTACATGTTCTGATCACAGTCCATCATTAAGAGAAGTTGGGCAAGAACTGAAACAGACCATGGAGAAATCCTGCTCACTGGCTTGCTTCCCTAGGCTTGCTCAGCAACTTTTTTTATACTACTCAGGCCCACCTGCCTGGGAATAGTACCACGCACAATAAGTTGGGCCTTCCCACATCAATCAGTAATCAAGAAAATGCTTCATAGACATGAGGAGACTAGTCTGATAGAGGCAATTCCTCAAGTGAGAGTCACCTCTTCCCAGGTGACTCTACTTTGTGTCAAGTTGACAAAAACTAACCATAAACTGGTAAAAAGAATAGCTAGTGAACTTTCTATGTATATAAAGATAAACTTGAACTTCTAACAGTCATGCTTCCAAATTCCTGAGTGCTGGGATGATAGGTGTTCACTACCACACCAGTTTTATGCAGGTCTGGGTATGAACCAAAGCCTTGTGTGTGCTAGCCAAGCACTCTATCACATGAACTACATCCCCAACACCTCCTGATACAGGTTCTGTCTTTCAGTAGTAAATAACTTTAGTTGAGTTATTGAACTTCTCCAGTGCTTGTTTCTGGTGATTTTTACCTCACTAGATTGTTAAGTAATTAAATGAGTTGACATAGCACTTCCAAAGGAAATAACCAGGGCCTTGGCATGCTGGAAAACCTAATATGACTGCCATCAACATCAGCATCAAACTCAGAGCCCAAAGACTAAATGATACTAGTGTATTTAATACAAAGCATGATCTTATAAGATGCTTTCAAATACTGATGACATGAGATGATGATACAAATGCTAATCAAATGACAAAAGTGTCTCAAGAGCATTTTTAAAAATATAATTGGAAAATACTTCATGGAATGGTTAATCTTGTTTGTCAACTTGACTGGGTTAACAGACATTTAGGATAATGGAAAAGCTACTTTAGGGGTGTCTGCGAGGGTACTTCCAGAGATAATTGGCATGTACATTGACAAACCTAATAAGGAAGACACCCACTCCCACCCCTCCACCCCCCTCCGCCGCCGCCGCCGCCGCCGCCGCCGCCACCATCGCCAGCTAAGCATGGTGGCACCATCTAATAAGCTGGGAGTCTACATGGAACAAAAGGCAGAAGATGCTTATACACATGCCTATGATCAACTAACTCATTTGAGTGCTCTCTCACCCACCCCACCCCACCCACACAGTGGCCATGTCCTGTGGCACCATATTCTAGATTCTTTAGCACGTGGATATGGACACATGCTGTTGACTGTCCAGAGGGCTCCCAGGCCTTCCAGCCCTAACACTATATTATTGGCCTCTCATTCTGAGGCCTCCTGCCTTTTAGATTGAATAGCAATTAGTTTCCCTGGCTCTCCAGCCTGCAGAGAGTGGTACACTCTCTGGTCATATAAGCTTGTCTAAGAAAGCCCCTTATTATCTGTATATTCCAGTGTCTCAGTTCCTCTGGGGGGCCCTGGCAGCAGCTCTGCACACAGTGAGAGCCCAGAAGAAGCCTGATCTTCGAGGCTGCAGCTGTCATACCCCTCCTATGCTACTACACCAGGGCTTCAAAACAGACTTATAGAAAATGAGGAAAATGGGGAAGAGATGCAAGAAGACAACAGGAGGGCACATTCTTTGATATTTTACTTTCTTCGATAGCTCTTTCCCCGATGTAGGACGTAATGGTATCTCTGAGAAAACAGATATTTTGGGTGAATTTGAGTTCTACCAGAGTGCGAGTAAACAAAAAAAACAAAAATTAGCGCAATACAACCTAATAATTTATTGTAGTTTATTTTACATCTGCAAGGGGAAGTTCACTTGGCCAGAACTTTTTATCAGATCCTGATGAGTTGGCTATTGATTTAGCAAGAACTCTTCTAGAATACAAACCCACAAAACCCATAAGATTGGAAAACCTAATTATGGTAATAAGAATCTAGTGTGCATAATCCCATTAGAAGGCCCTAGTCACTGCTCTTCCTATAGCAGGACACTTTTAACAACTCTTCTCTTCATTAGGAGAAAATTACCTTTTAGTGTTAAGTGGACTGTAAATGTACTGTTTATGTAGGAAGTGGGAGGAATTTAATGTCACGTTTTCTAACTAAATGATTACTGCTCTTGGTGTCCCCTTACTGTACTGTTTAAGTGAGTGTAAATGAAAGTGTACTGTACCATTGTCCGCACCTCCATTAAGGAACAGAATCCCCTTCACTGGGTTTAGGGGTGGACAGGTTGGTCTAGGCTCAAGTAGGCTACTAAAAGTTACCTTACTGGCTCTTGCTTTCTACAAGAGACAGGTGTTTTCAAACTATATTCAACTATTAACACTTTTCTTTCCTCTCTCTGGAGAACAAGTAAAGAACTATACAATAAAATCTTTGCACAAAAATCAAAAAAGATATCTGGCCTGAGTTCTAAAATGGGCAAATGAAATCGTCATCCCAACTACCAGGAAATGAAGCAAGCTCAAAAGATATAAGCTCCCAACATAAAATCTACTGCCTCAGAAACAGCAGTGGTAATAATAACCCAATTACTAGAGAATAATCCTGCTAGAAAGCTTATTACTGGTCTGGCCACTTTTGACATTCTTAACTGTAGAAAAAGTTTACAATCAGTACTTTTGAGAGAAACAGAAAAGTTAAACATAAAAAGTTCTTACCCCTCATGTGGGGTAAGATCTATTTATGAACTGTACAAACATAAATTATTTTCTACATTTTTTATCAAAGAAACACAAATTAGACAAAGCAAAATATCTTTATCTTTAAAATGTACAGACATATTTTATTTGTGCAGCCCAGTGACAAGAAGTGCAGAAAAGATCCAGTCATGGGTCATATCATCAGATTGTGGATGGTTTCATGTTTTCTTTTTCTTTCTTTCTTTTCTTTTTTTTTTGGAATGGGGAGATAGATATACATGCATGTTTGTGTGTCTGCAACTGCATATGCATTTGCAAATGCACATGGGCATGGCTGCCTGTACATGTGGGAGCCAGAGTCACCCTCAGGTGATACTTCTCAGGAGTTTTCCACAGGTTCTCTCACAGGCTTATAGCCTGCCAATTTGGCTAGGGTAGCTGACCAGTGACCCACGGGCACCTGCCTGTCTCTCTCTCTCTCCCAAGCACTGAGATTGTAAGTGTGTGTCACCATACCCAGCTTTTATTCAGGTTCTGGGAATTAAACCAGAGTGCTGATGCTTGCACGGCCAGAGCTTTACTGGCTGAACTATCCTCCAGCACACTTCAACTTTACTAATGGGAATTTTTGCAAAAAGTATCAAAAATGAAAAATATACTATTTGCAGATGATATGATAGTATACATAAGTGACCCCAAAAACTCTACCAGGGAACTCCTACAGCTGATAAACTCCTTCAGTAAAGTGGCAGGATACAAGATCAACTCAAAAAAATCAGTAGCCCTCCTATACCCAAATGATAAAAGGGCTGAGAAAGAAGTCAGAGAAACATCACCCTTTACAATAGCCACAAATAATATAAAATACCTTGGGATAACACTAACTAAACAAGTGAAGGACCTTTTTGATAAGAACTTTAAATCTCTAAAGAAAGAAATTGAAGAAGATATCAGAAAATGGAAGGATCTCCCATGCTCATAGATAGGTAGGATTAACATAGTAAAAATGGCAATCTTACCAAAAGCAATCTACAGATTCAATGCAATCCCCATCAAAATCCCAACACAATTCTTCACAGACTTGGAAAGAAAAATACTCAATTTTATATGGAAAAACAAAAGACCCAGGATAGCTAAAAGAATCCTATACGATAAAGCAACCTTTGGAGGCATCACCATCCCTGACCTCAAACTCTACTATAGAGCTATAGTAATAAAAACAGCTTGGTACTGGTATAAAAACCGACATACGGACCAATGGAATTGAATTGAAGACCCTGACATTAATCCATGCACATATGAACACCTGGTTTTTGACAAAGGAGCCAAAACTATACAATGGAAAAAAGAAAGTATCTTCAACAAATGGTGCTGGCATAACTGGATGTCAATATGTAAAAGATTACAAATAGATCCATATCTGTCACCATGCACAAAACTCAAGTCCAAGTGGATCAAAGACCTAAACATAAATCCAGTTACACTAAACTTAATAGAAAAGAAAGTAGGAAGCACTCTTGAACGCATTGGCACGGGAGACCATTTCCTAAATAAAACACCAACAGCACAGACCCTGAGCACAACAATTAATAAATGGGACCTCTCAAAACTGAGAAGCTTTTGCAGGGCAAAAGACACAGTCAATAAGACAAAAAGACAGCCAACAGAATGGGAAAAGATCTTTACCAACCCCACATCTGACAGAGGATTGATCTCCACAGTATATAAAGAACTCAAGAAACTAGACATCAAAATACTGAACAGTCCAATTAAAAAATGGGCTAAAGAGCTAAACAGAGAATTCACAAAACAAGAACTACAAATGTCTGAAAGACATTTAAAGAAATACTCAACATCCTTAATCATCAGAGAAATGCAAATCAAAACGACTCTGAGATACCACCTTACACCTGTTAGAATGGCTACGATCAAAAACACCCATGACAACCAATGTTGGAGAGAATGTGGAGCAAAGGGAACACTCCTCCACTGTTGGTGGGAATGTAAACTTGTACAACCACTGTGGAAATCAGTATGGTGATTTCTCAGAAAATTAGGAATCGAACTACCTCAAGACCCAGCCATCCCACTCTTGGGCATATACCCAAGGAATGCTGATTCATACCATAAAGATACATGCTCAGCTATGTTCATAGCAGCACTATTTGTAATAGCCAGAACCTGGAAACAACCTAGATGCCCATCAACGGAAGAATGGATGAAAAAAATGTGGTACATATACACAATGGAGTACTACTCAGCAGAGAAAAACAATGAAAGCATGAAATTTGCAGGCAAATGGATGGAACTAGAAAAAATCATCCTGAGTGAGGTAACCCAAACCCAGAAAGACAGTCATGGTATGTACTCACTCATAAGTGGATTCTATATATAAAATAAAGAACAATCAGACCACAACCCATAGAACCATAGAGGCTATATATATAGCATGGAGGTCCCTAGGATGACTGTGGCTTATAATAAATTTCGGTTTTACTCAAAAAAAATGAAAAATATTTACCTTTTGACCTCAAGTTTCTTTTCTATAAATTCACTATACAGAAAAGTTATGTACAAAAATAATCACTAAAACGATAACTATAAAATTAAAATCCCCATGTCTTAGTTAGGGTTTCTATTGCTGTAAAGAGACTTCTTGACCATGGCAACTCTTACAAAGGAAAATATTTAATTGGGGCTGGCTTACACTTTCAAAGATTTTGTCCATTATCATCATGGCCGGACACAGCAGCTCGAAGGCAGACATGGTGCTGGATAAGGAGCTGAGAGTCCTACATCTTGATCCACAGGCATCAGATGATAAACTATGTCACACTGGCCAGACCTCAGAGCCTACGTCCACAGTGACACACTTCCTCCAACAAGGCCACACCTCCTAACAGCGCATTCCTTATAAGCCAAGCATTTAAACATATGAGTCTATGGGGGTCATTCCTATTCAAACCACCACATCATACAATAACATTTGCTCTAACCTTGCTTATTTCAAGGGAGCTCAAGGGCTTCTCAAAAAAGAAGGTTGGTTTACACTGAATGCCCAAAACTCTCCTGTCAGCTGTTCTAAATGTTAGTTTTGTGGAATTAGTCGGAACAGTTCAGAAATTCTTAGAATAAATAGGATATCCTGAATGGCCATTAGAGACCATTTCTTCCCAAACTAGAATCCATGAAATTCTGTCTTCCAGCAGCAACAGCCATAAATAAATACTTCCTTTTTTATCATTTAAGCCACTCTTGTGATGGAATAAACAGCTTAGACATTCTACACATCATCATCGCCTTCATGATTGAAATTTCCCTTAACATTTCAATATGGCATGCCCCTGCCATTTTAGCAGGTGCATACAACTGGAGATAATTGTGTTATTGTTTGATGATGTGCTATATACATTCTTATTTGCTCATATGAGTGTTTCACTTTTACTTTATTCATAATTTAACCTTTGCAAAAAAAACGGATTTATGAAAAACATTTTCATGATGTGTGAGTTCTTTCCAATCTGCAGGACAAAAAGGAGATGGCTTTTGGATTGAATTTAGATGCAACATACAAGAAATACTGCTGTAAGTTTATGATTGAATGTATGTTAAATGTCCACAATCTCTTTATTTTGGTTGCACATGGTAAACGCTAATAAAAGTGGTGGAAGGTGTGTAATAATCACCTCTCCTAACTCTTTTATAGGAAGCACTACAGAAATATGAAATTATAGATGACTTAATTAAAATGTAAAAAGAAGAAATGATGTTTGTTGAGTATTAGGAACACAGTGACCTTTCATCAAGTTACCTGTATGAATTAAAGTGGCCACATGTGACTTTAAAGGTAATGCAAGTAAAATGGAGCTTAAAATCAATACTAGCAGAACCAAAGGGACTAGAAAATTGTGACTCTGTAATAGTGACTAGATTTGTAATAACCTGGAGGGGGAAATAGGCATTTCTTCATAGGAGGCAGAAAAGAAATATGACATAAAAGCCAGAGGCTATGCTGAGCCAGTGAAATTGTCCATTATTTAAACTGCAGGTGGTGACACTCACATAAACTGGGATAGCAAGACGCAGCCCAGGCAAGGGACATGGGTGGATTTAGTGTGAAGCCCACCATGGGAGCCTGTGCTTCCGGCGAAGACAGAGCTGGGCTGTGCACCAGGAACACGTGGCATTGAAAATGGAAATTCTAACCTCGGATGAAGACAAAAGCTATGGTTCACTGTATTGGAGCCATACTTTCAACTATTTACAATTTGGCCACAGTGTGAGTAGCTAAGATTCTCAACATAGGGGGAGAAGAAACAAATGGCAAAAGGAAGAGACAAAGGAAATGAGACATGGAGGAATGCAAACACCATGAAAAGAGGAGATGAAGAAGCGAAAGTTAAGAGACAAGGTAAGGATGCCTTAAAAAGAGCAATACAATGCAGTCATATTGAAACACTATGGCTATTTGACCAGATAGGAACAGTCTGTCTAAATAAAGTTTATTGGGGCGTAGACACACATTTTTGCCTATATGTCATCTATAGCTATTGCTTGTAAGGTTTTATTTTTCATTGTGCATATGTGTGTTGACTGTGTGCATACTAGTGCAGGTGCCCTCAGAGTCCAGAGGTGGGCATCAGATTCCTTTAGAGCTGGGGTTACGGGCAGTTGTGAAGTGTCTGGCATGGATGATGGGAACTTAGGTCTTTTGCAAGACCTGAGTTCTCTCTCCAGCCTCTCTAAGGCTTTTTTATGCCCCAAAACCTTATTCATACAAACAAGTAGTAGTCCCAAAGACTATGGAGATGAGAATGATCTACTAGATGGATGGAAGAGATAAGAACCAGTGATGATAATAGTGGAATTAACAAAACAAAAACATCCAAATAATTCTTCCTGCTTCCAAACAAATCTGGTCTTTTTCTTGCCTACTCCAGATAAATATTATCTGTCAATAGCCTGATGGTAAATGTACTTAACTCTTGCAATGTCTAAACTCTGCTGCAGTGGGATAAAAACAGCCATAGACAATGGATAGGAAAGAAGACAAAGCTGTGTTCCAATAAAGCTTTATTGAAACAAACAGGTACTAGGCCCAATCTGGCCAGATATCCATAGTATTCCACTGTTACTGTATTGCATTGCTCTCTTTAGTTCTTGCCAGTGTCATCCCATCACCCAGATCACCACTGTCTTCCATAACAACTTATAACTTTTATAAATATAGCCTTTGTTTTCTAAGTCTCTGTGACTATGTCTGATGCTTGATCTTGGTTGTCAACTTGATAACAGCTGGGATTAACTAAAACCCAAGCAGCCAGGCACATCTGGATTTTTCTTGACTGGATCATTGAAGAGGGAAGATCCACCCTAAATCTGCATTGTCTGAAGTGGGAAAACCCACCCCAAACACAAATTATCTGAGGTCGGTCAGAAGCCCCATCATAAATACAGATCATTTGAGGTCAGAAAATTCACCTAAAGTCTAAGTCATTGAGATCAGAATACCACCCTAAATCTTGGCCACACCTTCTGGTGGCTCCCAACATAAAAGGACTTGAAAGCGGGAAGCCTTTTTTCTCTCTTTGATTGCCCTTACTCTCCCTGGCAAGTTCATCCATCCTGCTGCTGAGGCATTCCTTCTATGGTATTAGAGCCTACTTCTCTGGGATTCCAACATAAACTAAAGACTTTCTAAGACTTCCAGCCTCATGGGCTGAACAACTAGCAGATTCTTGACCTTTCAGTGAAGAGACACACTATGTTGGCCTAGACACACCACAACCTGTAAGCCCATCCAATAAACTATCACTAAATCTTAAAAATACATAATTAAGGGGAAAATTCAATCCCAGCACCAAAAAGAAGATAACCAGAAACAAAAATTAAACATTTTATATAAAATTTTCATATTTATTAAATATCAAAACCAAGAAAAACATATTTATGCAAAACAAAATCACAGTGTTGGTTTCCATTAGCTAACATAAGCATCTTCAAGGAAGGGTAAGGCAGCTGCTCCTGGAGTGGTTTTCTTTGGTGAGGAGATTTATTTTCTGTTTATTCTGGGTGGATGTTACACATGTGCACTGTAAACTCCTGCTAAATACTTCCAAGTTTTACACATTTTTGCATGTATATAATGCTCAAATATGATAATCATATAAACAAAATTATTAGCATAAATGCAATTAAACAATAGCTTTTAGTTACCCTTTAAAAAATATTCTTCAGTCATGCAAGGGATTCTTATTTGAAAGTCTGCCTCAAATTAGAACTTACCAATGCCCAAAATTGTGACACTTTTTCAACCTTATGGTCATACTTCTCAATAGGTTAAAAATACTATTTAATCAAATGTTTTGCTTTTCAGTGTAACCAATAGTTTATACAAATACAGAAAAGTGGATGCCTACTACCTGAGCTTGGAGGATATTTTGCCAAACAAAATGGCTACAGTTCTTTTATTAATTGAGACATTTTTCTAAATGAAAATACATAATTTGATTTTAATAAGATTTGAACATAAACTACACATACCAATGTGTATTTTTACTTTCCTTATGATAAGCTATAGACCAATTTTATATAGCTGTTTTATACACAAATAAAGGGTTATTTCGTCTCTTTTCAGTTTTATCGGAAGCAGGCAAGAGAATTTCAAATAATGCTGTTTTCCACCATAGTTGACAAAGTAAGTTTTCTACTGAGTTCATCCTGATTTCTGAAGACATCTTTATCTCTTTTACATCTGATAGAAAAATATGTAAAGATAAAGGTTTGAAAAGCCAGCACAAGTTTATATATATTATCTCAAAGTAAAACATGTTCATCTTAGCTTTGGTACCTAAGTGGAAATCGTCATCCCCAATATGGATAAATTCTGGTCTTCTCACAAGTACAGTGATGAAAGACTTCTATGAGAATGGAGCAGAGGTCCGTGATGGAATGAATCTGCATCTGTCTTCATAGGACAGGTTATGAGGAATTTCCACTGGCTGGAACCAGGATACTAACAAGAGTTCAGACTATTTTGACCTGAGCAGGCTTCAGATCCTACTACAGAAGTTTTGGTTTGACAGGACCTATAAGTCTGACGGAGCTAACATAGGGAGCATGCCATTGGTCCAGAGATACTCCAGCAGAGACAAAAATCTGCCTTGGCCAGTGGCACATTAAAGGATCCAACAGCCATTAGGCGGAGTCTCTAGCAAGCGGGTGATTTTTGTATGAATGCCTAGGAATGAACAAAGCAGAATATGGTCATGGAAGGAAAGGCAATGGGTCTATAAAAGGCAGCCATTTGGGCAGGCAGACCATGTAGAATTGGAGACTAGAATGGAAAAGGAACTAATTTAACAAAACTCCTGTCCTGAAATGAATAGAAGGTAGCACCCAAAATCAAGATGACATGAAGTTCTAAATGGGCCTGATGACCAACATGGAACAAAACCTATTTACAAGATCTTTGGTAAAAGGCTGCAACATTAATCTCAGCACTTCTAATTGCATACTGTTTATTTGGGATTCTTCAAATCACCCATACAGTGGCAGGTACACTGGAGGAAAGGGAGATAGGAGGACTAGGGGGAAGGGAAGCTGTGAATTCTGGAATTTGATTAACAAGAAATCATTTAAAGACGGGGTACATATGGACTGGAAAGGACAGCTCTCGGTTAGCTTCAGCGTCTTCCTTTGGGAAGTAGAAAATGCTATTGACTTCCATGGCTGTAGAAAAGACTGACTAGCAAAGTTAGAGCTCCATGGATGTGATCTTTACTTCGTTCTACTTACAGAAATGTTACCAGAGCCAAAGATAATCTCAAACCTGGAAGTGTTGGGCAGGTTATGAACACTGTGGCCATGACAGTAATTAACATTTATTGAGCACTTATTCTGCTTCAATCTCTGTCATAACATTCCTTGTTTTGTTTTGTTATTGTCTGTTTTTATACACAGTGTCAGGTAGCCCAGGCCAACTTGCTCTGTAGCCGAGGATGACCATGAACTTTTGATTCTCCCTCCCTTTCCATGTGCTAGGATTATAAGCATGCACCACTACCCCTGATACATATAGTGCTGGGAGTTGAACACAGAACTTCTCCCTTTTTGAGATACATCCCCAGCCCACTGTCTTAATTTCTGTCTGCATTATCTACTTCATCCTCTTCACTGTTCAAGGTGAGTAGTAACATCAACCTATCTTATATAGAAACTGAAAAACAAGAAGTTGCTTGACTTGCCCAAAGTTACACATTAACTAGCGACAGTACTAGGTTTGGAACCCAGGTTTGAAATTCAGATTAATGTTTCATTGAACATAGCACCGTATTCCTCTATGGGATAAAAAATAGAGAAAGTCATGGAAGAGAAAGAATTGGTTCAATGGATTCCTATTTAGAACACCAGTGATGGAGCACAATGGGGCATGTGGAGAAAGTAGTCAAACTGTCCCGGGACATTTGTTACAGAATTGTTTCCAGGAATCATTTTCCAGATTGCTCCTGGCATGGAACTCTGTCAGCACAGGCATGGCAGGGCAGGGAGTTCAAGGCCAAAGACTTTATATTATCAGTGTGAGCAATGGTGCCATATAGTCAACCTCACTGCTGGATGTAGCCCTGGGTGGTGCTCAAATACAACTAGTCCCTCTAACATTTCCCCTTGCTCTGTGAGTTATGAGCAGGGCCAACTTCCACATATTCAATACTAGTACAACTTATCCACAGAAACTTCAGTATCAACTTATGCCCCCAAGGAGCTGGAAAATTGAATGTGGGTTCCAAAGGCATCTGTTTGAAAATATTTTCCATGGTGATTCATCAAACATAAAACAAAAATGGAAGGGAAAAAAGGGATGCTGAAACAGGTGGTTCATGCAAGGTCCACTGGATACACTTTGATATGATTCTTATCAGTTTTTCATAAGTTGTGCATGTTCATTGTAGGTAAGTTAGAACAATGTTTGAAAATATTACAATGCAGAGATGATCATTATAAATGCATTATTATTTGGCCTTCCAAAACGTTATTCACCCTAGTCATTTAACTTTGAAGACAAACAGAAACTTATTTAAGATTTTTACAGTGTACTGTGTAACTGCCTTTCTCTTTAACAATACCACCAACATCATTCACAGTTGTAGTGGGTAGCCATTCCAGCTTGGTTCTGGAAGTTCCAACCCCCATTGAGACTCTGGCAACTGTCACGCCTACGAGGCGGAGCAAGGGGAGGGGGGGGGGGACACGGGACGACACGAACGGGGGACGACCCGAGAGCGGGATGGGTCAGCGCTCTCGCGGGGCGCTCTCTCAGTGCCGGGACGCTGACCGGTGCAGATTGACTGTGCAGAGCTCCGGAGAACACCACTGGACTGCATTACACCTTCCCCAGACCCTGCGACTTACCCATTACTTAATTTGTGAGTTACGCCATTAAATAAATATCCTTTTAACTACGTGGAGTGGCCAAAATAATTTCTCCAATACACAGTTCCATACAGGACTATAATTTTTTAGAGATTTATTTTCTTTTTTTACTTACGTGTATGTGAATTTATACCATTTGTCCACAGATGCCCACACAGGCCAGAAGAGGGTGCTAGGTTTCCTGGGGCTGAAGCTACCAGAGGTTAGGAGCCTCTAAATGTGAGTGGTGGAAACAGAACTGGGGTCCTCTGGAAGAGAAGTGTGCACACTCAACCACTGAGCCATCTCTCCAGCCCCATAGTGCCATATTTTTAATGATTATTTAGATTTGTTTTATTTTATTAATTTGCATAATTTACTTCATTAGCACTCAACTGTTGGGTATCTTAGTTCCTCTTGTCCTTGTTTATTTATTAGCATATTACATTTAGCAAATTAGTTATATGATATATAATTGTTGATATTTAGTTTCTGCTTTGCCTTGAAACTTTACATTCAGAAATTTGCTTTTAATATTTTTAAGGCATGCCTCTTTTTGAGCCAAGGTTTAGCTGGAGTATGTGATATTAATGATCTTCCCGCCTCAGCATCATTCAAGCTAGAATAACAACATGAGCCATCACATTTGGTCCTGTTTATAATTACTATGTAGTTATATTGCATAGGCAGTTCAACTGTAAATTCATCATTTAGTACCATTGTTTTTAATACTTTACAAAACAACCCTTCCTCGTAACTGCAGAAATATTTGTGGAAACATTCCTCTGATACTTCTCTGGAAATGGTTCCCAAGATGCAGGTCATGACCCTTTTGGCAAACCTCTAGCTCCAAAAATATTTATACTATGATTCCTAATATTAGGAAAATTACAGTTATGAAGTAACAATGGAAATAATTTTATGATTGGGGGTCACCACAACATGAAGAACTGTATTTAAAGGGTCACAGCATTAGGAAGGTTGAGAACCACTATTCTATGGTGCTTTTTATTTTCATTTAACATTTTTGAAAGTGTACACTCATATAATCTTGATAAATCATATGTTAAAAACTATTTGTTTCCGAAAACAACACAGTTTGATCTGCTTTGTCAGGGAAAGCCCCTATAGAATATAAAAATTCAAGGTAGATTACATCTGAGTTTCTTTTAGAAAATAAAGGGATAAGTTTACATTTCCTTCAAAGTTGATACTGTTATACTACATAGAAACACAGAAATGTGACCCTGGTGTTGACATCCAAGCTGGACTACCTTTCTTTAGCAAATGTATTCAATTCCTTCCACAGATGTTAGTACTGGCTTCTGTCCCAGGTGTGAAAGAGGACACCGCACCTTCCAGTCGGCTCTCTCTTGGTTAGAACTAACCATCTCCCTGGCTTCATACTTGTCTTCGTTCAGTTCCTTGGTCAAAAAGAGAAAGCTAAATGCTTCGGCTACTACTAGTACCAATTTCCAAAGCATATAATTTGACTACAGAAATCTAAATGGTTTTTTTTTTTTTAGTAGCAGCTAAAATTCTGACATGTTCTGCACAAATTACACAGCCTTAACAAGACTCTGCATGTCTTTTTCCTTTGCTGATTTTATTTCTAGTGCAACGTTTGGAGGTCATACAATGCCTTCACAATTAAACAGTAATAACTTTAACATCTATTCATTATTTCATGGCCACCTTTTGGGTTTCCATCAGCAATACCACCAGACTCTGGTTTCAGATGTTTTTTTTTTTTTTTTCCCCTTGGAAGAATCTGTTCATTACAGCAGTTAGCAACCACTCAGTTAGCAAAGAGCTCTAAGACAAGCTAGGGGACAAGTTAATGGTGTAACAAATCAGTTGTTAAGCTAAATGGTCAGTTTTCACAGTACGCTATTATTGCTTTATTGAACCCAACTTAAAGATTTACAGCAGTTACATTTTATTCCAGGTACAAGATGCACAAATGAAATACAGAGGGGTGCAGGTTTGCTTTATGCGGCTTTCATTAAGGACCCAATTGCACGGCAAAGTCAGTTAGAATATATCTCGTTCCGTGTGACAGCCAATTTTCCACCAAGATTGGAAACTCTTGGAGCTTTTTAATCCTTGATCTCACTCTGGGAGTGCAAGAGATGGGAGTTAGAGCATTTTTAAAATTGTTTAAACCCAAGCTTCGGAAGTAACAAGCACTTGTCCCTGACTGCTGAACAATGGAACTTTCTGGAAGGAACAAGGTTGTGATACTTGGTTTCCTTTGATGAGAAAACTGTCTAGGAAATGCTTGTTGCCAAAAATAGAACAGTACTTTTCTCTGGTGAATTTTTTTAAGAGAAAATATGTAGTATTATAAAAGTGTCTGCTGCCAAAATAACTTGTGTAACACAGAAAGTCTGATTGCTTTACCACACACAGCTGATCGTGTCATGATTCATTTAACAGGGGTTGTTTGTCTGCATTTTGGCTTTGGGGTTGAGGTTTATTTTGTCTTGTTAGCTATGTAGTAAACAATTTCAAACCTTTCTCTGGGCAACAGCAGGTACCAGTCTTTATGGGGTTCATATTCCTGCAAAGAAGACAGATTAAAAAAAAAAAAAAAAAAAAAAAAAAAAACAGTAACTACATGAACAAGATGCTTGAAAGTAGTAGGAAGAAATTTTTCAATAAAATTGCTCAGGAAGAGTGGCAGTGTGGACTCAATGCTGTTGTGAATGATTGGAAGTTTGTTCTCTGGAGAACCGTCAAAATCAATCAGACGTTCATTGTGGAAAGAAAGCTCAGTACTTCACAGAACACAGAGGAAACAACGCCTTCTGTAAACTTTCACAGAATTGCTTGTTACCGTTAGCCTCTCCTAGTACACCTTTCTAGTCGGAAGAGCTACCACAGATTAAAGCTTAGAGTTTAGCCATGGTGCACTTAGCATGCTTGCTCAGTGCCCCCACTCTATGTACCAAACGCTTTTTAGAGTAGTAACAATGACGAGAGGGAGAAAGGTCGGAGTAACTGAGGTTGGAAATAATTGTGTGGTTCAGATCTATAAAAAGCTATTAAATCAATCCACACAGGAGGCTGTGCTGCTGCTCTGTATCCCAGCTCACTATTGTTCAATCCAGTTATATCTGTAGTGGCAGAACCACAAACTGACTTTTAATTTCTTTAGCGGCACTAAAATGCCAAAGAATAAACTGTTACAATGTGTGTTTGTATGTGTGGAAGGGGGTTGGGCTCGTGCTGTGTGTAATGGCATCTAACAACTAGACTGATGACTGGCAAGCCTGCAATCGAGAAAAAAAATTACTCAGTGTATTTATTTTAGTACTGTTTTCTGTTACAAAATAAAGACAGGAGTTAAAGCCAGAAGAAATGTCCAGATTTCATTTTTTTTTTTTTTTTTTTTTTTTTTAGTGAAAAATGGTTTTTCAGAGTTTTAGTGTCCCTAAATGCCTTAGACCTTGGAAAGATTGTTCAGTGGGCATGTAAAAGTAAAGAGGGAAAAAATGAAATTTCTCCTGTTAGAATGACAGTCACTCAGATGTGCACTTAGAATTTTAGTTGTGAAACTGCCATCACCCACTACAACAGAAGGTCCCTCAGTATCTCTACATGAAATCTAAGCTCTTTGGAGAAAGACAGCTGTTTTTGGTTTTGGTTTTTTTTTTGTTTTTTCCTCTGGCTATAGACATGAACTCTGGCTCTTGTTGAAAAACTACATATTGTGTGTTGTTGAGAGAGACAATACCGAGGAATGTCAATAAGAGTCACCAGACACCATATTTGTAACCTGAAAGCACACTTCAAGAAGGAAAACAGTGACTCTCGTGAGATCAACTGCTTACACACATTGGAGTAAACCTCCCACTACCTTGAGTAAAGCCAAGGAAGAAAAATGCTATAATGAAAATGGACATGTATAATTAACTATCATCAATTTGAAGACTAATAGCAATTGTCTCTAGGCATCCACAGGGGACCACCTCCATGAAGCTTGGAGCATACCAACTTCTTCAGGCTCTGAAGTCTTTTATGCAAAATGATTCAGGATTTGAAACTATATAAACATTCCTGTACACTTTCAAGCCATAGCTGGATTATGTGTAATACTTAATTCAAGACAAATGCTGCATAAACAGTTGCTGTCCTTTTTTTTTTTTTTTAGAGAATGAAAGGAAAAGCAGCTACAATGTATTTCAAATATTTTTAATCCATAGTTGACTGAATTTGTTAATGTGGAATCTGTGATTTCAAAGGGTCAATTGCCAGAATCATAACTTAGTATAGGCAGCAGGCAGTGTGGCTTGAATGTGAAATGGCCCCCAGGGAATTGAACAACTGGTCTCCAGCTGATAGTGCTGTCTGGGACAGCTGTGGAGCAGCCACTGGCACAGTGGCCTAGATGGCAGAAGTGGGTCACTGTGGGCAGGTTTTGAAGGTGGGAGCCACTCTGATTCTGGCCAGAGTGTTCTGCATCCTAGGGTGTTGAAATAGGAGATGCAGCAGCCATGTGCTTCCGCTGGTATGGAAAAGACAGCCCGAGCTGCCACGCCTTCCCACAACACAATGGACTGACGTGGCCTGAAAACACAAGCCCAAATAAACTCCTCCTCTCTTCCATTGCTTTTGTCAACTACTTGGTCATAACTGTGAAATCTACCTGATACGGTAAAAAGTGCAGAAACTGCTTTCTCTCAATACTATTTTAAGCAATGAGAAATGCATTTGAGTAGAAGAGTGGAGAATTATGATTTAAAGCAACACCAAACATGGATATGTTATAAACTATAAAACACTGAATAAAAGTCCACATTATCTTGACTTTTATTTTTCCTAAATTAATGATAGATTAACTTCCTATACAGAAGACTATAACTGCAGAAGGTCCTTCTGACAAGAGCCTAAATAAAGAGCAACACCTCTCTACCCTTTCCCTGGCCTACAACAGAAGCCAGGGCAAGGACTAGCATTCAGCTGGCATACAGAGACCTATTTCCTCATTTCTTCATCATTTATTTTCAATTGTCCACCCCATCCTCTTGGTCAGAGGAGGGGACCTAGAAGCAAATTACCAGTGGCTCAAGACCTTAGAGTAGATGAAGAACAAGTTGAAGATTCCAAAATTGCAAATGAGGTGAAGTCAAAAAAATGAAGCCACAGTTGTGACAGAGAAAAATTGAGGTGTCTAATGAGCTTGAAGTCTCATAAAGCATAGAAAAACTTACTTTATTGAGGATGAGGATGATAACGACGATGGAGTAGAGGAGGCAAAGGAGAAGGAGAATCAAACAGTACCATGGACTTCCTGAAAGACTTTACACACAAGATTTTAGAAAGCTAGTGTTAAATCCCAAGATGCTCCCTCCTTAATCCTCAGTATTCCAGTTTTAAATGCAAAGTATCACAGTTTTTCTTCTGAACACTGTAGTGTCGCTCTAGAGACAGGCAACCCTGTGTCCTCCTTGGTTCCACTTGAGACCCATGTGCAAACCCATTGGCCTAAGCATCGAATCTGTTGCAAATATTTGAATGACAATCCAAAGTGTACGTCTGATGAAAGAAGATTGCATTTGATCAAGAAGTAATCTTTACATGCTTGTTTCTTACTGGCTCTGAGATACTGGTCACTGTTAGATATTATCTAACCCTCTCATCTTAAAAGCAAAAGAGACCTCACAAGAAAGAGAAAAGGCTGCATCAAACCAGAAAGAGGCTGATAGGAAATGGTTTCTCACAAAATTTTCAGTCAGACTGACCAAGCTTTACCAAGTTCTTGCAGATACTGGACACAGAAGAGATGGTTGATATCTGATAACCAAATGTTTCTTTGAACAATTTGGTCTCTACTGTCACCGTGGATTCTTAATTTACAGGGATTTTAGTACAGAGAAGTCAGATAACATCATCAGTAGGGAACAACATCAGTAACAATGATAACAACGCCACTGAAATGCATCAGTTCACTTCCCAATATCACAGGCCTGTTTTCAGAACTGTGGTGACTGACATGCATGCCTGTCACATACATAAGCAGTTGGTCTCATCAGAATCATTTTGTCACACTTGAAGTCTGCTTTAGGGTACTAAAAATCCTGTGTAGTATCTCTTCCTTATTGACAATCACTGATATTTTCTCTCCAAAAACACAATATATAGTTGCCCAACATGATGACAGACTTCACCTAGAATTGTAAAAAAGAAAACAATTGTACTTGCCTCTGAGTAGTTTCAAATGCACACCGAGGACACAGGTGGGCCATCTGTTAAACAAGGATGCTGGTAGCTTCGTAACTAGTCTTTGAAGGCCACAAGCATGGCACCTGCATTTTTAGCAGTAGAAATTAATGTTGTATAAATTACTTGCTCCTTAGTAGACATACTGTACAATGTTCCCTAGAATCCAAGGAATTTTTGGACTTTTCTTGTAATACAATTATGAAACTTGGAAGTTCTTTCTGACTTTGCTATACACACACACCTGGTCTTTAGTTTGCGACCACAAAATGAAAATACCAGAAGAAACCACTGAGGACAAGCTTGAGATTCAGAGAAAAACACTGAGTTGGGTAAGAATACTTTATAAAAGGTCCATAGTTAAATAGTTCTTTGTGGAATTTTTTCAAGTTTCTGAATCTATTTGTTAGTTTTCATTAATTCTTACATAGATAAATTGCATGTTAAATATTTATTGCAAAACAAAATGAGATAACTTTACCAGAAGAAAAATGCCCCTGGAGTGTCTACCTCAATCCTCACCACTGTCCTTTCTCAAGTAGGGAACCCATAACACTCACAGACAGGATCGAGTGCCTCCACAGGGTTGGGTGGAAGTCTATGGACTCAAGATGGCATCCTGAGTTCATGTGCTCAACTGTGCTCCCCCTACACATCCCCATCCAATTATAGAAATGCAGTCCTACGCAACCAGCACTAGGAATTGGGCAACAGTGCCATCTACATGACAGAAGTTCTAAGGAAGTATAGTACAGCTTTCACAGACTGAAGCCAAGACCTTCCAAGCTGCAGCTACTAGGGATGATGCAAAAGCCTGAGGAGAAAGCAAGCAAAAGCATTGCCTGGGCCTGCAGCATGGCTCAGCAGCTAGGGGAGCTTGCTGCCAAGCCTGGAAACCTGAAGTCACGTGGAGAGAATCTACTCCAACGAGTTGTCCTCTGATCTAATATGTCACACACATGCTGCAGCCACACATACAAAATAAATAAATACTGCTAGTCTATTTAAAGAATCATTCAACCTGACTCAATGCTCTTCTTCCTTAACCCTCAACTCAAAAATACAGTGAAGAAACTTACTGACTCTTCAAAGACTACAACCAATTGTCCCATCAAGCCTCAGAGAGTAACAAATCCCAGAACCTACCAAGATTTAGCCAAAGTGTTTCTAGTATCCATGATATATAAACAATTGGTATCTAGAGTGATCAGGAAGTAGAAACCTTTGTTTTGGGAAAAAAATGATTTATGTAAAAGATAACTATTTGAAAAGAGTAAGGAAGGACCTTTAGTAAGAACTACAAAGAAATTATACCATTGTTCTGCCTAAACACCAAAGAGTTGCATATTTACCCTTAAGAACCCCCAAATATTAGCAAGCTTTATCTAAAGTAGGTCAATTCTCACCATTTGTTTACCCTTGAATCTTCAGTACAGAAGGCTATTCGAACTATAGAAATGATCCCTGAAAGTATAGTCTTCAGAAGGCTATTCGAAAACTTCCTTGGCAATGTCTGCTGTATGTCCCTGTTCCCTCTGGTGTCTTACTGTGTTAGCTGCTTACCCTGTAAGTTTCTTGTCTTGAATTTCCATGTATTATTTCTACAGGTTTTTGTAGAAATATCTGAGATTTTCTTCTATCAAAGCAATTTAGCTTTGATAAGATACAATTTTCAACTTGTGCTTTTAGTAAGATAAATACACTATGAAGTCTTTCCTGTTCTTATATCACTCCTTTTCAATGTTGAGTCATTATTGTAGAGGAGCAAGAGCGTCATAAATCTAACAAAATATTATACATTTTTGTTTCGTTTTGTTTTGCTTATTTTATGTTTCGTTTTGGTTGTTGTTGTTGTTTTGATACGTGGTTCAGGTAACCCACTCTGGCCTTAATTTTGCTATGTAGCAAATGATGACCTCCAACTGCTCACTCTCCTACCTCCACTTCCCAAGTCCTCGAAGTCCAAGTGTGTTCCTTCACACTCAGTTTCATTCTTATTTGTTTGTATGTGTGTACCCCATGTGTGTGCAGAGGTGTGAAGGAGTCAACAGAAGCATAGAATCATCCGGAGCTGGACATAGGCAGTTGTGAGCCAACTGATGTGGATGCTGGGACTCAACTCAGGTCCTCTGGAAGAACAGACAGAGTTCGTAACCACTGAACCATCTCCCATCCCCTCAATACATTTTTTAAAACTTCATAAGTTATAATTATCTAAGTTTTACCTGATAGATCCTGTGTTTTAAATGACTAAATATGCATTTTTGCCTGCTGGTTTTCCTCTCTTCAATTATCCTTACAAAACCGTAATTGAGAAACAAGATTTATTGGCTCATATTTCATAACAGAGATGCATTAGTTTTCTCTTTTGTTATAAAATAAGGATAAAAACAAATAAAATACTTATTTCAAACATTTAGAAATGATAAAATAAACTTAAGAAAGCTAGCGTGTTTTTAGATAAATAAAACTTAACTGCTAATTGAAAAATAAGAATTCAGTACAATCATTCCTTCAAACTGTTCTTATGGTGAAGCAAGAAACACAAAGGAAATATGAGTTTTCAGTGAGAATGGCTGAGAATCAACATAGAAATAAAAGAATTATATATGATTTTTATTTGGGGATGACATTGTGAACACAGAAAGACAAATACTTCAAAATTTCCCACAGATTGCAACCTACAAAGCTAGGTAACAAAATAGGTACAGAGTAGAACAGTAACCACCAAAGCAGAGGAAAACAGGGAGGCAGCGGGTAGAGACTGGGTCCTGAGTTCCAGCAGCCAGGATAGAGACATTCATGTGGTTTATTGCCCAGAAGGGTCATTATGATAACACAATATTGCATAAAAATTGTATAAATCAAATTAACTAAGAGGCAAGATTATGGATGTTCTCATCACAAAGAAATGGCAAGTGTTCGAAGTAACGAGGAGTACCTACAGCTTGAGATATTCATGACACAGAATATAGAGATGACTCTGTACCCCAAAAGAGGGACAGTTATTGTTGGTCATTTTACATAATCATAAAACCGAAATACATATCAAAGATAATAAATTTAATATAGAATTGTTGAAAATACCCTTTAAAAAATATAAAGACCCAAATCTAGCAAATAAGTAACAATTCACAATACTCCAAAATACATAGTGACATTAATAATGTTGCCAGAAGAAAGCTGCCTTCCCTACTTGTATGTGTCTAACTTGAATATTTTAATAATTACTAAGATTACAATGCCTGCAATGTTTAAGTGCCTATAGCATAAGAACAAAATAAAACAAAAGCATTGTCTCAATGATTCATTTATGTAAGTAGCTAACCTTGCTACAAAATAAATAAATCAGCACAACAAACCACAAAATAGAGCTATTAAGCAACTGTGTGTGGGTGTTAAACTCGTCCAAATAAAATATTAATATTTTTAGAAAATGGAGGTGTTCTGACTGACAGCTTTATGGTGAGTAAAAAAGCTTTATCCACTGTTTGCGACAACCAAACAACTCATAAAAAGTAAAAATCACTTGAACTTTCATTATCGTGATGTAACTACTCTTACTATTTCGGTAAATATTCCTCCATTTTCTCTCTAGATAAATGTATGCATGTGGTCAAATGTAAGAAACTTTGTAGGAGAGGATACATGTACATAATATATATCAGCTGAGAGCTTTATTCAAATATGTTCATACACATTCATCCATGTCAATAATTATAGATCTATACCATTTGCAATGTCACAGATTATTCAATTATACTTATGTGCTATAATTCACTAAACCAGTTTAATGGGTGCTTGGGTGGCTTCCAATTTGGTGTTATTATGAATAGTTCTATGATATACTCCTTGGGCATAAATCTCTCCCCATTTTGTGATTACATTCCAAAAGAAGGATTGTAGGATCATACAGCAAACATATTTCATATTTTCTATTACTAGATGCTCTTTCAGAAAATTTAAAGCTCTTTATTGTACTATGAGCTGTATGAGAGAATGCTATGGCCCCAACCCCCACGAGTTCAAAGTACTGTCAATTATTTAGTCTTGGGTAAATAATGATTTGATGTAAGGCCAGCCTCATACTAAGTTTACTTGTCACTTTTAATGTTTATTTATTCAACAAATAAGTGTGGGTACCAGTAGCTGGGCTAGGCACTGGGGATCAACAAAAAAAGATGTGGACTGTGGCCTGAACATAAATAAATAATTAAATGAGTGAATGAATGAATGAGTGGCAAGGTGCTTGCTTTGAGTGCATAGGAAGCTGAGTTCAATCCCCAGAACACATGTGAAAAGCTAGACATGGCGGCATAGGCATGACTAGAAACAGGCAGACCCCTACGGCTTATTGGTCAGAGTCTAGCCTAAGGCAAGTCTTGTGTCTCAGAGGGACTTAGACTCAAAAACCAAAGTGGACAGCTCCTGAGGAACACCCAGGATTGACCTCAGGCCTCTGCTGGCACATGCACTCACAGACTTGAACGTGCAGACACACATACACACACACACACACACACACACACACACACACACACACACACACACTGCATATTTAAAGAGATAGTGTTTCTGCCTGTGGTTAAAACAAAAATACAAGGAAAAATGTGTTTCAGATAGAGGCAATGGTAAGAGAGTATAAGGCAAGAAAGACCTTGTGTGTTCAAGGAAAGAAAGGTGGTCAACACTAGAGTCCAGCAGAATGAAAGGAGGCCTGCGGGGGCAGAGGGATGGCAGGAATAGAACATACTTGGCTTGGAGGAACTCAAAATGGATTTTGAATTGTACTAGTTCTGTGGGAAGCCCCAAGAGACTTAACCCTTGCTACATTCAGATGTACCTTCCTGTTATCTTCTGTCAGCTCTGTGAAAATTAGATGCTGTGAATACATACATACATACATACATACATACATACATACATACATACACACACACATACACACACACACCAGAGAACTTTTAAATGAAAAACAATTAAATGAATGGATGTAACACAAAAGCATCAAAAGGGATCAGCGGCCATAACAAATAACCCAGTGACACTCTCTACACTAAAGAAATACAACTGAGACTTTTCATCTCATAAAACTGACCACTTTCAACTTTGGATGCCTTGGAACTGTTGGGGGAATGAGAGAGTCAGCCTCATGATGTAGTCTGGGCACACAGTGTGGAGCAGAAGGGAGCTACATCATGCCTGAAAGTCAACCTTGACAGTAAACTGTCTTCCTGAAGTCTCTCTCAGAAGCAGCACATACCTTACAGGGACCACGAGCATCCAGCGTGTGAAAAGAAATTCATCTTTCCCCCTGTAAAAGGAGGCAATGGTGTAACCAGGCATTTCAGCTCCACACTAGCCTTCACCGGCATGGCCTTTCCCTGTGAAGAATGTTACCACTAATAGATACTGCTTTCCCCTGTTGACATAGAATTGAGAAAGAAAAGTTCCAGGAGGGATAGTTGATAAGGAACTGTCTGCATTATAATATAATGTAACTAGAGATGATGGTCCTCTACAAGCAACTCTAGACATTGTAATACAACGAATTACAACATCCCAGCCAAAACAACATTTAGATAATGATCAATTCCTATTACGCCAGGTCAAATACAAGCTCCAAAGAATGGAAGATAAATTCATCTTTCAGTGGCCTGTGTAAATCCCTTCATTGAGGGAGGGGGAAATGAAATATCACTGGAAAAATCAATATCATTATCGATTAATCAAGCCACTGTGATTTATTGGGTACTCACTCATTTGTTTGTTACAGTCATTTCATGCATTGCCTCTGGCTGTGATAAATGGTCTGGCCTCAGCTTTGGAAAGGAGGGGGACGTTTTAGCAGTCTTCCCCCTAACCTGAGCCCTCCAGAGACAGGCATATCTGCTCCCATGTTAAATGGAAGTCTGTAGACTGCTGGGAAGCATGGCCTGGAGATTGTCAGCCTCAACCTGTATGAGAAGGCCTAGCAGCACTGTACACAGACGACGCTTGAGAGTCTTCCAAAATGAAGCCCTAGCCAGATCCTAAAAGCATGTGTGACATCCAGGACATACATGATGCTGTCTATCAGAGCAAGGATGATTTTTTTTTTCTCTACCAATTAAAAGCTAAGCAAGAAGGGTATGACCAGAAATCTTGGAAGTCATGGTAGAGCCACCATATGATACCTGGAAATATAGACCCACATTTGGAGTCTTGGCCTCATTAATAATAAAATTTAAGAAGAGACTCAAACAGAAGATTGAGGACAGTTAATGAGAGTTTCAAAAAAAAATTCCAGGAGAGGCAAACTGTAAATCTCACAGTTGTCTGAAGGAGGAGGCTAGACAAGGTAAACTGGGACAGGGGTCAGCCACATGGGGGTGGAGGGGAGATTAGAGAAATAAGGAAGCCCAGGGCATCAGGGAGTTTAAAAGCACACTTAGGCTCTGGCTAACATCCAGAAGGAAAAGAAATAATTACACCTAAGTAAAGACTCTGAAAGGCAGATGGGCCCAGCCAACCCTCATGGCAGTTGTAGGCGCTGTGCTAGAGGGTAGGAATTACTGGAAGGAAACGTGTATTATCCTAATGTGAACCATCTTTCTAAGAGTCATCCCCTAGTCAGGTCCTTGACCTGCCCAACTGAATTAACTCTTGTTAATTCCTGTCTCCATCTAGAAGGAAATTCCACTCTCTACTATAATACAATGAAGCTTACTGGTGTGGATCAGACTTAAGGTCTCAGAATGTGTCTAGCATTCTCTGTATTATCTATCGTTCATATTCTCATTAGAGTGCTAGTAGCCTGATCCCTATAGCGGCTTGATTAAAAAACATACCATACAAATTTGTTTCTGTTAGCCGGGCGGTGGTGGCACATGCCTTTAATCCCAGCACTCGGGAGGCAGAGCCAGGCAGATCTCTGTGAGTTCGAGGCCAGCCTGGGCTACCAAGTGAGTTCCAGGAAAGGCGCAAAGCTACACAGATAAACCCTGTCTTGAAAAACCAAAAAAAAAAAAAAAAAAAAATTCTGTTTCTGTTGCTGAGGTCTCTTCAAACTGCATTCATTGGCTACATGCCCCTTTTCTGCTGTAGGAAAACTCTTGCAAGACAGAATCGTTGATTCTAAGTGTTCACTGATCTCTGCTTTGAGTGAATGAAGAAACAAATGCCGTAATGGGAGAGTGCAATTCTAGACATCCAAGTGTCAGAGATGACCTAGTCAAACACGCCAAGGACGGCATGGCATTTCTCTGCACTCTTACCTGGAACTTTGCCCCTTCTAAACTTCAAGTCACTACTTTGTCCTTGCAAGGGAAGGATGGGGTAGGAACAAATATGGACATGTTGTTTCTTCCTTAATTTGGTTGCCTTCCTACATCTTAGTCTGCCAAATTTGTGTCTCTGGGTGGTACCCAGCAGACTGAGGAAAGTGACTCTTTTCTCTCCAGGGATGTGTTACAAGGGACTCCTTGTAGATGTCTCTTATCTACCGTTGCTCTGTCCTGGCACAAGATATTCGTTGCAAGAGATTGTTCCTGAGTGGGTAGACTTCCAAATGCTTTCTTTTCTCAGTTCCTGAACATACCTGGAAATATTTTCTGCTGTTGTTTTAGTTGAGTTTTCTTTTGCTGTGAAGAAACACTATGACCTAGAGCAACTTGTGGGGAAAGGGTTTATTTCACTTAAAATTCCACATGAATCCATCATCCAGGTAAACTGGAGCAGTAACTCAAAGCAGGAACAAATACAGAGGCCATGGAGGTGCGTTTTTTGACTGGCTTCTTCCCCATGGCTTACTAAGTCTGTTTTCTTATAGCATCCAGGACCACCGGTCAAGGAATAGCACAACCCATAGTCAGCTGGGCCTTCCCATATTAATTATCAATCAAGAAAATGCTCCACGGGCAATATAGTGACTCTACCTTGTGTCAAGTTGATATAAAACTGCACCACTATTTTTTGTCACTCCCAATCTGGCCTTTCTGGACAGGACCCAGGTGTCCCCATGCTTACTCTTTCCCATGGGGGAAGACCCACAACAAGCTATTCAACCCCTTCGTTCACCTCTTTGGCTAGGAGCGCCAACCTACCTAAATACATCATCTACGGCAAGCAGTCACCCTACTATGACTAACTCTGCCTTTGCTCTAACTGAATTCTAAAACACTCGCCTGCTTGGCCGTTCCTCCAGCTCACACCTCCAATCACTTCCTGCAGTCAGAGCTACCCAAAGCTACAATCTACCTGAGCTCTCTTGGACCTATTCCTGGCCCCACACTTCTGTGTTTTCCAACGGCAGGCCTACCTTTCAAAGTTTAGGGAGGATCTGCTCTAAGACACTCTCAGTTGGCTTAAGAGTAGGAGCTTCAGAGCTGGAGAGATGGCACAGAGGTTAAGAGCACTGGCTGTTCTTCCAGAGGTCCTGAGTTCAATTCCCAGCAACCACAGGGTGGCTCACAACCATCTGTAATGAGATCTGGTGCCCTCTTCTGGCGGGCAGGCAGAATACTGTATACATAAATAATTAAATACATCAAAAAAATCTCATTAAAAAATAGGAGCTTCTGCTGTTGTCACACAAGAGACACATCTCAAACATCCCCCCAAAGAGTAGCCAGCATGGTTCAAAGAGCATCTTCATTTATAAGATTGCCACGGGCAATGCAATGATGGTGTAAAGCATCTTCCTATAATTTATGTACTCACAGTTGGATCAGTTAAGTGGGAAGTTTTCATCTTGTTTCTATGACGTAGCTTCTGCCTTCCACATTCTGGGAGATGCAGGCTGAGTATCTTTCTGTGTCGTCCTTCCAATCTCTTCCTAAACAAGTCTTGCTGCACCTAACATTGTTCAACCTGATTTCTCATCACCTACTGGTGATCGGGGATAAGATTTGAAGCCTAACTCTGGATCTGCCTTGTCCCCACATACAAAACAGATTCCTATGAAGACATTAAGAAGCCACACTAACTAGAATGACAGAGCATTGGCTGGAGCTGGTCCAGGAGATGAAACCTGTCCCCGGAACATAATAGAGAGACAGCATAGTTATATAACACCCAATTAGGTACCTTTATCTAAATTTTCATGAACAATGTCTTTTCTCTAGACCAGTAATTCTCAGTCCCTCCCATTTTTACATCACCATTTGTCTCAGTAGAAGCTTTGGGAAAAAAAGGCCTCTGCTAGCCATTCTTTTTTCTGATGCATCTGGTAAAATAACTCCATTATTACTGAAGTGACATGTGGGTTTCTGGAACAAGCCTGCAAGTTCCTCTAAATTTCTATCCTCATCAAAGGCAGAAATATTTCTTGGATCTATTTTCTTTCCAGAGACATGAATCCCTTAGTCACCCAGGCCCAGATTCACACTAGCTTCAATTTGCGACTTCCCCTGTAGCCACTCAAATCCCCAAGCTGCAGCTTTCCAGACATCCCTATGAAATTTTTCAACTTCTATTCCGGGCTTGTGGCCAAATCCTCATATTCCATGACCTTGCCCCTTCAACCCTGAACATCTGCTCCTGCTTTAGGATTGTTTCTAATGGGCAGATTGCTCAAATCCTGCCAACCAGAAACAACTCTTCCTTAGTCTTCCCAAGCTGTTCACTGCTACAGAGGAAAGGCTCCACTCTGCTCTGTAACTTCCTACTTTGGCATCATTATCTGGGGTTTCATTTGCCCTCTCCAAGGCTATCACACTCACCTCGAATCCACTTAGATATCTTATTTGGGTATGTAGATCTTCCTAGGAAGCACTAACAGAACAACAGAATTATCTGAATTGAAATACACTACAATTCTTCAGGTCACAAACAAATTAAGATGGCCTCAGTTTCATATAAGAGGTTATAAAGAGAATAATATGTGAAAGAGTTGGTGTCATTTCATAGCCTTATGTACAGCCTGATGAATCATGTTCCTCCAACCAACATGAACATAGGTAGATGCCATAATCATCCCAACAACCTCCTCTACATGGCAGGGCAGAAAGCAGGGGCCTCAAGAGGTCCGCCTGTTGAGATCCACACACTCCAATATATACAGAAAAGAAAAATATTGCCTAGAAAGGGGCTTTGTAAAAACTATAAGTAAAGTTATAGTTAAAAACACAGAACTATAGAGATTTGATTTTTTTAAGTGGCACCTTTCATTGAAAGCCTCTGAATGGAAATACAGCCTAAAATAAAAAGAGTGAGTGTGGGCTACAGCCAATGGTGCTTGCCCATGTATTTAACCCAGTCTCTGCTACTTATTTTTCCCAGAGAGAGATTTCTTGACTATCGCCCATGCCTAGACTCTAATTTTTCCTATATTGTTCTCCTTCTATGTATCTATCATAGCGCTTCTTGCTACATCAAAGGTCCCGTCACACTTGGCTATAATTATTCATTCAGTACAGTGCACTTGACTCTATAATGGCCATTTGGCTCAGGAACCATATTTGCACACTGGCTGCTGCTGTGTTCCTAGTACTTCCTGACAAATGCCACAAGTACAACACTATTTGATGAATGAGTGAGAGAATGAACTGACTAAACCAAGTGAGCTAGTCACCATCACAGACATTCAAGGTGTTTGAAACAAATATTGACTACAATCATTTGGATTTGATGTTACATAAGCAAAGAATTTGACATTTATCTGATATCATCACACTCACATGTTGGATCATAAAATTCACACATGCCATCAAAAAAATTTTTTTAAAGCCTTGTGAACAGCATGCTAAATGTGCCTACATCCAATTTACAAATATTCAATTTGCTGACTAGCAGGGCTTCTTAAACATTTTATACTCACAACACCTTTCTGTCCAATTCTTACTATGCAAACCCAGGTACTGAAAGGTAGGTCCACAAATCAAACATTTACTGACAGCAAATCATAAGCCAATTTATTTAAAACAATTTCAGTAGACATAATTTTACCAAATGTTCATGTTAATGAGATGGGTTCAATTGTTTGTCTTTGTAGAATAGTGAAGTCTTGGTTGAATATTTAGTGCTGCAGGATACAAAGTTTCTTCAATAGTTTCCAGGATTGATCCATACTTAATTTTATTATCATTAATGCTGAAAAACAGATATTTAGTGTAAATACTTATAGAAAATGTTTAAGGTCATTTCAGAAACTATTCAGAAATCTGCCCTAATCTTAGCCCAGAATTCATTACATGAATATTTCATGAAACTCCAGTCAGTAACACAAATAGAAAATTTTCAAATCATTCAAACACAATGCAACACAAAAAACTTACTACTTTGATAATTAAACATTGAGAAAAATATTTAAAGTGCTGTTTACAGTCATAAGCTTGTATAATAATCCATTATGCCTCTATACAAGGAAAAACTTTGAATGTTCAACAAAGCTCATAACATAGAAAAAATCTGAGCTAATGTGATCAGGCAGTATTCATTAGCATGAGAGTGTGTACAGTACATACAACTACCATATACTAATATGTCCAGATCCAAGGCTAGAATAAAAAAATTACATTTTACAACATGGGCAAGCACTGTCCAAAACACCTGAAGTTCAGGGAGCATTTGATTTCAATTGATTTTTTTTATCATTGTGTATTCCCAACATTTTTACTACTGCCAAGTTTTTCATGCCCCACACCCCAATATCTGGAGTCGTAACCCACTTCTAACTCTGTAACAACCAGATCCTCTGGTCATTTGACATTACTTTAGTTCTTTCTGACAAAAGTTTCAACCTCCTTACTGTCTAAAATAGATTATAGCAAGACCTGCAGGTGGGGACTAAGTTGAGAACCCTCAGCATTTTCCTAATGAGCATTGTCTCCTGAATATTTTATTACACCTCTAGAAAAGTTCACCTCATAATATTTCGCTTTACACATTCAAAAAGGCAAAAATTCATATTGGCAGCCCCCTGCAGTGTGGAAAAAAGGGAAGACTTACACAAAAGTAAAGAACCATTTTAGATTAAGTCTCATCATGTCGCAAAAAGAGAAACACAGCACACACCATTGCCACAGTCACTCCAGTTACAGAGCAAAAATGAAAAACGAAAGGAAAGAAAACAAACAACAGCCACCTGAACAAAAGAGAAATGGGCTTCACTGCCTTTTCCCACTTCTGTGCCCCTTCCCCTCCCCCTCCTCCTCCCCCCCTCCCCCGTCCCACCCATACTCTTTCAGGGGAGCAGGAGACAGTTTATCTCTGGGGCATCTGCATGCTGCTCTAAGTTGAAATCCTATCAGACTGAAAAGTGACAGGCATCACCAGTGTTAATTATAATTAATCTTATGGAAACATATTTTCCCTCTTTGGGGCTTTACAAATGAATGGCTTTCCATTGGTGGATTATTTGATAAATGACCTGAGCCGGTGGCTTCCTAACATCAGCATCACCTGGTGATGAAGAAGCCTGCACTGTTGTAAAGGGCATCCCACAAAGGCATTCACTCTCCTGCTTCCAGCCATGAGCTGACCACTTCTTCAGGCCTCAAAGCCACTGGCTACTGACATGCTTCAGCCAAACAAAATGTCAACCTTGGTTGAAACGGAGAGCTTAAAGACCCTTCTCTAAGCTAAAGTTTTTCTTTACAATATTTCTGCATTAGACTGTCCTGAGTATCTAAGGCCATCTCAAAAGTTTCCTTCTCTGATGTTACTCACTCCTCAAAGAAGTGCTGTAAAGTTCTAGTCAGCCTCCCTGTAAAGTTATGTCAGTGCGTACAAGCCATTTGTTCGAAACACTGAGTGAGCCCATCAACCATTTCGATACATTGAGTTACCTGTTCACAACACCTCTCTTCCTTGGATGTAAGATCCTTCTCTCACTGCAAGCCCCTGCATAAACAGATCACACTGTTAAGCAAATAAATAGGCCAGTGACTGTTACTGAAAACCTAATAACAAGTGTGCTCCTTCCCACTCATTGCAGTGAAATATTCAGCAGAGAGAGATCTGTGGGGCGCATGCATCAGCCTACAAGTTGGCAGACATACCTTCCTACTGCCATATGGGGTAGTCTTCAAAAAGGCAACCTTAATTTATTTGAACAGATTTGTGTCATTGTCCCTCTTAGGAAAAGGAGCCAGAAAAAAAAAATACTACTTTTGTTCAAATATATTCCCTTCCCTCAGCCAGGCTTGCAATTGACTACAACGCTGAGCATTGGTCTTTAAAGATTAAAACATCACTATCCAAGAAAGTGATCAGTAACACAGCTAACACAGTGACAAAGTCTACTTAAGGTAATTAATAAGCTTTTGTCACCAATTAGTACATTATTGGAGCATAGGATCCAAAGAAAGGGACATTAGTCTGGGAGGTGGGAAGAACCAAAGGGATGGGGCCACAGGGTGGGAATGGGCAAGGGCTTTAGTAGGAACAACACCTAGCAGCACCATGAAGAAACCCAAGGAAGACATACTAACAGCCATGATAGATGAGGACCCATGATCCTCAGTATCCTTCATACCTTTGCCCAATAATACTTTTATTTTTAAAATACCTGGTCTTCTGTGTAAACACACACACACACACACACGCACGCACGCACGCACGCACGCACGCATGCACGCACGCACTCATGCGCATGCACATGCACATATGTATAATTAGCATGGCTATAGAAAAAACTTGAAAAAAATTCTTAAGGAATAAGTCACAGCATCCCATATGAGCATACTACAAAAAAAGAATCCTGAGGATTTGGTGACTAAGCAATGCCTCTGTTATGCTTATGAACTTCACTGGGAACTTTTTGTTGCTGACATAATAATTCCATATCCATGAAACTGGGCACTAGCTAAGAAATGTGAGATAAAAGCATAACCAATATCCACATGTGCTGGAAGATACTAGTGTACCAGCTCTTCTTTTGAAAGTAGTCAGTCTCCTTCTGCCATTCGAAAATGCATGATTACATATCCAACTGGTCCAACCCAATTCACATTCACAGGCTGGAGGAAATACCAATTTTTAACTTCTGGCCACTCTAGACAGAAGAGTAAAATGCAGATTGAATGAACTTTTTCAATAATATGTCATACTTCAGATAAACAAGATATTAAAGAAAAATACAAATTTTATATTTTCATGGAACATTCAAGTTTACTTCTCATTAAAGAATTTTAAAATAAAACCAGAAGAAATACAGGGTTCTTATATTTTAATGACACATTGTTTAAAGAGCATCAGTAAGATGGGGGTAGTTGGATAAAAAGCATTTGCCACAAATGTTCAATGACTTCAGTTTAATTCCCAGGTTCCAAGGTAGAAGAAGAGAGGGGATTAGCAAGCCTTGTCCTCTGATCTCCACGTGCATGCTGTGGCACGCACACACCTGTGCAGGTGTGGATGAAAATGACCGGAGCAGGCTCATGTCCTTGAATGCTTGGTTCCTCAATGGCAGAACTGTCTTGGGAAAGATTATGAGGTGTGGCCTTGTCGGAAGAAGTGTGACACTGATAGTAGACTTTGAGGTTTCAAAAGTCCAGCCAGGCCAGCCTCAGTTTCTCTCTCTCTCTTTCTGCCTGTCACTTATAGATCATGTGTAAGCCCTCAGCTCCTAACTGCTCCAGTACCAGGCCTGCCTTCCTGCTATCATGCTCATCACCATGTAATCATGAACTCAACCCTCCAAAAGTGTAAGCAAGTCTCCAATAAACTCTTTTCTGTAAGCTGCCTTGGACATAGTGTCTCTTCATAGCAACAGAAAAGCCACTACTACAAACCAGCCAGAACTCACACACCACATCATATGCAGACACATTTACAATAATAATAAATAAAAAGAAACTACTGATTTCTTCAGCAGCACATATTATAAAACTGAAATTATACAGAGACAATTAGCATAATATGCAAATTTGTGAGGCATTTTATATTTTTCAAAATAAAACGTATTCACATATAAAAATAAAGCAATTATTAAATCCTGAAAAAGTTGCAATGAGATAAAAAAAAGGGTTATGCACAGAGTAAATAGATTAGCATAATCTGGAAAACAGTTTGACAATAATTGCTAACACTTTAAAAATTATTCTTTTCTTTAATTCAGCAATCCTGTTCTAAGAACCTATCCCAGAAGAAGAAACATGGTTTCCACTTTAAGAGCAGGAATGTTGGCAATGAGAGAAAATGGCTGTAATTGTGAAGTATAAAATAGCAAAGTATAAGTAGTACCTAAATAAAGACGGATAGATAAAAACCTGATATCATCTATGCCACAGGCTGTTACCTGCCTCTGCAGTGAATATTAGAAAATGTTTATGATGCTAAATAAAAGCAAGGACAGAAAATTCATATAAATCATGAAGGTTATTTATTTATTTATTTATTTATTTATTTATTTTGTGTGTGTGTGTGTGTGTGTGTGTGTGTGTGTGTGTGTGTGTGTGTGTGTTTGAGACAGGGTTTCTCTGTGTAGCTTTGGAGCCCAGGCTGGCCTTGAACTCACAAGATCCGCCTGCCTCTGCTTCCTGAGTGCTGGGATTAATGGCGTGCGGGAGCCGCCACCTGGCAGTGATTTTTAATTCATAAACTTCATGCAACAAAGAGAAAATACCAAAAGAAAGCACTAAAAGTCTGAATCTCTGGTAAAGGGAAATGCAAGATAATTAAATTGACATTTTTTTTAGTTTTCCCTATACTTACAAATGTGCTATAGAAAGGCACATTCCTATTAGAATCATTAAAAGTAAACCAAAAAATTGTCACTTAAATAAATAAAAGTCATCCTTCAAGGAATTAAATGTTTTGCCTTTGTCTTTATTGTTGAAAATGTTTAAATTTCTTTCTGAACAAAGAGTTTAATTTCAGTTTGCAATTGGAACTCGATGAGCTTTTGCTTCCTAGAAGGAGGGTTTTTAGGGTGGGATGGCAAAAACCACTGTGTCAAATTCATCTGTGCATCTTCAGCCCGCAGAGCACTGAGCTCCCTCTCAGTTCCCTCAAGGGGTGGCTCTCCTCACATAGCAGAGTATGGTTCGCAGAGAATATGCTTGGTTCTTGTATTTTTCAGCACTATGCACTCTGAAAACAACTGGGAGTCTTTGTAGAAAGGGGAAGAATGATGCAGATTCTTCATCAATAGGGAAAGTATTTTCCTCTTACAGTGAAACTGCCATGAAAATATGAATCCATTCGATGTCATGTTTCTTTAAAAATCTCTTTGGGATGGCTAATTTTGGCTACCAACTTGATTACATCTGTAATCAGCTAAAACACTGAGCTGGGCATGCACATAAGTGATTCTCTTAATTGGATCATTTGAGGTGGGAATACTTTTTGCTGTCAACCCACATGAAAGAACACAGAAGAAAAGAATTTCCCCTTTTGTCTGTTGGCCCTAACTCTCCTTGGCAAGTTCATCTCTTCCGTGGCGGAGGCATTCCTTCCCTGGTATTAGAGCCTGCTTCTTCAGAATTCCAATATAGACTCAAGTCTAGCAGCTCTCTAGGCGTTACCTGGGGTTGCAGCATCAGATTTGGACCTCTGGGACATCCAACCTCACGGACTGAACAGCTGCCTGATTCTTTGCCTTTCCATTGGGAGATAGTAACTGTTGGACTACCCAAACCACAGCCTGTAAGCTGCTCTAAGAAATCCATATATCCATATGTGTGTATAATATATATAAATCAAATATATATGAATTTATGTATAAATACAAATATATTCATTCATTCTATCAGTTCTGTTCCTTTATAGAATCCTAAAACACTCTTTAAGAAAGAGTTTTTCAGCCTGGCGGTGGTGGCGCACGCCTTTAATCCCAGCACTCGGGAGGCAGAGGCAGGCGGATCTCTGTGAGTTCGAGGCCAGCCTGGGCTACCAAGTGAGCTCCAAGGCACAAAGCTACGCAGAGAAACCCTGTCTCGAAAAAAAAAAAAAAAAAAAAAAAAGAAAGAAAGAGTTTGTGGTGGTATTGTGTTCACCAAAATATTGTGTACTCTAATAAAAATATCTGGGGTCAGAGAACAGACAGCCACTAGATACAAAGGCTAGAAAATGGTGGCACTCACACCTTTAATCCTAGCATCCCAGAGATAGAAATCCCTCTGGATCTCTGTGAGTTCAAGGCCACATTGGAAATAGCCAAGCATGGTGACACGCCTTTAATCCCAGAAAGCCAGCCTTTAATCCCAGGGAGTGGTGGTAGAAAGCAGGAAGATATATAAGGCGTGAGGGTGAGAGGCTAGAGGCATTTGGCTGGTTAGGCATTTGGCTGGTTAGGCATTTGGCTGGTTAAGCATTTTGGCTGGTTAAGCATTCAGGCTTTGGAGCAGCAATTCAGCTGAAAGCCATTGGGATGAGGACTCAGAAGCCTCCAGTCTGAGGAGACAAGACCAGATGAGGATCCGGTGAGGTGAGATAGCTGTGGCTCGTTCTGTCTCTCTGATCTACCAGCATGGACCCCAATAACTCGCCTCAGGTTTGATTTTATGAATAAGAACTTTTAAAATTCCTGCTACAAGAGTTTTTCAAGATGTTGTATTTGTGCTCCCATCTTCAGAGATAAGAATTTAGAGTAACCAAGTTCCAAAGTTAACAGGAGTATTTCTTTATACAAGATGCATGTTAGCAACAGAAGCATTTTCCTCTTTGAACACTTTCCACTCTGTTCACCTTGTGATCACAGGATCCTGTACCCTGTTCCTATGTCCTCTGCAACATCTCGCTGGGTAAGGCTGCACACCTGCTTCTCATGGACTCTCTTCCCACAACTGATCAGGGAAACTCCACCTCACCCCTCTACCCATCCAAGTTCCTGCTACAGTCTGCAATTCTCCTCACCCCAACCAATTATAAGAAAACCTTTGTGTTCAGCCACATCTTAGTTATATACAAAGTCTTCCCTGAGCTCTTTCCAGGCTTTATCTAGGCTTTGGCCTCTTACCAGTGTTTTGATGCCAATTAGTTCACATATCTAAAAGCAACACGAGAACTACAAATTAAATGGCATCCAATTAGCTTCATTTCATTTGTTACACTTCTTTTAAGACTTCTCCTCATAATAACCCAGAGATGCCTGGCACCAGCTAAGGCTCACTTCCGAAAGACACACAGGCTCTCTTATAGCTTCAGGACAAGCTGGACGAGCTTCCTCTCAGCTTTAGGATCTGCATCGGTTTTGCCCCCAATTCTGCTCATGCCAAGTCTGAGAAATCTGTGAACTTCACCTGACAAGTTTCCTTTCTTAAAAGCTGAGATTCTGTTCTCTGTGTTTGGTGTTACACATGTAAGGCAAACACAAAGCTTTCACATTTTCATTTTCTATACTCTTGAGTTAACCCATCACAGTTTATTGATCAGCATCGCTCTAACCACTTATGAACAATCGTAACTAGATATTGGTACACTAATGGAACATAAAGCATGGGGTAGATGCATTGCAACAAAAGCAGCTTTCCTCGTCGTCGTGTGGATTTTACCTCAATAATAAGCCTCTGTGCATCAAATTGATTAGATTTCTTGTAAAAGAATAGCTGCCGTTGCAAATCCAAAATAATAGATGGTTGACATGTGACACTAATAGTAGCCAATAAAACAGCTAGAGGAAAATTTTCCCAAATGCTTTGTAAATTGATTATCTATAATACCCTATGATAAATTGACCCATAATGTCATCTGATGGCTATTTATTTAGGCAGAAATTCAGTCTGGGAATTTGAGAAACAAATCCCAGCACCGTAAAGATGATGGGAATATATTTCACCTTCTTCCAGAATGGCAGGCATTAGTAAAGTTTAAATAAGCTTTGTTTTTGCCCATATGCTTAAAATAAGACTTTTACTGACATGAATTTGGACAAGTGATAAAACTACTGTGTGTAGAGGTTTGATGGGACCTTTGGTTGCATCTCAAACTGAAAGTATCTGTTTTTATGGAGGAGCAAAGAAATAAGGAAGAGAGGGAGGATAATGGAGGAGAGCAGGAGAAAGAAAGAAAGGGAGATAGGGAAGGAGGGAGGGGATAATGGAGGAGAACATGAGAAAAGTAGAAAGGGAGGGATGAAAGGAGAGAGGGAGGAAGAGGGAGGGAGGGGATAATGGAGAAAAGCAGGAAAAATCAAGAAAGTGTGGGAAGAAGAAATCAACTTCCCAATTTCCATATTTCCTGAACAGTATTGACACTGGACCAGATAGCCAGGGTCAAAGTGAGTTACCCCCAAGTTCTCCTTTGTGGTTAACTTGATGTTCCGTCACTGCCAAAACCAGTTCATTCTTTCTTCTCATTGTCTCTTCACGTGTTCTTTACATTCCCTCAACCGGAAGACAATCTCTTCGTTCTCTGTACTGCCCCTCTCTACCACGTGACCTCTGGATCCTAAGCCTTCTTCTCGAACCTGGCATGAGTCTGCTCTACATTCTCATTCTAGTGACTGTTTCTTTTCTCATAATGCTTCAGTGGATCTCTATTGCTAAGAAAAGCAATTTCCTAATTGTTTCTCTGCTGTTATATGTATGTCCCATACAAACTAAATCATAAGACTTGAAACCTGGCTGCAGTGTTCTGCTCTTTATATGGTCTCTTGCCCATAACTGCTGAAAAAAAAAAGTTACCTCTCTTCTATTCAGTCTTATTTTATTTTACTCAGACAGAATCCATTGCCTTTTGTTGTGTATCGACTATGCTGAACTGCCAGACATCAGGCCCTCTCCTCCACACACTGGGACCACTGAACAGCTGAAGGGAGAAGGACCAAGGTCTAGACACACTTGCACAGGCTGGGGATTGGTACAGCCTAAACAGCCAGTAACTGAAGTATGATGGTTATGGGGGGGTGCTATTTGTTCCTTTGTTTATTTTCTTGTTTGTTTGGGGACAGGGTCTCATGGTAGCCCAGGATAGTCACTCACTGCAAAGACCAGAATGGCCTTGAAGTCGCCTGCTTGAGCCTCCCAAGTGCTAGAATTGGAAACATGCGATAATTAAGCCTAGTTAATATTGATTTTGAAGAAGTTCAAAACTCATCTCACCAATAAAAAGGCACAGATGAAATACATTCAAATCTATTGTACTTTCATTTCCCTTTGAGTCTTTTGCTTTGTCAATTTTAACTTCATTTCTATATAAATATCCTTTAACGATCTTGCTTTCATTTTTATTCTGCTTAAAGGGGTGTGATTATTGTTCTGCATGTTTCTGTAACAAATTCTATTGAGTATTCTCTACTGCTTTTTGTATAGACAAATATTACACACTGATGGTGGGAATGTAAAACAGTCTAGCCACAAAGAAAATCAGTGTGTGAAATCCTCAAAAACCTAAAAGTCGATCAGCTTTATCACTTCTGCATTACTATGCTAAGTCAGTATAGTGTAGAGGTATTTGAATATCAGTGTTTACTGTAGCACTATTCACATTAACTAAGCTATGGAATCAACCTAGGTTTCTGTCAAGAGAGGAAGGTGTGTGTGTGTGTGTCTGTATTTGAAAAGAGAGACACAACAAGGGAGTAGAAGAAAAAGAGAATATACACAAGTAACAATATATTCCTGCATGGAGAAGTTCTTATGGAACCCAGTACCATATACAACGAACTTATAGCAATTCAAACAATATTAGTCACAACAAAGTGCTGTGGGATGTCTTTCTGTATTCTGTGAATATGTGTTGCTCTGATTGGTTGATAAATGAAGCTGTTTGGCCTATGGCAAGACAGCTTAGAGGCAGGTGGGAAATCCAGAACAGAGACAAGAAGAAGAAAAGCAGAGGCAGAGAAGACACCATCCCACCATCCAGGGAGCAGCATGGAAAACCAGGAAACACGTGGTGACATATAGATTAATGGAAATGGGCTGAGTTTACTTATAAGAGCTAACTAGCAAGAAAATTGAGCCATAGGCCATGACCATGAAATTCATAATTGATACAAGCCTCTGTGTGTTTACTTGGGTCTGAGTGGCTGTAAGACTGGGTAGGACACAGGAAAACCTCTGACTACAACTAAGTAGATGGTCTTCAATGATTCCCACTTCCCGATACCTTTCAGAATCCCCTTCTATTGCATATGGACTAATCCCAGTGAGTTGTCCCTAACACCTAACATGGCACCTATAGCAAGCACAATGAGATGCCATTGCATGATTCCATTCATAAAGACTGTGACTTCTACCTCCTAGTAACTTCTCTCTATTGTCTGCTCAGTTTGGATATTTTGAGGAAGTAAAACACTCTCCATGATAAAAAAAAAAAAAAAAAAAAAAAGATATTGAGTAGATGGCAAGAACGGTAGCCTCAGGCTAAATACCAGCAAAGGACTGAAGCCCTAACACAAACAGCCCTGGATAGAGTCTGAATGCTGTGGATAGCTAAGGAGTAAATGAAGAAATGGATCCTGTAGAAAACATGCCTTCAAGTAAGACCAAAGCTTGGCCTGGCACCTTGACTTTTAGCCCTGTGAGAGAACCTGAAGCCCAGTGCCTTGTAAAACTATTTGTAGAGCCCTTGCCCACAGAAGCTATGAAATAAACATTTTTAAGCTGCTAAATTTATGCGGTAATCTATTGCACATAAGTACATAATCACGTTACCCAACCTATTTATCTATATAGCCTCCCCAAGGCAGAAACTGAATGGTAAAACTAGGCCAATATAAAAGTCCACACCTAGTACACTAATTGGCAGACTGATTAAACAAATGACTGACTTTACTGGGCCAATTTTTCCAGTTGTTTCAGAAAGTAAATATCATTTGCCTTTCTCCATGTAGCTAAATTATACGTATAGTTTGTACTAACCTTTCATACCAGAGGCAATTTTGGGACTTTTTCCTGTGTCTTCTGTCACATTTCTTTTATTGTTCTTAGAAGAAATGCCTTCATGTTATCTTAATTTCTTTGTACCTAAACAAAGGGGTATATAACTCACAGAGTGATAATCAAGAGAAAGTATAGATTTGCTTTTGAATAATGATGCCAAAATAAATAAATAAATGTTTCTTCTATAATTAAAATGTGCCTTATGATAAAAGGATAGAGATGTCATCCATGTCACTTAAAATGCTTTAAGCAGAAAATTACATAAAGATGAAACTCACTTGATTCACACCAAGAATATATTATACATTAATAAGTCATGACTTTCAGATTAGAGTTTTAAGTAGATAATCAAGAATCAATTCTTTTCCCATCTTATAGTCTCTTCTTCTCAGGAAACTCCACCATGTAACAAGATGACTGCTGGTTTGCCACAAATCATATCCTGACATAAGAATATCCAATGGAAGGAAAATGTCTCTTCCTGTGTATCTCCTTTTTAGTGGAAAAAAGTCCCAGGAAATACATAACAGATTTATTTGTGTCTTAATGACCAAAGCTAGATCTTGCAATATGTCTTTAATTGAACTGTGGTAAGCAGACAAGAACAATGTGATTGCTAGGAGGAGGACTGAACACCTGAACAAAAATGAAGCAGCAAAATGTTCATTTACATCCACAAAAGATAACATATAAGAGCATGTGACTGACTGACTTCAGAAATGTGGTTATGTGGCTTCAGCAGAGGGGTAACTCCTGTCACATAAACGATTTGAGATTGCAATTAAAGGCTAACAAGATAGAATAGAAACCATCATTCACCTACACAAGTCACCCACTTTCCAATAATCCCCTTAAACTTTACTACTGTAACAACCTAATCCTCACCTGGGAATCTTGGTTTTCAGTTGCTCTGTCCTAAGGTATAATACAGTGTTATGGCCTTAAAATCAGTTCTGGAAATATGGTGTGAATAGAGTCATGACAATTAATAAAGTAATAATCAACTGAGAAACATATGTATTTTATTGAAAAGCCTGCATTACGGGAGAATGACTTCCTTTTTATTCTATATACTCTTCATTATGTGGGCTTGTACAGGTTAAAACAAAAGAAGAAGGCAGCCCCTGGAAACCAATGTCACAGCTGAAAGCCTCTGAAAGAGGAAGCACAGCCTGGGATCAGATAAGCAGCCAAGTTCATTAACTTGTCTCATTGCCACTGTTAGAAGAAATAGATCATGAGTGTTAAGAATGTGAGATCTGGGGTCAGACTTAGCTTGAGTCTTGGCCCCATATCTCATTTGGGATGCCTGATTTAACCTCTATAAACCAAAAGGTCTCCATCTTTAAAATGGTTATCATTGAAGAGACCCCACAGGGTCGCTGCAAAAGTTAAATGAAAGAATGTTCATGAACTACTTGATCAGTATAGCTGCTCACCACCATGACTATTTAAAATGTTCTTTGAAACACTTCTTAGCCACATACAATCAACTGATTTCCTCTATCTTCCTGAAACATGCTTTGAAGTAAGGTTGACAGCTAGACGTCTTGTGTGGAGCGGTGGGATGGATGAAAAAGGCTCCAGAAGCATTGTTCCACTTCAAACTGGGTTCCAATGGAACACGTCTTCTCCTTCAAGTAGAATACAAAGGCTATTCAACACAGTCCCCTTGGGGGAACATACAACTTATGTCTTCCCTTCTCCAGGGGCTCAGATGTCTTGCAACTTTACTGACTGGCATGTTGGTTTGTCCTGCCAACTAAGGCTCTATGTGTTTACCCAGCCTTGTTCTCCTAGTACTCACAAAGCAGAAAATATTGTTAAAATTCAGAATATATTTCATCCCATGATTCCTTGAGCAAATGTGAATAACCTCACAGAAAACTGAATAAAGCATAGAGACGAAGATTTAAAGAGGCATTTATTTCTTTAGTTTTTATTCGGATTTACAATTGGCTTTTTATACTTGATGGATGTGCCCTGGTGAATCACCTTTACTCTACTTTAAAGGAATCTAAATTCATTCTCAGCCCCCTCATGATTGCAAACTCAACCTGTTAAATTGTTTTTCCCCATCACAATCACAGGGTTCTGATCTTAGAAACCTACTTAGTAAGCTGTGAGGAGCATGCAGCTAAGCTCAGGTTATTTAGGGGACATAATCTTCAGACTAGATACAAGGTGACATTTTCTGGTATATCTTTCCTATTTTCATTCTATTGTTCTATTTTTGTTGTGATTCCAACACAGTTTCCCAATTATCTTTAATAAAACTGTGTTCAGATGTTTGGGTGTAAGAGATTCATCATCACCCATTTTCTGAAGTGGAAAGTAATTTTGCTTGTAAATACAGAAAGAAATGTAGTAGCTTGACATTCTATTAAGAAATTATCCTCCTTACTGTCATATTGGATCAAAAGACTTAAATTTTCTTAGGCATTACGTACTAAATTAGCTGAGTAGAAAAATTTAAAAGAATACTAATATAAATATTAACTCACATGGAAATTCTTAGAGAATCATTTGATGAAGAACATTTTGATAGTTTGAATAAAAATGGCCCCCAATCAGTGGGACTGGGTCCTGTGCTCATTGCATGAGTTAGCTGTTTGAAACCTGGAGCTTATACAGGGACACTTGGCTCAGTCTGGGAGGAAGGGACTGGACCTGCCTGGACTGAGTCTACCAGGTTGATCGCAGTCCTCGGGGGAGGATTTGCCCTGGAGGAGGTGGGAATGGGGGGGTAGGCTGGGGTAAGGGGAAAGGGTGGGAGGGGGAGTATAGGGGAACCCGTGGCTGATATGTAGAACTGAATGGTATTGTAAAATAAAATAAAGTAAAAAAAAAAAAAAATGGCCCCCAAGGACTCACTGTTTGAAAGGATTAGGGGACTTAGCCTCATTGGCATAGGTGTAGCCTGGTTGGAGGAAGTGTGTCACAGGAGGTGAGGTTTTAGGTTGCAAAAGCTCAAGCCAGGCCTAGTAGCTCACTCTCTCTTTCTGACACCTGAAGATCCAGACATAGGAATCTCAGCTACACATCCAGCGACATGTCTGCCTGCAAGCCACCATGCTTCCTGCCTTGATGACAAGGAATTAAACCTTTGAAAATGTAAGCCAGACCCAATTCAAAGTTTTCCTTTAGAAGAGTTGCCATAGTCATTGTGTTTCTTCAGAACAATAGGAACACCTAACTAAGATAAATATGATGAAAATGAAAAGTGACTGGAAAGGATGGGAGATGAGGCTAACTTGAGGAAAATCCATAGTGTTGTTTCAAACCATCTTTACTACATATATGAGAAGGTAAATGAAGATGCTTTAATTTTTATGAGAAATGTTAAGAAAGGCTAAATTACAACCCAAAATCTTAGTGTCCTACAAATAGAGTCATGGAAGTATGAATAAAATTAATTTAGCAATATGGATTGCTAAGACTTGGACTTATCAATTTGTTGGAATCCAAATCAAATTTCTAAGGGTAAGGCCTGATTTTCTCCAAGGGTGGGAGGATATTCCTACTGCTATTCTTTCTGTAGAATGGAAAATGAGAACCAAATGGAGCTCATACTGAAATAAGAGATTCTATCCCCTTTCCCAGGGTCAGTGGGTCCACACAGGTGGGAATGCCAAGGCACTGGAAGCTTCCCTGGTGGTCGACAAGTGTAAAAAGATGAAGAGCTCTCTTGCATTTAGACAGTCCTTGCTCTTGTCCGCTCCATTCAGCAGAAAGGGGCAATCATTTGAATAAGTTCTATCCTGACACGTACAGCTAGAGCACAAAGAGTTTGCCTAACTTTGTAGGAGGTAACAAAGATGAGTAGTCATCTCTGAACAGGACATAGCAAGGAAAGCGTGGCAGCTGAAGCACCCTTCACAGGAGAGGCAGGAGCAGTGAAAGAGAATCAATGAAAATTTAGGTTTCACTAAAATTTTTCCCTGATTTCTTCATTTTCCCTCCTAATACAAAATGCACTTGAAAATACCAAAAATAAAAATGATGTTCTGCAAGTTATAGTCCCATTTCCTCACCTCAGAGCTCTGTCAGCAAAGAGTTGTGGCTTCTTAAACTTTATAATTATGCATAGTTCATTTTTCTTCAAAATGTACATTTCAGTTTGCTTATAAACCTAATTTGATTGGTAAAAGCTTATGATCAGCACAAAAGATACAGAAGGAAGGGATTAAACATCTTACTTAAGATTGCTCTAAATAGAGTATGTATGCTTTATCTTAGTTCTAGCATCTCTTAGTCTAGAAAGGCTGAATGAAAATGCATGAGCAAATTTGATCATACTATAAACAAAACCATTAGGTATAGACTTCACTAATTCTCTGCATGTATACTTCATAGCTTGGTCTCCAACACATGATTTTCCATATATAATAAAGCTATAAAATGAAGCAAGTCAGCCTTTAAAACACTGTTGATATTAGGAGCAACAATTCAGTTCTGGCTATCAAAAAGTCAACATGGCCAGCTCTCAGAAATTTGGTACAAATCAGAGGAAAGCCAATGGATAAGTCATTTTCTTTCATTTACTTCTGTCTTTCAGGTCCTACGTTCTGTTTTCTGCAGAAGGAACAGCCATGTGGTGAAGACCAAGTCTTTATATTTTATGTAGGATCAATATATTTACAGGACTCGAAAAACAATTCACCATTTATGCCACCTGCAATGAATGCCACCATGTTACCTAGCTGAATGCATAGCTCAGATTATCATAGCTCTTATTAAGCCAGAACTGTGTTTTAATAAATTTTTCTTACATATTAACTTGATATATTAATTTTTTTGCTGTCCCAGACCACAATCATGTAGACAAAATCATGTAGAAGACAGATTGTATCTAAATGCTTAGAGATTTCAGAAAACAACAATTGCTTTGAATAATGCTGGGTTCCTTTCTTGCATGCTGCATGTCTGTGGCTTGCCTAAATCTCAGGATTCTTTGTTTTGTGTCAAAGGCCATCTCAACATCTATTTGCTTCAAAGTTACCACTTTTGCTTTTTATATTTGGAAAATTTGAAATCTTTGTAATGGCTTTCATTACTTAATGGTGCATTCTGAGAGGCTAGGAGGTAACAAGAGCTCCAGCAAGAGCTAAAGAAATATACCAGACACAGCTCTGGCACTCATGGACCTCATATTGTACAGATGGGAAGACCGATAGCAAGTAAATAAACAAAAAAAGCCAATTTTCAGGAGATAGCAAGGGTTGCACAGGAAACAAAAACAGAAGCAGTGCAGTCTGGGAGAAACGCTGGGGACTGGGTAGAAAGGCTAATGGCTGAGTGATGCACTTTGGTACTTTGCTGTTTGACATCTAGCCTCTGTAACAGTGTTAATATGTCTGCCCTAGCAGACAAACCCAGCCACTAAATCAAACACATATTTCACAAAATAAAGGATTCTCACTCCACATTAATCCCAACTCACACTTGCTTCACTTAGGATTGAATTATACTAACAACAGCTAAAAGGCTGGCAGGTTGGGTTGGTAGGTGGGGGGGGCACTTGCTGCCAACCCTGATGACCCAGGTTTGATCCACAAGATTCACTTGGAGGAAGGAGGGAACCTATTCATTCAGGTTATCCTCTGACCTCCACACATGCCCACAGCAAATATATGCAATCAACATACATATATACATACATGAATTTTGAAAAATAAATGGAACAAATCTGTACACTCACTTCTATAATAAAATAACCAACCTAAATTGGGTAAGGGCAAACTACAAAAATTTGCATAATATGCAATTTATCAGTTTCTCTTTGATACATAAAAAATATAAATGAATAAGACAAAACAGTGGGATTCTAGCCACCAAAGGAGAATAACATATTATAGATTCTTTAAGTAAAACAAAAATTATGCATGGAGAAATGGTGTTTTGCATTGAAGAAATGAAAATTAAGACATCATGAAATGAGTTTCTGCTGAAAACAGCAGCCATTCTGGAATGGTGTGCTTGTGTGAGCTCGGCAGATGTGGTACGCTGGTGTGAGCTTGGCAGATGTGGTACTCAGAACTAAAAACAGTGAGGAGGCCCAAGTCAGCCTGTAGAAGACCAAATCCCAAAGTTCAGCAGAAGCCATTAAGGTGTTTATATCACCTCAGTCAGATTATTTCTCCTGAGAATTCAATAGAGGCAGAATAATATAAACATATTAAAGTTTCTGCAGAACAATACATTGAATAAAAAATAGAAATTAGCTCATATCATTAGTATTAAATAAATATTATAAAAAAGACAAGAAAATAATTACACATCAAAGTAACAAAAGATATGGTCACTGAAGTTTGTATAAGAATTTTCAAAGGTCAAGTGTGGAGTTCATATCACCAATAACAGCACTTGATACACTGAGATAGGAAGAATATCAATTCAGGACCAGCCTGGGCTGCATAGTGAGAGCTCTTCTCAGAAAAAAAAAGTCTTTTAGAAACCTAGGAACAATATAGAGTAATGGTTTAGAACACAACTATTGAAATCAAATGAACTAAGGCAAGAATTGAATTCTGTCTTTGTCACATACAAATTAGGTGAACTAAATTCTCTCAACTGTAAGATGGAAATAATAGGCTAATGGTGAATGTTACTTGCAAAAAGCAAGTGCACAGCTACATATCTAACCCTGCAACAGATGGTGTTCATTGTTTGCAGGTACCATAATTGTCATCATTTTACTTCTTAACATTTATTTGTAACCCCCAAATCAATTTTCCTGGTGTTCTCAAAGTCATTTGAGGGCATGTGCCAAGTGACAAAGACATGAAGGCTCATCTTACTCATTCCAGCTCTCTTGCAGGGGAGGAGGAGGATAGAGATGCTATGGGCAATCCAGGTACCATGAGGGTACCAAGGCCAGGTAAATAGAGTCCTTACTCCAATGCAGCATCCATCGGTAGAGCATCGTCGGGCAAATCAAGGCAAGCCACTAGGTTCTGAACTTGGTTTTCTCATAAGTAAAATATACAAAACAGAAGATGCAAAACGAATTGGCTTTAAGATTTAAGATTATAATCTATGTGAAGCATAAGCATATGTATTTCCATATTTCTTCTAGTACTGATGATTCAGTATTTACTTATCTAGCATTTGAAGGAACTCTATAGACCACACATGCCACAAATAATGAGAATCAGCCATATCAAACTGAAACATTTGGTTCTCACAAAATTCCTCAGAACAATGCTGAGCTACAAACTGGGAGCAGCAGAGACCTCCCCAGGGGCTGGGCATTAAAGAAGATGGCAATGCAGTCACTTGGTTCTGATTCCTAAGAACCTAGAGACAGAATACACTTGGTTGGTGGTGGAGGGGACTATCACCCACCTACAGCTGTTTCTCGGGATACAAGGCTAGTTGACCACTAGCAGAAGTATCTGGACATCGTTAGCCAAGATTGAAGTTACCCTGCCTCTGCTGGCATGTTAGGTCTCTAAGGTAGAGTCACTTTTGCTAAGACAACTTACCAGGACTTTTACTGAGGGTAGACCAATGCAATCAATTAGAAACCACCCAAAGATTCTTTCTAAATGGAATTAGCAGCATACATCCCAAATCTGGCCATGGCAAAGATAGACAAAGAGCTTTGAGGTTGAGGCCTTATCAAGAAGGAAGCCCGGAGGATTCTATCTATAGTTTGGTCAAAAGGAAAGTACTTATCCTCAAGGAAATAATTCAAGGTAAAGAAATATTATGTGTTAAATATTAAGTGTCTCCAACTTGTTTATGTTTTGAATACTTTTCCCCTTTTTATTGTAAATAGATTATTTTCTCATATAAAATATTCTGATTATAATTTCCCCACCCTCTACTCTTCCCAGTTCTTCCCCACTTCCCCTCTGTTCCAGATACATGCCATTTCTGTCTCTCATTAGAAAAGAACAGGCTCCTAAGAGATACAACCAATGACAAAGTCAAATATAGTAAGATGAAGCAGAAAGTTTTACACTGAAGTTGGGAAAGGCAACCCAACAGGAGGAAACAAGTCCTAAGAGCAGGTACAAGAGTCAGAAACCTACTCATTCTCACAGTCAAGAATCCCATAAGAATACTAAGCTAAAAGCTGCAATAAATATGCAGAGGACCTGGTGCAGAAACTTTAGAAGGTGAAAGCAAGCTGCAAGAGGTAGGCTGCTAGACTCACTCCACAGGAAGTAATCTGGTACTAGGAACCTGATCAAAACCCTATGACATGGAGAATCATAAGCACTAGGAAGAACTGAATAGTGCTGTTAAGCTGAATTCACTGAGTGTGAAACTGCCCTGTAAATAATTATGTAGATAAACACGATTCTCAGCCTTAACCAGTAAAACCTCTCTTTTCAGAGAGCAGTAGTGAATGCAAAGGTTGCTCAAGGTGCAGAGAATAAATAATGATAAGTGCCAAGCCTTAAACAAGTCATTACAGCACAGTAACACACTTTCTCCTATAAGGCCATGTCCTCTAATTTTTCTAATCTTTCAAATAGTGTCACCCCATGGTGACTAAGCATTCAAATATATGAGTCTATGGGAGCTGTATTTTTTACCTTTTTTTAATTAAGAATTTTTTTTATTCATTTTACATACCAACCACAAATCCCCTTCTCTTTCCCCCTCTCACTTCCCCCATCATTTCCCCGCCCCCAACCCACTCCCATTCCCTCCTCTGAAAAGGTAAGGCCTCCCATGGGGAAGCAGCAAAGTCTGGTACATTCAGTTGAGGCAGGTCCAAGCCTCTCTCTCTGCATCAAGGCTGAGCAAGATGTCACACTTCAGGCACTGGACTCCAAAAGGCCAGCTCATTCACCAGGGGTAGATCCTGATCCTACTTTCAGGGGCCTCTTTGCTGTGGGATGGTCTGTATGTCAAATCTGTTGCTCTGATGGGTCAATAAATAAAACACTGATTGGCCAGTGGCTAGGCAGGAAATATAGGCGGGACTAACAGAGAGGAGAACTGAGAGAACAGGAAGGCAGAAGGAGACACTGCCAGCCACCGCATGACAAGCAGCATATGAAGATGCCAGTAAGCCACGAGCCACATGGCAAGGTATAGATTCATAGAAATGGATTAATTTAAGATATAAGAACAGTTAGCAAGAAGCCTGGCATGGCCATACAGTTTGTAAGCAATATAAGTCTCTGTGTTTACTTGGTTGGGTCTGAGCGGTTGTGGGACTGGCAGGAGACAGAGATTTGTCTTGACTGTGGGCCAGGCAGGAAAACTCTAGCTACACCTCTTAAGCAGACCAAGCTACACAACTGTCTTGCTTATGCAGAGGGTCTAGTCCAGTCCCATACAGTCTTATGGGAGCCATTTTTTAAAATTAAAATCACCATACTATGCACATAGGGAGCTTATTGATATTTTGCCTTTTCACTTCCCCCATCTTTAGACTCTGGTGGACTTTTCTCCCCCTTAATTTGTAGAATTGTAAAGCTGTGACTTATCTGTGGAAATGAACTATTCTTTTATTCAAGCTATGAAATTGTTATTGTGTCCACTGTGTGACTGTGGTATTATCGCTGTACCTCAGTGAAATGCTCTATTTTTCTTGTTTTGTTTAAAATTCATAACATGTCTACTTAGCACACCTGAATGATTATGGAGAGAGTTATTTGAAATGTTCCCAGTCTTTAAGATGATTGAGTCTAATGGTGTACAGAATGTCATTGAGCGGTCACTTGCAGTGGTAGCCTGTAATGAGTTTTGTTTGTTCTTGGTCATTTTTCCTGTTAGTACTTCTTAGGTCCTGGCCAATGCTCTTCTCATTAGGACTTGATATTTGTCCTGTCAGGCTGGAGGTGGTTTCTTGAAAGAGGACTTCCTTGTTGTACAGATGAGGGAGGTGAGCATTCAGTAGTCAATAAGCTTTTCAAAAGAAGTCCATAGAAGCACAATGACTCCAGTGTAGCACTTAATGCATTTAATATAAGCACCACTTCAATTTTAGTTTGAGCATGACTGGTTGATTCACTTAGATTAATCATAGTTTTCTTATATGTGGCATTCTGATAGTATCAGTACAGACATGGCTAATATTTGCCTAATTGAGAAAAATGAAAATAAATGAATTCTCTCCATCTCATGAAATAGATGTGGTATTCCGATAGCTGCTGCATGTGTACAATAGAGAACTTTTTCCCCCTTCTTTGCAGCCCATAAAGACTGCCCCTAGTCCACTGAGCCCCTTTGGTGAAAGATGTGCCTTGATATGTTCTCATCATCTCTTTTAGGGAGCAAAGTGATACAAGTTACAGTCTGTAAGGTTGCAGTGTTAAATTGAAATACTGTTTCCCCAACTTTTGGAAATAGTGGATTAGATCATGGTAAGACTATTGGTTGGTTTTGGTGAGTGCGTGTTCATGTGTGTGTGTGGATATGCATGCTTATGGAGGTCAGAAGATAATCTTGAGTGTCATTTCCCAGGTACAGCCATCTACCTTCTTGAGACAGGGTTTCTCATTGGTCCGGAATTTGACAAGTCGTTTATGCCAGCTAGCAAGCCTCAGGGATCCTGTCAGTGCTAGTCATCACATCTGGCATTCTCCCTGTCTTTCTGTGTCCCACCCCCCCCTTTTCTCCCTTTCTTACACTTTCAGGGATTGAACTCATGTCCTTATGTCCCTATGATATTAATTGAGTTATCTCTGCAGCATCCAAATTATTGTTTTTAATTGTTACTTCTTAATGTGTGCAGTGAAGTTATAAGAAGCTGTGGTGTGCAGCATCTCTTACACTTGCTGGCCTTTGGGACCCGTTCCTTTCCTTTTTTATTTTTTCCACTCAGACTCTTTGTGCAAACTTGAGGTCTTCCACACACTCTGTGAAAAGCCTGTGTTTAGCTGTCTTAAGGAAAAAACACAATTCTCTGAACAGTGAGAGATAATTGAGCCCAATTTCATTTTTCGCTAAGTTCCTGCTAAGGAGACCTCAACTACTATTGTCCTTAAAGAAAGCCAATCTCACCAAATGCTAATTCTAGTAAATGATAGAAAATGAGTTTCCAAGTATGAAGAACAGCCAGACAGCCTCACAGTGGCATCTTCTCACATGCCCCGACCTCAAGGCCACCCTAAAGCTGCCAACTAAATGCCAGGGGGAAATTTCCAGGGAAGCAGATGGTACTGCCTAGAGACAGGGGCCCATGGCTTGACATCTGGGCTCTCGTGCTGTCCAGCTGAGGACTTCTCAGGAAGAATACTGGGTGATAAGCTTCCAACTGAACTCCATTAGCACCCTGGCATAGCCACTTCTTTTCCTTAAGGTAGGGATTTGCATCCCAGTAATCATTATTAAAAGCTACTTGTCCCTCCTCTGTAAATGTGTGAGACAAAACAGCCTGTAAAAGAACACTCTTAGAAAAGATAGAAAGGGATTAAAAAGGCGCCGTTTCCCATGTAGCCAAACCTGTATTCAGACCCAGCCCTGCAGTCTGTTGGGCTTCGATGTTGCTTCATGGATTCATTATGCTTTTGCTGCCTCAGTACAACTACTAGGACGGGGCTACTTTGGCTCAAGGTTTTGGTTCCTGATGAGCAAGACATAGCAGAATATCGCAGTTCACATGCAGAAGGACCAGGGACCACAGAGGGTGGCAGGCAAGGCTGGGCATAGGATTCTCCAAAGGATTTGACCTACTTCACTTTAAAAAAAAAACTTCATTTAAAAATGACTATTTTTGTTATTTGACAATTCCCTACATTCTGTTGTTCTCTCCCCTACATTCTGTCCTTATCTCCCTCCCATCTGTGCCATCCTGCCCCTTCCCCCTCCCCACCAATCTCTTTCCAGATTCATGACTTTTGGTTTTGTTTTGTGACCCATTTAGTTTAACCAGGACCATCTGTGTGACAACTGGATTGGAATTATCTCTTTGAGCTTGATGGAGTCATTAGTGGGTACATGACTAAAGGCAGTGATTTACGCTGTCTGTGAATCTATCTGGAGCAAATAGCTCCGAAGTGAGGGGTAGGGTCCCCTGAGTCCCCAGCCACCCCTCCCCATATTCATGTCTGACTATTGATGGGGCCATTCTTGTGTAGACCCCATGCAGACACCTGCAGCTGTCATGAACGTGTGATGGCCATGGCTGTGCCTTGTCTGGTTGTTAAGTTGCAGTTTCTTTATATTCTGGCTCTCACATTCTTCCCATCCCCTGTTATCCAGTGTTCCTTGAGAGGATGCTGTAAATGACTTGTTTAAGGCTTGGCACTTATCATTATTTATTCTCTGCACCTTGAGCAACCTCAAAAGTCGATGACCAGCCCAGAGTGTCTCTCTCTCTCTCTCTCTCTCTCTCTCTCTCTCTCTCTCTCTCTATCTATCTATCTATCTATCTCTCTCTCTCTCTGCTTATAGATCAGGATGTTACACCCAGCCATTGCCTGCATTCCATTCCAGCACCTGCCTGCATGCTGCCATGTTGATCATGGACTAGGTCCTGAAACTTCAAGCCAGCTCTCATTTAAGTGCTTTATTTTATAATAATTACCTTGGTCATAGTGTCACCTCACAGAAATAGAACAGTGACTGAAAGGCACAAATTGCTGGAATCCATGCATCATCCAATCTCAGTGCTGAGGAACATCACAAAGTATGGCTCAAATTGCTTCTAAACTCTCATCACTGCTACTAACTAGGGCAGGGTAAATACCTGATAAATGAGCAGAAAGGAGAATAAATGTATTCTTCTCATCTCTTAATTTTATTCTCAAGATAACCACTGCAGGAAGAAACTAGACTCTCTAACATTTTCAGAAAAATGGTGCCTTGCATCTTCCAGGATCTCACAAGCTTTGAAGTATTGGTATTCTGGTATTCTGTCTCTAATTACCTAGCTGCTTTATTTCCTGTAAAACATCTTTCAGATAATTGAGTCTTTCAATTGCTACTTTTCATTAAAAAGAATTTATCAAGCATATCCATACATTTGCCATTTTTAGTTTCAAATTTTTAAATAACTATTTGGATGATCATCAAAGATAAGTGTAATTCTAAGTTTAATGTAACATGCTGCAATTCTCAAATTAATCATATAAACATCCTCTCTTGAATCAGAACTTGGTTCATATCTGTCACTTTTCTTACTTATTCAAGAAATTGCCTTGAGGACTAAGGAGATAGATCGATGCAGAAGTGGGGCTTGTTGTGTAATCATGGGGACCAGACTTCAAATCTCTAGCACCCACAAAAAAAGCCAGGCATGGGAATGCCTATATGCCCGGCACTGTGAGTTTAGAGACAAGAGGAATTCTGGGATGAGCTAGCTGCCAGTCTAGATCCAAGTTTAGTGAGAAACCCTGTCTCTTGGAAATAAGGCAGAGAGTGATAGGGCAGGACACCCAGCGTCCTCCTCTGGCTTCTCAGCACACTTCAGTACATGCCCAGGCACACACAGAAGCACATACCCCACACTCCTGTACATACACATGCACCCATCCACTCACCAGAAAGAAAATTAAGGAAGCTGCTTTGGGATTCAAATATCTCAGTGCCTGATTAATGGTTTGCCCTCTATGTCTGTCTTTGCCGATGCCCCACTTCCCTTCCTGCTTGTTTTAACTCTATCCGCATGTGTAAATGCACATGGATCCATTTCAAACAGATCACTTCAATACTTTCATTTGAAATCTTCAAATTGACTAGGAAACTAGAGCAGAAAAAAAATGGCTAAAAGTGGCAAAGCACAAAGATAAAAGCCATAGTAGCAAATTAGTGAAGTCAATAGATTGCTGCATTTCTGGTTTTACTTTAGAGACCCATTGATCTTATTTACCTTTCAATGTGTCTCCTGCATCCTACATTCTAATGGGGCTATTTTCCTGCAGAGCCAATGGGATCACCTTTTAATTATAACATATATACATATGATGTTAATATATATAATATTATATATACTATATATATATATATATATAATTAACGTGTTATTAAATGTCTGAGACAATATTGACCACTTCAGCCATTAAAAGATTCACACCTTTAATTAATACAGTGTGCTTTGATTCCTGGGAACTGAAGTTTGAATCTGAATTTCTTGAATGTAATAACAGTTAGAAATGGATTGTTTAGCTGATGTATTAGTGATCTTGCCCCCCAAAAAAGTGTTCACCAATTAATCATTTTAAGTAGTTAATCAAAGAAATCGGGTTACTGTTCTTAGTGACCTCTGTGCAAACAATGATGTATGGGAGATACTGACTAAATGCAGACCTTGTGTTTGTATTCCAGCATCTCTAGAGAGTCAAAGTCTGATTCAAATACAATGCCCCTTATGGAATATTCATTACAAGAATATTCTGATTCCTGCGGAGTCGAAGGAGTCGCAAGCAGACACACAGAGAAGCAAAATGGACATACTGTACTGAGAAAAGGTACCAAGCAGTGTGGCAAAGCATAGATAAGAGATATGGGTTAACGTAAGTGTAAGAGTTAGCTAATTACAAACCTGAACTAGTGGGTGAGCACTTATAATTAATATTAAGCCTCTGTGTCTATTTGGGAACAGCTGGTGGGACAGAAACTTCCACCTATACCCCCTCGCACTTCATATGAAAGAAAGTGTTAAGAAGCATTGAAATGTCCCAAAGTCAGGCAGCAAGAAGGAAAAAGCAAAATGTCAAGACTGTTCTTGGAGCTGGAGAGAACTAAGAAGACATGCAAATCTTACAGAGGACTTGAGGACAGATCCCGCATCAAGTGATTCTCAGCCACCTGTAACTCCAGATGCAGGCCGTCCACCATCCTCACCTGGCCTCCACAGGACTGCACTCACAGGTACTTCCTCCACACAGACATACACATACCCATAATTAAAAGTAAAATCTTTTTTAAAAAAAATTGTTCGTATCAAGACCATTTTCTCACCAAAAACCTGAGAGGAGGTTTTGTCTGAAGTTCTTTAAAAAGACCAAACCCTTTTATATGTTCCTATGACCGCTCCAGAGTGTGAAGAATAGGCCTCCTTGCTCTGTGTTATATGTATATGTTGATGTCTCTCTGGTGCCCCCTTAAGGACAGGCAGTAACTCCCTTCTCCAGAGAGACTGCTCTGTGGAATCTGTATTTCCAGGAAGGCAAGAAAAACAGCCAGCTTGGTCCCTACAAAGAGCAGTGAGTGCTCTGTGCCTTTGTCAAGGGACACTGATGGGATAGAGGCTCCAGTCATGTGTAGCTGCCTCCTGTTGGGTGACTAATGTCACCTCTGTGTGCTTGCCCTGGCGGGCAGGAAGTCAGGCAGGGGGCTGAAGAGGGGCCTGAAGCTCCCATTTCCAGCAAGGCTGTGAAGCAGGATGGATGCTTGAGTAGAAAAAAATGACACTTGACAGCTGTGGGGGGGAAGAAAAAAGAAAGGGGGAAAAAAACAACAACAGACTGCTGGTTGAGATGAATCGATGATGATTCTAAGCAAATTAAGCCCTTGCTGGAAAGTGGCGAAAAGCTTTTAAAGTACCCCACTCTAAGAGGCAGCTGAAGGTTGGACCTGTTAAAGTACTCTTGGGTGCATTCCCAGCCCCAGCCCCAGATTCTCTGTGACTATTCTCTACCTCCTTATCAGCTCATTATCTCATGAAGCAGGTGCTGGCCTTCTGCTGTATAAACAATTGCTTGAAGAGGAGAAGTGGAGGGAGGCGGAGCCAACTGGCTTTTATGTGTGTCTGTGGGCTGGGAAAGGATCACTAAATGAAAAGCCCTGGGTTATCAGGGCCCTGCTCGGGCACACACAAAGCAGCCCACAGACATTTCTACAGAGAAAGAAATGACACAAATACTATGTAATCGTGGTTGAGGACACTGCCCCTTCATGTGGCTATGACCACATAGTCATCTAACATAACTCCTTTGGCCCCTAAAGGCCGATTTTCAATACATGCACTAGATAAGTGCATTAAAAAAAAAAGCAACAACTCTGAGGACCAACACTTAACTCCCTCCCCAGTGGACACATAAAAGCCACTTAATAACATCCTAACTTGATTAATATCCCACTTTAACCTGACCTCATGATGGAGACCTCTGTTCTTATTAGAACATGGAAGATCATAGAGATAGAAACAATGGATGTTTGACTTGGAAAAAAAAAAACCCTCCTGTTTCCATCAGACTTCACAGAATTAGGAAATGAGGTCAAACAGATGGGAAATGTGTCCCTTCACAGTCCGACGTATCCATAGGGACCCTCGGAGTATTAGAATTTGTCCAGTGTTAGACTCCCAGTTATGTTAGCTCCATCTGGGGGGAGGTGGCAGGGAGGTCTCAGATACTCACAGTAAAGAAGGTGTGAGGACAGACAAATGGAGTTCTGGGGCCAGACCATAAGGAGGACTCTTACCACACCGACCCTCGCTGTGCCTCCCTGCTCCCAGTGTTCTGTGCCAGGAAAATCCCCTCAAATAACACATACCACTCTCTAGTAGGTCATACATGTGCTGGGCTTTTCTACAAACCATGCTCCTTCCAGCTACTCACTTAATGACCACAGCAGTCTAAGAAGCAAGTGAGGCAAGTCTTTTTGGTCACCACCTGTAGACTTCCACTTATCCAGTTTGTACTGGAGATTGGACTTACGGAGTCATGTGTGCCAGGTAAGCACTCTCACAGTGGGATGTGCCCCTAGCTTATGTCTTTTGAAAACATTTTATTTTGAAAGAGGAGCTCACTAAGTTGTCCAGACTGGCCTTGAACTTGTGATCATCCTATGTGAGCTTCCAAGTAGCTGGTAACGCAGACCTGTTCCATCACACTTGGTTTATGTAGACGTGGCTGAAGTGTTAAATGAGTTGTTGAAGACACCACAGCTCAAAAGTGGCAGAGAGGATGCAAGGATGTAGGCTCTGATACCTGGTCCAGGGTGGTTTCCACTACGGGTTAGCCTTCCCGATTCTTTGCATGACGATTCACAGAAAATGAAGAGACTAACCCTCAAAATCACCCCCCAAGAGGGTGAGGGCAAGTACACTTAACTTGCTGTCTATCACCTGCTAAGACTCAGCATTCAGATAAAGCTTTGATGTAAAGGACTTACCGAACGGGAGCTCATCAAACATACCCCCATCTCCAACCCCCCAGAACTTTGGCGCTGTGATTCACTTTCGAGGTAGGACGAAGGTGAATTTTCCAGGTGGGTCCGACGCAACCACAAAGGTCTTTATAAGACGAGGGTGCAAAGGACAGAGAAGGCAATGCCACCACTGGAGCAAAAATTGGAAAGGCGATATAGCAGCTGAGAGAGGGGTCAGGGAAGGCAAGGGAGCGAGACCTGTAGTCATGACTTTAAAGACAGAAGAAAGTGGCCATGAACAGAAAAGCAATTCAAGAAATCTCAAGAAGACTTTTCAAAAAGAAGAAAAGATTATGAACTGTCTTCTAGAGCTCTCAGAATAAAGAACCTTACCAACATCTTTTTATCCAGCAGGATCCCTATCAAACAGTGTACCTAGAGCACTGTGTAACAATACATTTGTTTTATATTAAGCCACTGAATTTGAAGTTTGTTACCTCAGCAATAGGAAACAAAGATTCGTGTGTCAGTTTTCCTATTCAATAGCTTCAAGATGTATTTTTCTAAACGTTACCCCCAATTTTCTTCCTTGGATCAATGAAATTTAAAAAACGGATTGCTAAAGGCAATTATTTTGTCAGATAGGAAAAAGTAACAGCTGAGATTCACTGTGTGTTTGTTACATACAACATGATTTTCCACATCTTATGTTTCTTTGTGTGTAGGGGAGACACGTTATCTAATTTAAACACAAGCCATATGCTTCGTTTCCCCTACTATAAAATGAGTATGATAAAGACATATTTCATATACCCAGATATGGCAGCTAGCCTCGAAGGTGCCCCTCAATGGACATGATATCCTGGTCCATCCATGATATGTCCTTATGCCAGGTACCTCCTAAACATGGAGTAGGCTGATGTGTGGAATCAATAAGATATTCAAAAAGGGCAGAATGTTACACCATAGACATCATACCTTCCATCATCTGTTGACTCACTAATTCATGATGAAGTCAACTTCCAAGAGCCCTAGTGAGGGGTCCACAAAGAACTCAGGCCTCCTACTAACGCCCAACACTATCTTGTCTGGCATGTGGTGAGTGAATCACCTTGGAAACCTTCAGATGATTGCAACCCCAACCAGTATCTTCATTATGACCTCAGGAGAGATCCTGAAACCACAAGCTTGCAGAACACTGTGCCCAGACTGCTAACAATTCTGAGACTTATGAAATAACTGCTCCTACCTTGAGCCACTAATTCGTGGGGTTGTTACAGAGCAAGAGATAAACCATACAGTTATTATGCAAATAAAATCAATCACAGAATACAGCAAGGTGTATAATAGCTATTATTTAAATCAATTGTTTATTAGTTTTCCACTACGAAGTACCATTTCTGAGATTTTTAACTCAGAAAAATTAGAAGCTTACTTTAACTCTCGTTTTCTCAGGTTTCAGCCTAGAATCAGGATCATCCATCACATTGGAGTCTGTGACAAGGCAGTGCATCTTGACTGGAGCATTCAGAAAACAAAACAACAAAAGAAATAGCAATAGAAACCCTGCTCACCTCGTGGCCAGAAAACAATAGAAGAGTATGGTTCACAATCCCCTATAGCAGTTTGTCCCCGGTGACCTAAGGATCTCCAACTGTGCCCCTTGGCTAATGGTCTTGCCATCTCCCAAAAGGGTTGCTCAGGAACAAGCATGTAGAGCAAGTCCATAATATTAAAGCTATGAATAATCTACTGTGCGGTAGAGCTTGATGAGTAATGGAATTACAAAGGGAACATACAAGCGACCCTGCCATCACCTAGCTTCAATGTAAGAGACAAAGGGGAGGAATAAACACACACACACACACACACACACACACACACACACACACACACACACACAGGACTAATAAATTTTATACAGGCAAAATATAGATTTAATAAGCCATCACAATATGTACATTTCAGCATGTATGTCTGTGGTGATATATTGTGTACCCTAATAAAATTTGCCTGGAGATCAGAGAACAGAACAAGCCACTAGATTAAACATAGATGCCAGACAGTGGTGGCACACACCTTTAATCTTAGCACTCAGGAGGCAGAGGTCCGTCTGGATCTCTGTGAGTTCAAAGCCACCGTGGACTACATGAGATTGACTCAGTCTAGGAGAGAAAAAGAGCCAGGCAGAGGTGGCACACACCTTTAATCCCAGTACTTGGGAATCACATACTTGGGAATCACATGCACTAGGAAGGAAAGAATATGGCTGGGTGGAGAAAGGTATATACGGTGTGAGGGGACAGGAATAAAACCTTTTTCAGCTGGAGGCTTTTTGGCAGAAGTACTTTTGGGCTGAAGCCTTTGCGGCTGGACCCCTTTTGGCTGAGGACTCAGTGACATTCAATCAGAGGATACGTGGAGCTGGCAAGGTAAGACATGGCAGTGGCTTGTTCCTTTACCTCTCTGGTCTTTCAGGATTTACCCCAAAATCTGGCTACCAAGTTTTATTATATAAGACCATTTACATTTCATGTTACATCAACATAAAATGTCATAATAATTAGAATAAACGTGCCAACTGGTTTATTTTTTCTGTAATTGTTTGTTTGTTTTTACTTAGTTGTTTGCTAAAACCAGGCACCAAATGAACTAAAAAAAGATGTTTTTCCTTGTGATCATAACTTACATCTCATTTTCAAGGAGCTTAAATAGTAAAATTGCTCTTATTAATGTAGTCTATTAATTTATGCATTCTCTCTCTTAGCACATGTGGTAAGCCATTAACCACACATCCTAAACAATGAATAGGAACAAAAGAAATTTCTTTAAAGGAAGCTACATTTGTCTTCATTTTCTTTAGCATAAGAACCATTTGAAAGTGAGCGTACCACACCAGCCTTTATCAAGGTAATGCTGAAAATTAGGGACAGTCATTTTTTGCGGAGTATGAATCAAAAATCATCTGAATGAGTCTGAATGAGACAAAAGTACCATGTCCATATATCTCTGCTTTTCTGTGCTGAGACACCCAGCAATTTAGAACAATAATATATGCAGCCATGGTTTAGGCACTATGATTTTTTTTTTATCATATGCTAGTGGGTTCTCATTACTTCATGAAAATTCTATAATTGATAGATACAAAACCAAAATATTCTTTTAGGTACTAGAGAGTACATAGTGGACATTTATTTTAGACAAATTCTCTGGAAGAGAAGAGACTGCAGGGACAATCTGGTTCTTGGAACACTCGGGACATAAGATCTGTCAACTCGCACCACACCTGCCTGCAGTTAGTGTAACTTCTCTGCTCAAGCCAAAATGAATTCATAAGCAAGCAGCACAATGCTTTCTACCTTATTCAGTCAGTGAGTAAGCGATTTGCTCTGCCCTTCCAGTCACTCTCACTAGCTCCTCACTCACGGCCCAAAGGTTTTAATTGCATAAGCAGCTGTTATTGTCACTCGAGGCCCTTCATGGAATAATGAGGAAAAAGACTCTAAGTCAACCTAAGAGAACTGGTAGAATTATACATTTTGCCCACAAACTTGCAAAGATGATACATATGTATATAATGGGAGATAAAGAGCTAGCCCCTAATGATCCACACACCCCCTGAGATACATTCTTATGGTGATATTTTATTTGTACTGAAATGTGATTTTATTTTTATGTTAATAAATAAAGTTGCCTAGGGGTCAGAACTTATAGCAAGCCATAGCAGAGCTGGGCATTCATGGTGCACGCCTTTAATCCCAGCACTTGGTAGGTAGAGCTAGGTAGATCTCTGTGTGTTCAAGGATATAGCCAGCATTGGAGACACATGGCTTCAATCTCAATACCAACCATAGAAGATCTGAAGGTCTGTACAAACAGGCAGTGACGAGGCAGTCATGTGGTTGGGTTTACAACCAATGAGAAGGCAGAACAGAAAGTCTGTATAAAGACAAACACTCAGGAAGTAGGTCTCTCTTGGCTGAAGAGGCTAGCTGCAGCAGATGGGAAAGACTCTTAGCTCTGATCTCTTGGCTTTCTTCTTTGCATTGGTTCTGTGTTTCTTATTTAATAAGACGGTTGGTTACATCTACACATTCAAAGATGTGCATTTGGGAGTGTCGACAATATTCAGGTGGATCATATGGATTCATCACATAGGATGCATCACAATTTGCAAGTACAACTAAACACAAGAATAACATAGACTCATGAGGTCAGGGCAGTTTGAGAATTAAAGGTAGGTAAGTTTGGTTGGAAGGTTCCAGGAACTAAATCTACAAAAATGTGTTCCCAACAGGACTGTGGTAATCTTACACATGAAACTAAGGAGATTAGATCCTAAATTGATACAATGGCAAGGTGTGTGTGTGTGTGTGTGTGTGTGTGTGTGTGTGTGTACAGATGAAAGTCATGTCTTGAAAAGACAGCACCAGCACTGGACACACTGTAAGAAGAAAGAAGGAATGTACTCTGAGAAGTATTAACAGTCCTAACCTGACTAACTGGGGTGCTATGTTAGTAAGTAGGGAAAAGCTTTATAACATACTTGTTATGATAATAAAACTAAAGTGGGTTTTATTGAATTTTAGTTAATAAGGATGGAAAGAAGGGGGAGAGGAGGGAGATGTATCCAGGAAGGAAAATGACAGAAACATCTCAGAAACTCAAGAAGAAGTGTAGGTGAGAATAGTTTGATGTAAGAATAAGTGAGAGTACAGAAGACAAAAGCAAGGCCTTGAAGGTTCATTTGAGAGTCCGTTGAAGAGATGGTGATGGAGTATGGAGAGATGCTGTTGGAAATGTGGGGCCAGGCCAGAGGAGAGGTAACAGTTGAACAGAAAAGATCTCGAGCAGTCACCAGAGTCTAGAAAGCTACAATTATTAAGCGGTCATTTCCTTCAGAAATGCTGGAAGAATTTACACATTTAGATGTGTGAATTATTTTAATTTTTAAAAAGCTCATTGGTTTAAAAATCAGTAGCTTTCACAACTGAAAGCTTGGCTTCAAGGAAATACATGACTGGCTCAAAATCATACAGTTATCAAGTCAATGAAGTGGCATCCAAAAATCTGTAGACACGCAGCTTATGCTTTAATCCTCTAAGTACTTTACAAGATCTCTTAGTCTTTTGCCTTCAGGATAAATAGACGCTGATTAAAGCAGGGATTATTTAAAAATAGATGCGTATTTCTTTTTGTGTACGCGCACGCACCCAAGCACACTCATGGGGACACCTACCAGCCTTTTCATATGTCAAAGAGCTCTTCACTTACTAGTTGTCCACCATCAGAGTTATGCACCACCATGGATTACACATATAGATCACACCATTCTTTCAAAGTGTGTGATTTCTAGTTTGCATTTCTTCAAGGAAAGACAGAACTTACAGTCATTCATTGTCCAAAGCAATATGAATATAGACAGAGTTCCCAATATGCCTCTGTTTCGTTGACTGCAATTTGACAGCACTGTTTAAGAACTCAATTTTCAACTTGACTCTGAAAAGGAACACAGCTTTCTCCCTTTTCACTCAGTCCAATGATTTGTTCAGTGTTTTGATGAATGATGTCATTGCAGTAATTACCCTTCAGAAAAGTGGCTCAAAATAAGCACAAGTCTTTAGGTAAGAAAACAAGTTGACTATTAGGAGCAAAAATACACTGCTGTTCGTGAAAATGGTCAGTAGTGTCCAAGGCATGGTCAGCATTACCAGGGTACCAGTTCTTATGCACCAAAAGAGAAGGAGGACATGGCTAACCTAGAAATCTTTGAAACACAGGTGTGCTAAGAGATCCCATGCTCATGCCAAGAGAATTGTTCTTTGGAGTGATAATCCCAAATTACATTTTTAAGCATATGAATCATTTTATGCAATGAAAGAGCAAAGCCTAATTCCTGTTTCTTAAAGAATTTAAAATCTAGTCTCTGGGCTAAAAACACCTTTTTATACAAAGTATGAAAAATGCTATTCATTTTGTGACTTCTCTCTCACTCTCATTTTGTTTTAATATTGTACCTAGACACTTAATATTAATTATAAATGATAATAATCCCCATGGTAGGGACTATTAAGATGTTCAGTAGTGGTGCCAGGAAACTATAACATGGGGTTAAGTAGCTTATGTAAGATGACCTATTTGGTAAGTGATGAGTAAATTTCGAATTCTGGCTGTCTAACTACATAGCCTCTCTAAGCTATAAACTACCATTATATGTTGATGACTGGCATGTGCCAGAAACTGGGCTGTGGCACTCATCTATTTTTATTTCATTTTGATCCTCAGATTTCTCAATATATGTACTTTAGTTATGTGTGATATGTTGTATGTATTCTATACTATAATTATATACACATATGTGCGTGTCAAAAGTCTCATATCATAGCACATGTAACAGATATAACTCAAATACAAAATAATATGACTTTGCTTTTCTGGCTTCTTACTCTTTACATACCATCTTCTGTTATTACTTACAAATAGCTATGCACTAATCTACATGAAGAATCCCTGAAGACAGGAAAGCAAACAACTTTCTATCTCCATAACTCATGGGGCCAGCTAAGACCTGTGATAGAGTCATTGGGTGCCTTAACACTCAGACTGATTATTCTTTTTCTAAATAATAAAACTGGAATTTTTTCACCCTAAGATAATAAATAGTTCTAAATAAACACAAATCTTCAGTTTTTTCAATATGGTTATTTCAGGGGGGAAAAAGCATGATAAAGAAAAGGCATCCATAATCCCATTATTAGATATAATCTGCTAATATTTTCTTATATGATCTTCCAGGGTTTCTTGTATGTTTCTGTGTATACAGGAATTTCTCCACAGGCAGGCTATTTAACATGAATTGGCAGTGAAATTCTTAACTATTTAGACAACTTCACTGTATCATGTAGAGGAACATTCTGTGACTTTGTGCTTTGCTTATCACCCTTAGGGGTGACTAACAGGATAAAAATTTGAAAGAAATCCTTTTCTGGGCTTTCTTCCTATCTCCTTCTTGTCCCTGCTGCATATTTTTCTTGATGTAGTTCTCCTTCCTTTCAAACAACTAAATTTTGTTGTCTCTGAGCTGAGAACTGGGTGCCCTGCTCACTCTGCATTTTTCTCCTTGGCGTCCGCACACACTCTCAGAGTTCCCATATTTGTTTAGTGTTCCCACAGACTCCGAGTCTCCATATTCCCTGCTGAGTATGTTTTATCCATAATGCTGTGGACTGGAAGTGTTTTAGATTTCAGAGATATTTGCATTTTCAAATATTTTAATGGATTTTACCAGTTGAACATCTTTCACACAGAAACCTGAAATTAAGAAAAAAAAAAAAAAAAAGTTCCAAAATCAGAAACTTTTGAGCAGAACTGACTGAGGAATTTCTGATTGGCTCACTCGATCTGTACATGTGCTATGATGCCTTCTACTACTTTTGTGTTCTTGTTTGTTGTCTTCTGGGTGTGAGATTTGACATCCAGAAGCACAGAGTCGATTCATCTACATAGATTCATAAAACCCATCTCAAAATCAACTCCTGACATGCCCCTCCTCACATATGTGCCTCCTGTATGTAGGGTGTATGCATGTGTACATGTCTGTGAGCATGCACATATTCATGTGAGGAATGTGTGCTCTCTGTCTGTAGAGGTCAGAGGTCAATGTCAGGTGTCTTCTCTGTCACTCTCCACCTTGATTTTTGAGTCAGGGCCTCTCACTGAACTTGAAACTCAGTGATCTGGCTAGACTGGCTGGCCAGTGAGCTTCTGGGATCTGTCTAACCCCATTGCTGGAGTCATAGACACTTAGCACTCTGCTCAGCTTTAATGTGGGTGCTGGAGAGCTGAGCTGAGAGCATTATGTTTGAGCAGCAAGCATTTCATCAGTTGAATCATCTACCCGTCCCCTGTCCCTCCTCCTGCCTATCTTCACCACTGAATGTAGTAAGCCATGAGAAGCATTTGTGACTTGTCCCTTTCACTCACATCCCGGAGCCAATCCATCACCAGCTCTGCAGGAAATATCACTGAAGTCTCTCTTCAATTTTTCTCCTCTCCTGTCTTAACCTTTGTTCGAGTAACTGTCACTTACCAGTCTGCTCTTATGTTTTTTCAGCCTTAACATCTCTTCTCCACACAGAAACCAAAGTGATGCTACAAAGTTAGAAATGGATCTAGTGCCTTTGCTTACAGGTGTACATGGTCCTTCATTGCACCTATGGTAAAATCTGACTCTGACATTGTCTGCAATCCTGTGTGCCTTAGCTCATTTCCCTTTAGATCTCATCTTCTAATTTATCAAATAGGATTGACTCTCTTCTATCCTTGGGTTCTATATCTCAGATTCAACCAATTCGAATCAAAAATATTGAAGGAAAAAAATGTGTCAGTACTTAACATTAACATATGTTTTTGTCTTGTTACACACACACACATATGTCACAAATATATCTTGTCATATGTGTGTATATATATAATATATATTACATATATAATATATATATTATATATAATCACATATAGAACTGCTATACTAGGTTGATGTCTTTTGCTGTAATAAAACACTGACCAAAAACAACTTGAAGAGGAAAGGGTTTATTTGGCTTAAATGTCCTAATGCAGTCCATCACTGAGGAAGGTCAGTGCAGGCGTTCAAGCAGGAGGAGAGGAAGGAACCAGAAAGGAAAGCTGCTTACTAGCTCACTCCCCTTGACTTGCTCAGCTTGCTTTCTTACCCAACTCAGGACCCCTTGTCCAAGGTCACTTATATGTAAACACCACATCATTTTATAAGGGACTTGAACAGCAATGAATGCTGGTATCTCCGGGAGAATTCCTGGAACCAATTCCCAAAGTACATTAAGGGCAACTTTCAGGACAAGGGAAAATGAACAAGGGACCTTGTTAAGAGCCAAAGAGTAACTTTCACCTAGTCAAGTGTCATTCCTGCTAGTCACTATAAACCTTACAAGTAATGCAACAGACAATGAATGAAGGCTTAAAGATGGAAGAAAGGAAACACGTTTGAAACCACAAGACTCAAGGAACAACATAGTAGGCCCTCTCTCTACTCACCAGAACTTACACCTCACTGAAACTCACTGTTAAGCCTCAGACCCAGGAGAAATGGCTAGACAGGGGTGCCTAATTAACATATCAAAGTGGACCTGGCCACCAGAACCTCTCAGTTTCTACCTGTTACAGGGTATGACTGGCATGCCCTGCCCCCTACTCTAAACTCTCCTGCCCAGGGGCTGGGCTGCCTTTCTCCCAGCTGCCCTTTCCTATATAATCCAACCATTTTGGTTAGCCAGCCTTTTGGTCTACCTTTTACCATCCTGGCCTCTTGGTTTCCTACTCTTCTGGGTCTCCCCTCTCTACTTCCCTCTCCTTACCTGGCCCAGCTCAGAGTCATGTCTACTCTGGATTCTCCTAGATGTCCCTGCCTCTGACTATGCTCTCACTTTTATCTACAATTAACCTTCTCCTCCACCATACCTAGAAGCAGTCATGTCCTTCCTTTTTATATTTCTTTTTCTCATTCACCTACCTAAAAACAAAAGCCAGGCTACAGGAACCTCCTTCCCCATGTCTTCATAAAAGACAAGAAAAAAACATGAAAAGATCTGGATAGGAAAGGACATTAGTGGTCCCCTCTTCTAGATTCATAAATAAAGATATATTGAAAGTACATTTTGCAATGCAAGGTAATACAGTCATGAGTTTTATGGATTAGAGCAAAGGCATCTCAGAGCAAAGAGCATTCTGGTTTGTGTATAATGCGCTAGATGCTTCTATGTCATAAAACCTAAAGAAATCACTCTGAAAATTATGCAAAGCCAATTTCAGAAACACTATGAATAAGCCAAGTGATACACTAAAAAAAAAATTCAATTGACCCACAAGATGCAAAAAAAAAGAGAAAACGAGAAACAGGAGGAAGAGGAAATAAAACAAAACACTGCAGACTTAAGAACTAACAACAATCTTAAAATTTTAAATTAAATTTATTTATTTTAAATTTATTAAATTTTAAAATAAATTTACAAATCTCCTTATTTGTAAATTTTTTAATTGTATTACTCAAGAAAATTATGATTGGCTTAGTGATTTTTTTTTTTTTTTTGGTTTTTCGAGACAGGGTTTCTCTGTGTAGTTTTGCACCTTTCCTGCAGCTCACTTGGTAGCCCAGGCTGGCCTCGAACTCACAGAGATCCACCTGGCTCTGCCTCCCAAGTGCTGGGATTAAAGGCGTGTGCCACCAACGCCCAGCTGGCTTAGTGAATTTTTAAATGACCCAATATCTAGTGTTTACTTGCTTTGAACTCGGTGAAATAGTTTCACTGAAAGTGAAAGGACAGAAAAGGTTACACCATGAAAACACCAAAGTAAGAAAACAAACAAAACAAAAAAAAACAAAAACAAAATGGTTATATGCATGTTTGATGAAGAAGACCTCAGAGCAAAGAAAGTGGCTAAAGCTTAATTATAATGTGAGATAGGCACAGGAAAATGATGTCACACAGCCCAGTGAAGCTGAGAATCACCAACAGCCACCAGGAGTGGAAGAGAAGGGTGGGAGAATGTTCCCATGAAGCCTCCAGAGAGATCACAGCCCTGCCTAAAGCTTGGTTCCAGACTTTAGGCTCCAAAATTAATTTCTGGGGTTTCAAGATGCTAAATCTGTGTTAATTTGTTGCAGAAGCACTAGCAGATTACTATGCAATATTAAGACTGGTTCTCAGGGCAGTAATAAAGACAGTGGTGCTGGCTGAAAGATAGCCAAGGATCTATGGAACACAGTAGAGAGCTGCTGTGATTTTGAGTATGCCCCTGAACCTTGTGAACCAAAATGTAATCCCTAGTGTGAGGTTTAAGAGGGGGAATCTTAATCCTATGATCTTTAGAGGTGGGACCTTTGGGAGATAAATAGGATTATGTAAGATTCTTACAGCAGAGTCCCCATGATTGACTCCTAGTGGCTTTATAAAAAGAGAATGACCAGAACATACACACACACACACACACACACACACACACACACACACACACACACATGCATGTGCACTGTACACACACATGCACACACATGCAACACACCTTTGTTTTTGTCTCTTGCTTGCTCTCTTTTGCCATGTACCACCTCAGGACTCTGCCAACAAGATTTCATCCCACAATGGGATCCCTCAACAATGTCCCACCAGAACCATGAGCCAAATAAAACTTTTTCCTCATAATTCACCCAGTCCATGATTTTTACAACTGGCAATAGGATATGAACTAATTCAAGAATAGATCCATATAAATATATTCAACTGATCTCTTTGAAAAGATATAAAATCAACTCAGCAATAGCAATAATAAACACTCTTGTCAGCAAATAGTTTGGGAACAATAACACTCCTGAGGAAAAGAATAACCTGGACCCAAACCTCACACCATAAACAAAAATAAATTCAAAATAGTTCATGAACTTAAATATAGAACATAAACTACATTTTAAGAAAAATAAATAAGATAAAATATTCAAGATTCAGTGTCAGGGAAAGAATTCTTACTCTTGACACCAAAACTATGACCTATAGAAGAACAAATAAGTAAATCAAATCTTGTGAAATTGGAAAGTTTTAAAACACAATGGACCACATGAAGAGGAAGAAAAGGCAAATATAAAATTTGACTATACTTATAATTAGTACGACTAATGAAGAGCTAGTACTGAGAACATATAAAGAGCCATCGAAGTCCAAAAATTTCTAAGTGTACATTTAGGAGGAGGTAAAAACCATAAATGACATTCAACTGAGGAGGATGTTAGAAATGAAGCATATACAGAAGTCTACCACCACTAACCATCAGGGAGCTGCAGATTTAGACAATGGGCTATCATGAAGTAACAATCAGACTGGCTAAAAATCAAATAGTGACACCATCAGATTCCGGGGAGAATGAAGGGAAAGTGGATCACTCTTAATTTCTGCCAGGGTTCACAAAAAGGTGCATAAATTCTGGAAAATAGTTGAGCAACTTCTTGTCAAGCCAAACATAGAACTGACATAAAACTGCTGTGGCATGGACTTCTTTCCTCTCTAAATAAAAGTGTGAGTTCTACGGCAATCTGTATGAATAGGCATAGAAGCTGTGTACCCAATAGCCCCAAACTGGAAAGAGACCAGGTGCCCTGCAAATGTCGACCAATAATACAGTGGTATATCCATTATATGGGATTCTAATCAACCAAAGAGAAATAAAATGTTGGTAACTGGGTGGTTCTGGGGAATAACAATAAGGAAAAAATGCAATTCCTGAAAATTTCACTCTGTGATTCCACTTAGAAGCATAACTCTTTAAATGGAGAGCAGCTTTGGGAGCAGGACTGTGAGGGATGGAGCTGGATAATGGAGAGTCCGTGGGCAAATCCATAGGAATGGTGATTAAAAAGGTAAAAGTTAGAAATACTGAATGGAGAAACTATCAAAAACAAGAAGAAGCTTCTATTGTTAGAAACTGGATTGTTTAACTCTTCAGTGAGTATGTCAAGGTGATTTGTCTATGTATATAAATGTTATAAGACCATGAGAACTGACTATCATTATTCTTTGGAGACAGAGTGAATTTATATTAGTAAAGTGCCTTCTAATAGATGTGCTTGTTCTCAAATACAGACAAACCTAAAATAAACAACAGGAAGTAGAACACATCCATCAGAAGCTCACGTCCATTTACAGAGTGAATATTAATACTGTGTGCATACTCCACTACATGAAACTTTTCATTTAAAATCAAATCCAATAAAACATCTTTGATTCCTGCTACTGCAATCCATGCAACTCTTATAACAGATGGGAGAATGTACTGGAGAATTGCTAGAAACCAATTCTATTTCCATCAGACTAGAACAAAACTCAGGCACACATCCTGTGGTACGCTTGTGACATTACTAAGTGAACATCAGTTGTTTGGAGTCTTGAATTATTTAACAAAAATGCCCTGCCTTTATTGATACCATGATTCCTGATTTGTTAATTAATATGGCTCTCCTATCAAAATTCTATATAGAAGTATGCCCATGTAGAAGTTTGCTATTTAAACACACACTTTTCCCAAATTATACCATCTTGAGTCCTTTGTGTTTTTAATATAAAAGAAATAAATTCCCATTTCAAAATATTTAAACAAAAATATTTTAATGCAAATAAATACATCCTTTTTCTAGCCTTAAAAAGTCACCACAAACACATTATTTTTCACTATTCTATCTTGTTCTTATGACCTATGTCTATGTCTATGTTATAATAATTACTTTCACTGAAAGTTTGTGACATCTTGTATACGATGGGACCATTTGGCTTCTGCTATGATTTGGATATGTAGTCACTTAGAAGGCCAATGAGCTGAATGCTTGAATCCTGGTCCATGGCACCATGAGGAAGTGAAAGGGCCTTTAAAGGTGAGTCCATGTTGAAGAAGTTAGATGAGTCAAGAAAATTCTAGTCCCCTTGTTTCCCACCACCAAGACTGGACCTTCCCCTCTTTCATACACTACAGACATGAGGAGCTGTTCTACCACAGTCTCTAAGCAATAGAGCTGGGTGGTCATGGGCAGAAAACTCTCAAATCATGAGCCAATAAGACTTCATCTTTTTAAGTTGTTAGAGCTGAAAGTTTAACATCTGCTCAAAGAGAAACATGTATGTGCCATCTTGCTAAATTACTGAATTGTATTCCATTCTACAAATGTATTAATTACAAATCATTGGGCGTTTGGTTTTTCCCCCAAGAATTAAATATTTTACATGTCATGTTTTATTTCCTTATGATATACTACTCCTAAGTAGAACTGCTTTATAACATAGTTCTAAAATACCTAATAGAATGTATATATTGATGTATATTGCCATCCATCAGTTATTTGACAAATAGCCAGTGTAGAGGGGGTGTCTATTGTCGTGATGAAACAACATGACCAAAAGCACCTTGAGGACAAAAGAGTTTATCTTACTCACATTTCCATGTAACAGTTCATCATCAAAATATATGAGAGCAGGCACTCAAACAGGGCAGGAATCTGGAGGCAGGAGCTGATGCTGAGGCCTTGGAGAGGTGCTGCCATTTTTTTTTCTTTTTTTGGTTGTTTGAGACAGGGTTTTTCTGTGTAGCTTTGTGCCTTTGCTGGAACACATTCATTAGCCCTGGCTGGCCTCGAACTCACAGAGATCCACCTGCCTCTGCCTCCCAAATGCCGGGATTAAAGGTTTGCTGCTTGTTGACTCCCCAGGGATTGATCACCCTGCTTTCTTAAAGATCCTAGGATCAGAAGCCAAAGGGATGGACCCAACCCACAAAGGCTGGACCCTCCCCCATCAATCATGAATTAACTAAATGACCTACAGATTTGTACACAGCCCAAAGGAGGCTTTTGTGTGTGTGTTTGTTTATTTGTTTATTTGTTTGTTTAATGAAACAGGATTTCTCTGTGTAGCCCTAACTGTCCTGGAACTCACTCTGTAGACCAGGCTGGCCTTGAACTCACAGAGATCCACCTGCCTCTGCCTCCCAAGTGCTGTAATACGATTACATAGTATTTGTGTCATTTCTGCCCACACTTTCCAATTCTCTGAATGGCACCTGATGCAAAGAAACTCAAGCATGCTATTCAACATCATTTGAGTGAAGACAGGGTATTTTAGTGGCCACTGTGTTGTCCTAGTTGCTTGAATATGTGGATGTGGGTTATAATGGGTGACAACCACGGATCCTGTTGGGGTGAGGGTGGTCTTACTAGTAGAGGTAACCATGTGTTTACTTTAGTGCTTAATGAATGATAGAGACAGCAAGAAATGGGTTCATGGAGTTAAAGAAATACATTATAGAAGAGCAGTATTTTAAAGAGATTGGCAGAAATTTGACATCTTTTTCATTGGTCAACATAGTCTCATTTGAGTCTGGCAAGCTATTTCTCCCAGATTCCAAACCACTGAACTTCCTAAAGTTTGTCCAATGAGGAAATATTTCCAAGCCTCTGCTTTCCATGAGGCTATCGTATTGAAGCTGGAGTTCTATTCTTGGGCTTCAGAAATCAGCAGAGGTCAACCTTTCTCTGTTGTCCTTGCTAACTAGCTATACAAAGAATACTATCCAAGGACCAAGCAATGCTTTGAAAACAAGGAGCACATTTAACACCCAAATCAGCCCTATTTTTTCTACCTTGTCATAGAGCAATGATGATGGATGTTTCCTTTATCTGTGTTAGGACAACTCCGCTGGTGAAGACTGGAGGAGCCTGAAGATAAAGTGTCCTCAAGTCACGGCTGAATATTTTGCTCTCTGAAGTCATCTAACTTGGAACCTCACAGCCATTTCAATACTCCGCTGAGAAAGCTCACAAGGCCAGAGTAAACATATTCCTGCTTATCTGGATTAGCCACCACTGCCCAAGACCTTCACTTTGAAGTGCTTGATTATCCAGCCAGAGAGAGGAAAATTCTCTGAAAGATTCTACAGAGGGAAAATGTTTTCACACTATGACCTGGTTAAAAACTAAGACTGAAATACAAGGAGTACAGGGAAGACTGACAGTATAATGAGCTGTTGTAAAGAAACAAGGGGCCAGGTACCAAGTAACAATTCAAATAAAACAGAATGAATCAGAAGCTTATTTGTTCACCACGTTTACTGTGCATACTTGTTTTTAAATGGACAAATCTCTGAACCAAACTAAATTATTTTCCCTCCTCCAAAAATTACGTTAAAAAACATCTATCTTAGAGCCATCACTGAACATCTAATTACAGCATGCACTACTCGGTGATGTGCTTGCAACCATTTTAAGGAGACTGAGATCTCTTTGTGCACTAGGGGAGGGACAAAAAGGTCTGTTTTTTTTTTTCCAGGAAAATATAGATTGTCAAATGAATGTGACTTGAAATACAATCTGCTTTAACTCTGCTGGAAGTGGACCCCTTGACCTCTGGCTTCCAGCCTCCACCACCACACCCACCAGCCTCCATTTCATGTTTCACCCTGGCAGGTCCCCAGGATGCCAAGCTACAGAACTCCCTCCCATTAGCTGCAGGAATCCAGAATATCCATGGCAACCGGTCTCTAACCCCAGGGAGAAGGCAGCAGAATTGAAAGGCTCCATTCTGCTTCTACATCCACAGCTCAGTGAATTGACAGCTTGGTGGTTTCCTTAGTTCCCTTAGATTAGGATGCACTTTTCCCTCTTTCTCTGTATCATCTTTTCATCCATGGAGGTAGATCTCAGCCACAGTTAAGGATTTTTGTTTTTCACAAAGGAGCATTATCTCTCCTGGTCACCACCTCTGCACCCATCAGAAAGCACAGTCTTTAAACAGCACTGGCATTATGAGATTTACCAAAAAAAAAAAAAAAAAAAAAAAAAAAAAACATAGTTCTGCTATTGGTCTTTCTGCCTTCCTATGCAAACATCTTGTGTTTAGTGTGCATGTTTTACAAATTACTGGTGGGTATCTGATTTTGAGCAATGCAAGTCATGTGTGTAACATAATTTTATAAAAACTGGCAGAGAGATAACAGAACACATACAATTTTATCATGAGATTAAGTTGTAGCATCAAATAACTATAATCATGTTTAAGTCATTGTTTGTGCCACAGATATTTAGACAGGATAACAGATTGCACAGTGCTCTTGCTGTTTGCCAATGGAGCCTGAATAACTAATTTGCACTCCATGCCCTGTGGAATGGCAGCTGAGTCCCCAGTGAATATGGGGAGAACGAGACAGAAGCAGACCATTTGGTCTGCAGAATCAAAATGAGGCAGAAATGTTATGTACGGTACATAGTCTACTGTCGTATGTTGAACCCACAGTTGCCTGACTATTAGGACTGCTAAAGGAGGTCAAGCTGTCTGTCAGCACTTCTTAACCCTTTGAGGTATAGAAAACATTCTTGAAAGATAATACAAGCTATGGGATCTCCTCTAGGGAGAATGAAGTAACATGTGAATTAGAGAGGTAGACATGGCACATGGCTGTAACTTCAGCATCTGGTAAGCTGAGGCAAGGAGAGAAAAAAAGAGAGAGGGAGGAGAGAGAGCAGACAGAGACAGAGACAGAGACAGAGACAGAGACAGAGACAGAGACAGAGCACCATCCAGCCACAAGGTAAATTGGGAGGGAACACCCTTTCTTTAAGAAGTAACTGCAATCCCAGTATCCTCGGACAGTAGGATTTCCATGAGGAAGGATGAGCTGGGAGGGTTTTGAGAAATAACTGCCACACTCTCAACTTCCTTAGATTCTTCTGTGCACAGTCCTGAGTCTTCTGTTTCGGAAGCTATTCTCTTTTGTCCTTCAAGGAAGGCAAATATCTCCCCGAATCTCTCCTTCGACCACTCAACCCTGACATTTTGTTTGGGTGGTGAGCAAACCCATGCTTCCAAATAAAGAGATGAGCTATCAGTAACTGCTATGTTGCTGTTCATCAATGCACAAGGTTTAATTCTTATCATTTCATGTGAGGAGGAAAGAGACAGAAAGCCCCCACTGCACCACTGACATAACAGTACAGTCCTGAATAAAGGAAATATGGAGGAAAACATCTTCTAGAACATTTCTTTAGAGACCGCTGTTAAAGAAAATACCTTTTAATGATACTTGTTAAAATCTTTATTGAGGCCATCACAATAGGTAAAGGGACTGTCACAAAGTAGTCTTACAGTGAAGGAGACTGGGGTCAACTCAGTGTACAGTATGAGCAAATAAGAGTTCATAACCATATATATGAATGAATACTGCGAATGTAATGGAATGTAATCTATGAATACCACAAATGTGGTTAATATCATGAGTGTAATTAATGAATATCATGAGTGTAATTCAAAAAATAAATAAAAATTTTAAAAAGAGTTCATAACCTAAGTCAGAATGGAAGTTGGTGAAGGAAAAATTCACCGTGAAGACACATCACATTGGTGGTAAGAAAGACACTGGCTAAGCCAACCCAACAGAATTCTTTGTAGAAAACAAGTCACATGACAAGGCGTCACAAGAGAGACGGAGGAGAAAGCTGGTAAAAGATCTGTGGTCAGAGGTTTTTTTTTTTTTTTTTTTTTTTTTTGGTTTTTCGAGACAGGGTTTCTCTGTGTAGCTTTGCGCCTTTCCTGGAGCTCACTTGGTAGCCCAGGCTGGCCTCGAACTCACAGAGATCTGCCTGCCTCTGCCTCCCGAGTGCTGGGATTAAAGGCGTGCGCCACCACGCCCGGCTAATCAGAGGTTTTTATCTCACTGGCAAAGCAAGGGCTCTTTGTCATAGCTAGATCTCACAAGAAGAAACATAGATGAGACCAAGAGACTGCTAGCCTGTTAATTTTGATCAAACAAAAAAAAACCTTTGTCACTATTAAGGGAATGGTTTTAACTTTTGCCCAAAATTTACTGAACACTCTAAATATTTATTTGATGTTTATTCTTATTGTCACTCATCAATTACTTCTTGGTTACATGCACATATGTCATTTGGGTTTACCTAATGGAAAAGCCCTGTAGATTTCATTAAAAATAATGCAGGTGAGTTTGTGGTAATTCTTAGTCATCCCATGCTTACAAATGGTCCAGCACTTCCTTTTATTTTTGCTGTTGATTTCCACTGATCATTAACTAAGCCTCAGAACTGGAAGAAGTAGGAAGCAGAAGAAAAAGAGATGGGAAAGAAGAGATGGGGAAGGGAGAGAGAAAGAAAGAGAACTACAGAAGAAGAAAAAGGAAGAAGAACTTCATTTCTCTCTTTAAAAACTGTATTTCTGGGGCTGGAGAGATGGCTCAGCAGTTCAGAGCACTTGCTGCCCTTCCAGAAGACATTAGTTTAGAATCCAACACTGGCTAACATTCTAACACCTTCTGACATCCATGGGCAACACACACACACACACACACACACACACACACACACACACAGAGAGAGAGAGAGAGAGAGAGAGAGAGAGAGAGAGAGAGAGAGAGAGACTCACACAGACAGAAACGGAAATAGAAATTCATCTTTTTAAAAAATGTATTTATGATCTTAATACAAAATACACTTTCTTGTAAGAGAGCCCTGAAGGAATGATACTCAGAACCAGAAAGCAGTGTTTCTACAATCATGAAATATGAACCATGAATGATGAACCCCAGAGAGAAAGCAAATAAAGTCCAACGAGGTATATCATACAAATGGGTGAAGCCATTTCTAAAAATGCACAGAAGAATCCAGGGAAAGAAAGAACCAACCTTTGATACTGTTTCTTACAGTCAGAGTATCAATACAAGATAAAAAAAAATTAAGTAAAAATCTTTTTGTAAAACCCTTTTCCTGCTGGGTGATGGTGACACACACCTTTGATCTCAGCACTCTGGAGGCAGAGGCAGATGAATTTCTGAGTTTGAGACCAGCTTAGTCTACAGAGTGAGTTCCAGGACAGCCAGGGCTACACAGAGAAACCCTGACTGAAGGGGAAAAAATCCTTCCTGTTTAAGGGAGGGGGAATGATGGTCAGTAAAGGCAGCTAGTCAATAATGAAAATTCAAAGAAGTTTTCCCTCCCTGGAAATTTTAAGTGGGTACCACTGGGGATGCATAGGAGCAAACAGGATTGGAATTAGTTAAATATGATCAATAAATTGGACTATTGGTTGTAGCACGTAAGGAAGAAAGTCTGAGTCCTGCCAAAACTTCCTTCTAGTGGGTAAAGATTAACCAGAATGGGTGTGTCAGTTTGAGTGGAATCTTGTTGAGAAATAATATAACTGGTTTCAGTTCTTAGTGTACTGAACCAGTATGTTCAATAGTACAGTATTGTGTACATGTTTCCATGCATTAATAAAGACGATCTACATTCAGACTCCATCTGGACAGAGAATATTTGGGAAGAAATTAGCCTCCCTGGGAAGGAAGCAAGTATATAAAAATAAAATTGTGTTGGCTTAATAATAACCTTAAGATTGTCATTAGAAAATGTGGTGATAGTGTTTACTTGACAGGAGTTAGAGCCACTTGGGAGATGGGCCTCTGGGCATGTCTGCAGGGGATTATAAGACCTACTCACTATGGGGGTTACCACTACCTAGGCAGTAGGAATCCTGAACTGTGTAAAAGTAGAGACAGCCATCTGAGCACTGCCACTCATGTACTCACTGCTTTCTTTTGCCTGTACCTGATGTGAGCAGCTGCTTCAAGCTCCTAATAATGCCTTGATTTTTCTGCCTCGAGTCTAAAAAAACCTGGATCTGTGAGCTAAGGCAAACCTTATCTCCTTAAGTGGCTTTTGTCAAAGTATGTTATCAAAGCAACAGGAATAGAAACTAAAACAGAAGGGAAGAAAATGAGTTACCTTATAGATTACTTCATTTTTTTTCCATCGATAACAAAACTGGATAGAGAAAGGTAGGATACAATTGTGTCCTTTAAAAAAATTTTTTAAAAAAGCAACCTTTTCCATGTTGAGCTTTTATTTTGAAATTCCTGCAAGAAGGAAAAGCATGATTGTTGACTGTTGAGTTGAGAGTAAAAAGCCATTAAGCAACACGTTGAAAAGAGAATAGATCTATGGCCCTACTACCCTGAATGCACTCAGTCTCATCCACAAAGGGAATGGACACAAGATGAACATTTAAGGAGTTGCATGGGGAAAGTTCACAGGGACTGAGGTAGTAAACAGTAAGAGATAAGATTTCAACCAGAAGAAAGTGATAAATTGCTGTGGATATCACTCAGTATAAATAAAATGCTGATTGGCCAGTAGTCAGGCAGGAAGTATAGGCAGGACAAGGAGAGAAGAAAATTCTGGGAACACAAAGGCTGAGTCAGGAGATGCTGCCAGCCACCACCATAAGTACCAACATGTAAGAAACTGGTAAGCCACGAGCCATGTGGCAAGGTATAGATTTATAGAAATGGGTTAATTTAAGATAGAAGAACTAGAAAACAAGAAGCCTGCCATGGCCATACATATTGTATGGCAATATAAGTCACTGTGTGTTTACTCGGTTGGGTCTGAGCAGCTGAAGGACTGGTGGGTGAGAGAGATTTGTCCTGACCGTGGGCCAGGCAGGATTGGAGAAAACTTCAGCTACAAAGTTTGAATAGATACCAAAGAAATGATCACTATGATGATGGTCTGCACTTCCTTTGTCTTGATTTAACTTACACTTCATTTCCTTTCAGTGGAAAAATTCAAACATAAAATATATTCATATCAATGGGGTAACTATGGTTTGATACAGGAATATAGTATAAAGTATGAATCAAGTTGAACATCTTAAATCGGTGTCATCATTTTATGATATAAACTTTAAAGTCCCTTTCTTCTAGTTTCTCTCTCTCTCTCTCTCTCTCTCTCTCTCTCTCTCTCTCTCTCTCTCTCTCTCTCTCTCTCGTGTGTGTGTGTGTGTGTGTGTGTGTGTGTATGCGCATACACACGTGGGTGTGTTTCTCTCTTCTCAGGCTTCAGCAATCATCCTTCCACTCCCAACTATGAGATCAACATTTCTATTGTAGCAAAACAAGTAAAATATGATTTGAAAACACCCTGTGGGCAAAGTGATGAGGAAATTGTTTGTGACTGACAAGTGTGGCTTGATTAGAGTGGTAGATGTAGAAATCAAGTGGGAATGTCTTGTTTTTTTTAAAAAATAAAACAAAAATAAATAAATAAGGTACACATCACATTCATTTTTTAAAAATATGGTAGTAGTATTCACACTTGTGTAGATTTCCCCTGCTAATGCTCAGGACACAGATGTTTGAGTGAGAAAGGTAGGGACTGAATCCCACCAGGCACATGAGGTAGAAGCTAACCAGGGAGGTACAGGTAACACTGGGCAGGAATGTTGACTCTAGTTATAGCTATTCTTTAGGTTTTGAACTTGGGAGACAAAGGGAAGAGACTGAGTGTGAGGCCAGTCTAGGTTACAAGTGAGACTATCTCAAGAAAACAATGAAAAGTAAAGATACATTCAATCAACCTTTTCTCATGCATGTTCTTTATAATCCTCTGGAAAAGCCACTGAGTTTAATCTTTAAATTGCCTAGAGTAGCAAACCCAAATTGCTGGTGAAAACTTGAAGTTTTCAGGGAGGGTGATAATTTTTACCCTAAGCTAAAGGAAGACTGCAGGCTGAATAGGCTCTTTTTTATTTATTTTATTTTATTTTGGTTTTTTTTCTTTCTTATTTTAGCCCAGATTGGCCTCTGAAACTCACAGCTATCCACCTGCCTCTGCCTTCTGGGTGGCGGGATTAAAGGTGAGTGCCACCACACCCAGCTGCCATGTAGACTCTTAAAGAGAAGCTAGGCTTCATCCCACCCACTTTCTTCCTCCTGCTCATCCCTCTTTCTTATTTGTGTGAGTGACCTTGCCCCACCAAAAAAATAGAGGATACAAGGGACAAAACTCTGAGGTCACTCCACACTTTGTGCTCTGCTAAGTCTCAAGATGAAGTCAGATTGCAATGCCAGGAAATCCTGCTTCGTGCCATGGTCTAAGAGATTCTTCAGGAATGGTGCCCCCAGAAGTATGCATCACTCTCCCCAACCCCAGCCTCTCACGGCAGAAACTTGTTTCCATTGATGATGCTCCACTATAGACACAGTAGATAAAAGACTTCCCAGACTGGCCAATTTACAAATAATTTGACCCTCAACCCCCTGATCTCTTATGCCTTTTTAAAATTTTATTTTCTACTCTATGAACTTTTCTGTCACAACATGTACCCAGTATAAAGGACCATGGTCTATGTCCTGCTTTGCCATCTGTGTAGTTTTGGATGTATTTCTCTTAGTTCCGTTAATCCGAGATGGGACCATGACAGCCAGCTGCTCCAGTTTTCAGTCCTTCCTTCTTTCTTAATAACAGGGTTAGAGCACTGTTCTCTTAGTAACAAAATGATGATTGTTTTAACTTAGCTAATTACCTCCCAGAACAAAGTATTTCATTTCTACTTCTTTGAAATAACAATGCATTCACATGATTACAATATGGCCGGTGACATAAAACTAGATGTGTCAGAAGACACAGAAAGAACACTAGTCTTCATGGATGGATGGATTCCTATGGATTCCTTCTTCCTGGGACCTGGAGATGGTGTTGACATTGTCTGAGGCTATCTTACACACCTAGGTAAATTCAAGAATAGAAGTCCAGTACTGGCTCTAATGGACCAAAAAGAGCTTGGATCTTCCATTTACCTCACCTGTTACCATTGTCAACATTCTAGTGCTCAGACATTGATGTCTCCATGCTCTTTGTACCATCTTTTTCCTAAACCACTGTGCTCACTCTTCATGTGTAAACATCAAATGCTTCCTGATATTTAAGTCTAAAGGCTTTAGTCTGCAAACAAAGACTCTTCTTAATTTGGCACTCACCTCCCCCTGCTCTCCAGCTAGACCGTATTGGTCTCAATTTCTGCCTCTGTAACAGAAGCTTTATCTTTCCTTCCTGGAAAGCCCATTGTGTTTCTGTTTAGCTCCCTACTGTTGAGAGAGTATTTTCTGTACCTGGAAGCACTATATAGGCAAAAAGAAATGGTTTGCTTTGTTTTGCTCATGATGTACTGTGGTCATACAGGGAAAGCCTGGAACTCCCCAGTCTATCACAGGAGTTCAGGTGCTCTCTCTGTTGCTTATTTACCTGGTTACAATCTAGGTTACAACTGTTATGTACCTAAGTTACAGTCTCCAGTCCATTTGAAGTGGGAATGTGTCTGTTTGTGATTGAATTCCTTCTAACTGACAGAATGTTTGACGTGTTTGGTGAATGAATAAATGTTTAATATCTGTAACTGCCTAGGAAGTTGCAGAAGTAGACTTCAACCTAAATCTTTGACATCGTTTCCTGGAGTCTGTTTCTTTATCTATAAAATAGCAAACAGTTTTCATACATCAAGTAGAACTTTTGCATTCAACCTACTTGCTCCCTGAGATTTCCTCATAACACATAAAGTATCTGTGTCCTCCAGATAAATGATGGCAATGCAGGCTAAAATACTGAGGTTATAAAACATTTATTACAGCCCCTGGTGTACACTAGGCAGTAAATAATGTTTAGGGGAGGAATGAAAGAGAGGAGGGAACCCAACAGTCACCAGGAAGACAAGACAAATAAAGGAAGAAAGATGTACAGGGACTAATGGTTCTGCTCATTACCGATTCTTTCCCTATTAGGTTGTTATAGACTTTTTAGCTGACTGTGTGGCTGTGTAAGGCAAAAGCTGATTCTCCAGTTTCCTCTAAAATAAGTATTGTGCAACTGGGTTGTAGTTTCTATGAAAAGACAAATTTGTGAGGTGGCTTCTGGAACTCTTCCCCTAGGAAACATCTGTACCACATCTTTAGCTAATCTTTCATTCTTGCCTTCATGTTACCACATGGAAAAGATGTCACCTTCTTGGACTACAGCCTTGGGTTTATATCCTGGGAAGAGATGGGACCTCACTAGTGAGAGGTCTCTGTGAAGCAGATAGACAACTTACATTACATTGCTCACCACCATCTTGTCATATGGAAATCAAATAAACTTCCAACTTGTTTGCTGGTCACAAGCAAACTAATTCCTAAATAATAGAGAACTCAAGAATAAAGGAATCTGGACAACCAAAGCTGCTGAAAGCACCACACACTTTGCTCACAGGACACAGTGAAATCAAGATGGAACCAAACTGGAAAATCTGTCCCTGCATATGAGCACTCATAGCACTAGAAGGACCTATTCTGTGTAGAAAATTCATCAGTGGTTGCACTCAACTATAGATCATACAGGCTACAAGGCAAGATATGCCCACTGGTGATGTAATGACACACTGATTGGGAAATAACCAACTGTAGTGTGATTGGATTTTAGGTCTGCTCTGTGGGAGGGAAGACACACTTGATTCAATACATTTAGTCAAAAGCTTGTCAATGAAGAGGACACAGGCCCCAAGGGGAATACACTATTGTTGCTTCCCTAATTAAATATATTGTCTGATTGCGTCCTAAATATTTATATTTATACCCATAGATTAGTGTGGCTCTCAATCTGAGGCACAGAATCTCCTTTTTAGAGGGTGCTGGTTAATAGAGAAAATAATATCTGGTCAAGTGCTAAGAAAAAGTGATTCATATGACCCCAGTCTTAAACAGTGTTCTCTCTCTCTCTCTCTCTCTCTCTCTCTCTCTCTCTCTCTCTCTCTCTCTCTCTCTCACACACACACACACACACACACACACACACACACACACATACACACACACACACACACACACACACACAGAGAGAGAGAGAGAGAGAGAGAGAGAGAGAGAGAGAGAGAGAGAGAGAGAGAGAGAGAAGGAGATAGAATATAAGGGCCAGCAGATGGGAAAGAATGTCATGAAATGCTATCATCTAGATATGACATGGTCATTGTGACCATGAACATAGAACAGCTATGGTTACTGGCACAAGACTGGATACTCCAAATTGAACAGAGGAAGTACTCATGAGGACACACATCTTCATTAGGAGCTAATGATTGTTAATGGTTGCTGGAGAAGGGGTATTGTTTTTCTCTAATGGTGTAACCACTGGGGGACTAGGGGAAAGGAAGGGTTTTAGAGGAAAAGGGATATCAGAGAGTAATGAGTAATAAATATGATCATAATACATTGTACCTATGTATAGATTGTCAGGGGAAAGGAGAACATGCCTGGAGAATGTCGTCAATGTCACAACATTGACAAGATGTATACACTTATAATAGGAAGACTCCTGGCTTTCTACAAAAATATAAAATACAGGAAAGATGAACATGTAGTAACTTAATTAGCTGAATATAGTAGCGCATGCCTTTAATCCTTACATTTGGGAGTGTGGTGGCTTGAAAGAAAATGACCCCCAAAGGGAGTGGCACTATTAGGAGGTATGACCTTGCTGGAGGAAGTGTGTCACTATGCTGGCAGGCTTTGAGGTCTCTTTTTCTCAAGCTCCCCTCCATGTGACAGCCAGTCTACTTCCTGTTGCCTGCAAGATGTAGCCCTCTCAGCTCCAGCACCATGTCTGCCTGCACGCTGCCATGCTCCCCTTCATGGTCATAATGGACTGAGCCTCTGAAACTGTAAGCCAGCCACCCTCAATTAAATATTTTCTTTATAAGAATTGCCATGGTCATGGAGTCTCTTCACAGCAATAGTAAACCCTAACTAAGACAGAGAGGCAGAGGTATGTGGATCCCTGTGAGTCTGAAGGCAACCTGGCCTATATGGCAAGTTCTAGGCCAGTCAGGGCTGTGTAGAAAAACTCTTGTCTAAAAAATTAATAATAATTATAATTTATTAAAATATCCACTGATACCAACAAAAAAAAAGAAATATAGACAGAAACATGTGACACGTGAAGGAAAATAGCAAGATAAGCACAAACCCTGCCTTCCAGAAGCAGGTAGTCTAAAGACATAAACACTCCAGAAGACAGAACAGTATGCTTCATGGGGACATTTATTGTACAATCAGAAAAGAAGCCGGGCGGTGGTGGCACACACCTTTAATCCCAGCACTCGGGAAGCAGAGGCAGGCGGATCTCTGTGAGTTCGAGGCCAGCCTGGTCTACCAAGTGAGTTCCAGGAAAGGTGCAAAGCTACACAGAGAAACCCTGTCTCGAAAAACCAAAAAAAAAAAAAAAAAAAGAAAAAGAAAAAGAAAAGAAAAGAGAGGGACTACCCAAATGGTACTTGCTTCCTTTCCCAAACTAGTCATGGAGAAACTCTAGCAGAGGAAAAGGAGGAATTACCACATTTTCCACTGTAAAAGCCTCGTGCTGTTCAAAGCACTAGGGAAACTGAAATTGACTTGGAAGAACACCTGGAGGGCAGGCCAGAGAGAAGCTCTTCTCTTCTGCTTTATCTCTCCCAAACATTACCTAAGGACAAGATCTGCCTGGTACTTCATGGCAGAAATTGGTCTCATCACTGGCCTCTAGGTTATATCAGCTTAGTGGAAATGAGCTCCATGTCCAGAGTGCTAATGAACATAAAAAAGGGCTGATCTGGAACCCTCTGTCCTCAATCTCCCCTCTTCAGGAACCCACATCACCTCTCATCAAGATGGCTTCTCTCTGAACGCATAAAAGTTTTAGCCCAAGAAAAGTACCATTGCAGTAAGCTCTATGGAATCTAAGGAACTGTCTACTGTGGTTTGAATGTGTCCTCCAAAGTCCACTTAATCCCCAATGCAACAGACACAAGTAGGTCACAAAGGCCCTGCCATTGAGAATGGATTAATGTCATCACTGCAGGAGTGAGTAAATCATCTCAGCAGTCAGCTTCTTCTAAAAGCAAGGCCAGCCCGTGCTGTTCCCTTGCTCTTGACCTCGCCCTCCCTTGCCTTCCTGCTTTCTGTCATGGGACAGCACAGACGAAAGGCCTTGCCAATATCAGAGCCACGCGCCCTGGTTTTTCAGTCTCTCGACCATGAACCAAAGGAATTTCTCTTTGTAAACACGTACACTATAGTATTCTAATGCTGCAACACAAAACCCATTAAGACTGTCTTTCTTCTACTTAAGCCCACTAGAATGGGTACAGATTAGTACACATCCTGTAATCCTTTCTCAAAACATAGAAGTTAGTCCTCCTAAAGGATGTGAGATCACAAGACAAAAATACCAAGCCATCTGAACAGTGTGACCACTATGAAACAATAGCAGGAATCATTTCTCAAGTGGATGTCTCAGAATTAACAAAAAATTTCATGTCATTAACCGTCTTTCAGTAGCTAAGATATGATGTTAATAACAAGAAAACCAAAAGTCCCAAGAAACGGAGCCTACTAAAATTTTACATATAAAATTGTAGTAGCTGAAATTTTAAGTTATTGAATAAGCAAGATGGGAAATGTTGGACTGTAAATGTATGAGCTAGAATACTAAACTGAGAAGGTAATGAGAAAAGATAAGGAGATTTTTTTTTTTAATTTCAAAGATAAGAGATATAGATGTACAAGTTTCAACATCAAGAGAACAAGAATTTCCAAAAGATACCCAGGAGGGAAACAAGAATATAAGGATGTATTTTAAGAAATAGTGAAGTTGAATATTCCAGAATTAAAAAAAATAGACAATCTCAAATTGATAGTGTTCACAGAATGCTAGATATAAAGGTAAGAGAAAGCTATGTCCAGATGAAGTATATTGAACAAGAAGATACTTCTTTTTTTTAATTGAACAATATTTATTAAAATACAAAAATACACTGTTCTCACATTACCGTCAGTGTTCTTTTGTTGGCATTCCCCTCACCCATACCACCCCCTTCAAATCTGAACCCTGTATTTCCTCTTAAAGCTAAAATAATAACTGAAAGTTACATCATTACATGGACCAGAATAACAGATCTTGCCCCCTGCTTCTAGTTCTACCAGAGGTAGGCCTAGGGGAGGGAAGCTTCCCTCCATGGTGCCCCATCAACAGGACTCCATGCAGAACTCATTTGTGTGTGCCCACTGGTCACTTTTGTTATAACTGGATTTCACGCCTCTCCTGCAGCCACGACCCCAAGAAGATACTTCTAACTGTTCCTAGGAATAAGCCAGCCTGGGTGGCACAGGGCTGCAGCATGAGCTTCTCTGTGTGCTAAGGCAAGTTCAAGTTTAAAGCCAGCATGAACCACCAAGTGAACCCCTGTTCCAAAATTCTAAAAAGAAATGCCTTTTCCAAATTCCTTGGAACATTCTATTTTGCTTGTAGAGATTTTCATAGTCAGTACAACAACTGTCCTAGACATACAAGTACACAGAGTCTGAAACTTAGACACCCACACTGAGGGGTCATGTAGGAATAACTCCAATATAGAAAAAATTATTCAAGAAACTTCCAAAAACTGAGCAATCAAAAAACAATGTGAAAGGATAATTGTTACTTTAAATTTTTGAATAGAAGTAAAGCTAATGAAGATAAAAATAGAAGTCACATTAAAAATCACTGAGTACTAAATTCTGGACAATGCCAACTTTATAAATACAGAGAATCATTACAACCAAAGAGATATTAGGCAATATAGATTTATTTTATTTTCAAGGACAAAACATGGATTTTGGTAAGTGTTTAAAATGCTAGTTGGGATAAATAAACATAAGAATGAGTTTGAAGGCAGGGCAGCTATCAAAGTGAATTTGAAATAGAATGTACAGACTGGAGAGATGGTTCAGTGGTTAAGAGCACTGACTGCTCTTCCAGAGGACTCGGGTTCAATTCTCAGCACCCACATGGCAGCTCACAACTGTCTGTAATTCCAGTTCCAGGGGACCCAACACCCATAACAAAACACTAACGCACATAAAATTAAAATAAATTAATTAAAATAGAATGTAGACCTTTATAATTAGAAAAAAATGAGATGCCTTTTTAGAGAAAAGCAAGAACAAGCAAGAACAGAAAGGGTGGGAGAGAGAGAAAAGACAATAAAATAGAAAGTAGTAAAACAACAGTAAATTCAAAACCGTTGAAATCCAGGTCTAATGACGACATGGCTCCAACAGGTAAAGGTGCCTGATGACCTGAGTTCAATCCCCAGAAACCACAAAATGCACGTTGAAATATGTGATGTATGTTAATGAGATACATTCGCCAACCTCAGCACAGAAAGTCACACCTTGAATTGAAAAATTATCTATCAAAAATTTTAGAGAAAAGGAAAAGAGTCTTCCGCTGGACTGGGGATGTAGCTTGGATGGCAGTGTTTGGTGGGTTCAGTCCCCAGCATCATATGAGACTGCCGTGAGACCTGCAATCCCAGAAGTCCGGTGCTGAGAGCATGAGAGCCAGAAATTCAGAGCCAACCTGAGCTACATGACACTGTCTCAAAAACCAGAGTTGGGAAGCTAGGAGTATAGCCCAGTAGTCGAGTGCTTACTTCTTAGCATGCATAAAACCCTAAATTCAATTCTCAGGAGAAAAAAACAATCCCTTTTACCAGTCATGGTGGTACAAGCTTGTAATCTGCTACTCAGGAGGCAAGGGGCAACCAGAAATTCAAGGTCAGCCTGGTCTACACAGTGAGCTCCAAGTAAGTCAAGTAATGAGACCCTGTTTCAAATACCCCTTCAAAAAAGTCATAAAAATACTGTCATCTCCAAGATTTAAACTAAGACACAACATAAACATTGAAAACACAAGATACAAATGGACATCACAAAGAAATGTGAGCAAAAGAAACAGCTGAGTTCACCACCCCAACCCCTTACAGAATGTTTGTTTTCCATTGTACAGAAAGGATGGCCCAAAGCTAGGACTACATCAGATCTATTTTTTTGAATCTCTGTCTCTACTGTAGGATTCTGGAAACAAAACTTTCACAAACCGACCAAGAGAAGACTACTCTCCCATGTGCAGTACATCAAACACCAACAGTCTGGCAATATATTAAGATAACAGCCAGATACTGGGCTATTTTTATAAAAACAGACTTTCAACAACTGTTGCACATTGTCCAAAATTTGGACAATATTTTTCAAAAATGGCTATGAGGCCCATGACTCTTAGCAGTCTGTCTGATGAAGGTAGAGAAGAAGAAGGAGTGAAATTTCCCTTTCCTGCTTTGCTCATGTGCACAAAGATGCACTTACAGGGACAGACTGTAGGCTTCAGGATACAGAGATTATCAGGGACAGACACAAGGATGGACTCATAAACCATGCCCCATACTGCTAAATATTGACCACTTAATTGTTGAGCCACAATACACAAAAAGAGACCATTATGTCACAATACACTGTTGAATTTGAAATACACATCTCAGTAGAAAAGAAAAATTCTAAAGCTAAACAAAAATTTAAGTCTCAAATCCTGAAAAATAAAAGAATGTTACAGAAACACTAGAGTGTTCTCTTTATTGTGTAGAGAGAAGCATGTAAGTTCCGTCACTAGAGCCGAGAGTGCAGGGGATTCAGAACAGAATTGTGCACTGAGGCATGATTGACAGGACAAGTCAATAGGAACGTTTCTTCACTGAACCAAAATTAATTTTAAAATAAATCACAAATATACTGCTAAAGCTACAAATTTCATCTACACTGTAATTTTGAGACCTCATAAGCTTAAGAAATATACCTTTGGTCACTTGTAAGACATTATTAGTCAAACAGCAAGTAATGAAAATTGTTACTCTAAATCCACTTAATGTTTCCAGCATCTATGCAAGTTTCACGCATAACTATCTTTTTTCATAAACAACAAAAGATGGTACAGTGACTTTAAAAAAATGCCTCAGTGCACAGTTCCGTTTTGAATCCATTGTACTCTCAGATCTAGTGACAGCACACACATGCTTCTCTCTACACAATAAAGAGAACCCTCTAGTGTTTCTTTAACATTCTTTTATTTTTCAGGATTTGAGACTTAAATTTTTGTTTAGCTTTAGAATTTTTCTTTTCTGTTGAGATATGTGTATTTCAAACCCATGCTTTTGGCCATGGTGGATTTGGCCAAAATCCAGGATTTGATTTTACAGGATTGCTTAGCAGATACTTTTCCTACATCAGTAAAATAGCCTGAATTTTTCCTTGTCACCAAAGTAAATGGCATCTAAAAACTACTTCAGCATAGAATCCGTTTTCCCCTTCTCCTCCCTCCCAGAGTGAAGTCATCACCATACTGTTTTACGATGCTACAGTCTGTTGCCATGAAAGTGATCGTAACACCATGAATTCAGAATTTCAACTTTATGACAGGCTCGCAATGGGAAAGATGGCAAAGCTGTTCATTTGATGATCCTGGGGAGACTGGAAACAGCAAAGTGGACCAGGAGAATAAACACAGAGCTCTGAGGCCAAGTCCTTCTATGTAAGTCACAAAACTGCCTCCCACCCCACCCATAAAGGTTTCAACACATGGCCACTTCCGTCAATAATTATTGTGTGCCCAGGGTGAGAGCAAAGGACGTCTGTGCCCTCTGTGTGCCAAAGCATCTGTTCTTTGAGATCAGTACCTGAACTCTGGACCAGAGCTCGAGCTGAAGCAACAGTCAGTACCCACTTAAAGTGCTACCATTAAGGGTTTCCCATTAGCTAATAGGGGTGTTTTAATCTCGTGTTTATAACTCACTTTGAGGAGATCAGTGAAAGACAATTCAATATTTAACTTACAAATAAAAATTCCATGGTCAGAAGGAAAGCAGTCAGATCCTGAAAAGCAAGCATTCAGCACTTGGCTGTCCTCCTCACTTGATGTATTATATTGTGTTACAACTCCTCATATTACAGAGCGGCTGAGCCCAGACCGCATGCAGATGAATATCCCATACCGTATTCATTCGGTGGCTCAAACATACCTCCGATTCAACTTTCCATGCCCTCGTCATAAACTTGGCATCCTCCCACAGACTCAGTCCTGAGTAGATGTCACTGTCTCGCAAATCAGAAACCTTACCCACTCATGCACCCATCAGTCTGATCCCATTGCCTTCTGTATACCACATGACACTATTCTGACAACACCCGGAAATGGAGAAATGTTACCTTTCACATCCATCCATCATGCTGACGCCTGTAATCTTTTCTCCTTGATGTGGCAGAAACCAGTTCAGATCACTCATGCTATCTTCCTGGTTAAACTCCTTCAGGTCTTTTCAGGTTCTCTTAGCACTAAGGTCCCATCGTGACTAGAGGGAGATGGTCCTACATGACCTAACTGGTGCCCATTCCTCTTCTGTTCCAGCCACCCGACTTTTCCATCCACAAACGCACCTTGTGTTCTCACCTCTTACCTTGCATGTGATTGTCCCTCTTTCTGAAATGCTCTCCCCAGCATGTTATCATCCATCCTCCAGTTCATTGATCCAGTTCATCCTTCATCACCATTTGGCCTGACAAGCCTTCCCTGACTCTGGGTTCGGTAATCCATTTACTATACTATTTTTTAAATATAAAAATCACATCCCTTTTCTCCAGAGCACGTGTGTCAGTGGATAATCATATCATTATTGGAAGAGTTGTTTAATTAACATCTCTCACCTACCCATGTTATAAGCTACATGAAAACAGGCAAGCCATCTAATTTTGTTGTTGTTGTTGTTTCCACAGTGGGTCTTTCTTGGCATAATAATTAGAAATATTATATGTTGAAGAAAATTTTAAATTTTTGTCTGATGGTATCTAATACATTGATACCATGTATCACATTTTTAAAATTCAGAAAACAAAGAGTAAGCATAAAACTGGATCTGCCCCACTACCCAGTAATTCTATTTCTTTATCGTTTTTCATGGTATTTTTATTAACAATGGAAAAGAAAATGAAAATGCTAGAAACAACTGATTGTGCAACAGATAGATAAAGAAAATGTGAACTATCCATATGATAAATTCGTATTCAGTAGCTACATAGCTCAAAGACATATGCCCTTCCCAAAAAAATGTTTTCAGAAGAATGAACACTGATATAAGCAACAATAATGCACCAATCCCCAGACTCTTCGTTCTGAGTGGAAGAACACAGTTATAGCTACAGTACCTTCCGATTTCATTTGCATAGGTTGGAATGACAGGAAACATGTCAATAATTCTGGGAATTGAAGGGGGTTAGCCAGGAAGATAGTATAACTGACTCTGAACTGGCTTATATGGGCTACACTGGAAAGAAAAGAACATGGGGTGAGAGATGGATTTGCGAGGCCAACATTTCTCCTCTTGTAGGTTATGATGATGGAAAACATGTCGATAATGGCTGAGAAAGGGAAGAAATGGCAAAGGAGTGTGATAAAATTTGGGAGTGATAGAAATCACTGCTTATTCTGACTGTGGTGACCACTTCACACATGTATGTCTATGTCAAAAACAGTAAATCTTGAAACAATGATTTATTGGTTGTCAATTCTACACTGACAAAAAATAAATAAAAATATAGAAATTCAATAGAAATCACTGAGACCTGAATGCAGCTGCTTCAGACTTAACAGTTTATATAGAAACATGAAAGGTGGATATGAAAAGGGGGTAACAAGTCTTAAATTCCACAACTTCCTCCTTTAAAAATGTGTCTTATTTCTTCCTCCCCAAACCAGGAATCTACACCAATTTTAAAATCATAGTACCTTTAACTGAAAAGCAACCAAAAACAACATTCTCTCTCAAAAAGTTCCAGGTACATTGATAACAAACAAAAATATTTTTGTGTCCTGACTTGCTGGCAACCATTGAAGAATGTGATGCTTTAAGGCTCATAATCTTTGATGATGTAGTACACACAATACTCTTGGAAACAGCATGATCACAATTTTTTTTAAAATCAAGAGAAGCATAATTTTTGAGTCAGTATTTCTAAAAATAACTAGAATAGACAACTCTTCTCCATTTACCTTCTCTCCTCTTTATTTGTTCACTGGAATCTGACATCTGGGCTTAAGTAAATGCTCTGAGCACTTTTGCTACAGACAAAATTTTATATCCTCTTGGTTCTGTGATACGGATGCATCAGCTATTTCAAATTTTTGCAGACTAAATAGAATATTAATGGCCCTAATGATTTTTAAATACTATTTGCAAGGTTGTTTAAAATGTCTTAGCAACAATCAATAAGATAATGAACGTGGAAATACTGTGTACGTGGCAAAACGCTACCCAAGCATAAGTGAAGAGATTAAAACATTTTTTTGAAATTACTTTCTATGGAAGTCAGTTGAAGGAATACAATGGATGGTAGATAACCCCAACTTATTCAAGTAGAGGCATCTTAAAAATAAATCCAGACTGCCACAGATCCCTAGACAAAATGGAAACCCACACAGTTCGTTGTTTTAAAACAAGAAGACATAATTTTCCATATACAGGAAAATAAACCAATCCAAGGCGTGTTACTTATTTTTAATTGTCCAGAGTGAAATGTGTTCTCATTGTTTTCTATTCTGAGAAGCTTAAACCCGGAATAAAAATATTTTCATATGAGTTTTGTATGGAGGCAAAGGGCTTCAGCAGTCTGGAGCATGTCGTTACAAGACGAGGTCTGGAGTGATCGTGACACAAAAGGAGGTCAGACGCTGAGGGCACCCGTGCCAACCTTTCGGATGGCCTGATCTGCTTAACTACTTTTCCAAAAAGCCCCTTGGAATCTAGCAAGGTCGGTAGTCAGTCCTTCTTAGAGGTGTGTGAGTTCAGATAGTAAAGTCCTTTCAAGGTTCCAGAGCCCATGTGAAGACCAGAATAGGTGGGACTTGGGTGGCAGGAACCTTGTTTAATTGGTATGAGCCAATGAACAGGTTATTCTTGATTATTGATGTAGCACGTGAAGTCAAAAGGAATTTGGTTACAGAAAAATATAGGAAATATCTCTTCTAAATAAAGGAGCAAATTGTGGGGAAAAAATAAAACTAGCTAATAGCACTGGACAAAAAAAAAAAAAAACTTGTATTTTGAAAAACCCGGTTTGTGTGAAAAGCCAAATCTCTGATTAAAGCAAATTCTAACACACAGAGTAGGATGAAAGTAGAGAGCAGGAAAGCTACAGGTGAAAACTTCTTAAACTCATCCTCGCGGATTTCCAGCCGTCTGTGCACACCCTCTGAGAAATCTATCCTGCCTGATCCCTGTGTGGCTGTTAAAGATGGCTCTACCATGTACCAGCCCGTTATGGGAGCTCCCACCACTGCCCCAGTTCTCCAGCTGACCAAGGAGGTCTTGATTCCAGAACGTCACATCAGAAGATAGAAACTCTGCACACTTATTTTCAGGCTCGGGACTTTTGTGTATGGTTGAGCTTCAGACTCCAAAAAGGCCTAGTCAAGGGAGCAAATGAGTCTTCAAAAGCCAACTGTATGACACTCAGCATGTGTGTCCTGGGATTTGGGTGCTTCAGCTAAGAGACAAGAGACAGAGACAGGGAGGGAAGGAGGGAGGGAGGGAGGGAGGGAGGGAGAAACAGAGACAGAGTCAGAAAGACAGAGACAGACAGACACACAGAGGAATGGGAGAGACAGAAATAGAAACAGACAGACAGAGAGAGACTTCAATGTTTTGCAAAGCCAGTACCAAGCAGACTCCTCCACGAAGAGGGTGGTTTTTCTCTTCAGTGTTGCCCCCAGAGAGAGCATCTTCTAATTCTCACAGCGTCATTCCATTGCATTCTATTGGCTGGCAGTTTATGACCTGAGCCCAACTTCCTCCATTCCTGTTCTGAGAGTGGCCCTTGACTCTAGTGACAGGCAAGGCACAAGCAGCTCAACCACAACCTGACACCCAGGGGGTGAGAAAGCACTTCATTCCTTCTCTTCACCTGGATAAAAACATCTCGAGAGGACCTCAGAAAAAGAAATGGGACCGTGGATACACATGAAAGAAAATTTCACAAATAAAACCTTCATTTGGGTCTAAGGCAGGCTCTGTGGAGAGCATCCCTAGACCCAGCGCCACCACCGTGGTCTCTGCCGCATAGCCATTTCAGGGGTGGCTGGCTGCTGGCAGTGGAGAGAAAAGTCTCTGAGAGAAAGTGAAGGAGGCTGGATTGTGAGACATCAACTACTATTGTCCTCCAGGCTTGTGGACACTATTTTTATGAGTTAAATAGCTCTGATCCTTTAACTTGCCACATTGTGTTTTGTAATCACAACTTCTTGAACTATATCACTTTCATATATACTTTCTGCAAGTTTAAAGTCCTTTTTAGGTGTGAAATAGAGAATTTTATAAGCACTTTGCTAAAGGTCTGAATCCTGAGATATATGAGTGAGAATGACTTGGTTATTCGTTGAGGTTTATGCCTGTTCGCACTTCCTGATGGCAGGTACACCCTTTTAAACATTTTCTCATTGTTATTCTTTTTAGCCTCCAATAGGAACCTATACATGAGAAAATAAGCAAACTCTTTCACCACAAATAGGAAGGCTTTGTGGAGGGAGGACTCCCTCCAGCTCCTCCCCAAATTCCTCCCCATTTCTGACTTCTGACTGAACCCAAATACTATCTGGCATTCCCCCAACTCTTAGGATGATTTTTTTTTTAGAGAGAGGAAAGAAAACAAGCAAACAAAATATTCAGTTAGATATGACAAATCAATCCACTTCTTCAACCCAGGAAATTAAAGCACTGTCATTCTGTGTGCTGGTCTATGACAGAGCCCAGCAAGGGTCTATGTGAGCGTGTCCAGAGCGCTCACCTCAAGACGGGGAGACCCTGGTAGAGAACAAGGATGCACAGATAAGGAAAGAAGAGACAGAGGCAGGAAGGACAGAAAGGAGGAAGGGAGGAAGTAAAGGGGAAAGGGAGGGAGGCAGAGAGGGAGAGGGAAAAGAATCTAACTTTCCCACAAGAACCCAGTCTTCCCAGACCAGCATAGAATTCCCCCAGTCTAAAAACTGTAGTTTGGAAATAGACGTAAGGGAAAAATGAGACATCAAAAGGATGACCATAAGCTTCTGACAGCACAAATGACATCACGCAGACAGCCAGGCAGGGTCCTTTGGATCCTAGTTCCTATCCCTTCAGAGAAGTGTGATGATTAGTTTTTGTTTTTTTTTTCCAAGCTAGAATTAGCTGAACATTCATTTTTGGTGATCCCTCTGTGTGTGAGGACCCTGCTCATTCAAGGATAGATGGATGTGGGAAAAGGCTTCTCCATATGAGAAACAAAGCTCAGGCCAGGACTGTGTAGAATCACCCTTGCTAGATTTCTCCCCAACAGTATAGTGCAGGCCACTTGCAGCTCAATGCTTTCCTACGTGCGAATCAACCCTACCTCCCAGCAGAACGGGACCCATCTGATGAATGGTGCCAGAGGGCTAAGGTGAAAGCAGGTTTTGATTGCAAGAATCCAGGCATTTAAAATGAGCGCGATGGCTTAACGCTTCATCTATCTGTGCTATAATAAATGACAAAACCAAAAGAAAATTTTGTATGTTCACAACACAAAACAGAAGATGGAATCGGTGTTTTATCCAGGGTGTGTCTAAAGTAGAATGATGGGATGTGTACTCTTCAAAAACTAAAATTATTACATGAATAATACATTCACATATTTCAGAAAAAAGATTCAAACACTATAGAAAATAAAATGTAATGAGTTCATGTTTTTAGCTTTGCATGCTCATATTGTTCTACCCAAAGGTGATCAAACCTAGGGTATGTTATTTCATTCATTTTTCTCTATGTTAAATGAACAGCCGATTTTTTTTCCTAAATACTGCTTTTCTTTTTCTATTTAACCTCATATCTCTGAAGCACCTACCCTACCCACTCCATGCTGGAATAGAGTTCTGTTTTGCTCTTTTATAGCTACAAAGTCAACGTGGTTGATGAAGAAGAACATTATAATTGTGCTTTCGTGGCTTAAAGGGAGTTTGAAAGGTTATGCAATATTGGCCTGGTTTTCCTGTAACTTTTTAAAAACTTTAAGTGGTAGCTTGCGAGTGCATGTTTAAGTTGTTAGTCATGGAAACCCATTTAACAAAATAAATCACACTGCTCACTGCTGAGGATCAGCCTAGAATGCATTCTGCCTTGGAATCTAGCAAGTATTATTAGAGAAACTTACTGGTTCTCTCTCTATGGTACCTACTCGAAACTGGTCATGGTCAGATACTTTCCAAATCTGATTATGTTTTATATGAAAGCTATACTATTCTGTAACTCTGTAGGCTTTTAACACAACAGAGGGTTGTTGGGAGGGGGACAAAAATAGGAAAGAGATCAATGAAATTTTGGGGGGTGGTCTCTGTTGCTGGGGATGTCTTTCTGTATGCTGTGAATGGGTTGCTCTGGTTGATAGATAAATAAAATGCTGATTGGCTAGTAACCAGGCGGGAAATATAGTATAGGTGGGATAAACAGAGAGAAGAATTCTGGAAACAGGAAGGCTGAGTCAGGAGTTGCCAGATAGAGACAGAGGAAGCAAGATGTGAAAGTACTGGTAAGCCATAAGCCATGTGGCAACTTATAGATTAATAGAAATGGGTTAATTAAAGATATGAGAACTGGATAGCAAGGAGCCTGCCACGGCCAAACAGTTTTTAAGTGTTTACTGGGTCTGAGCAGCTGCTGGCCCAGGTGAGACTGGAGAAAACTCCAGCTACACTCTGTTCTTATTCTTTGCGTCAAACCTGAACAGCTGGACAGTGTTTTACTAAACTCCATGGTGTTCATTGGATGACCCACCTTACTCCTACAGTTCCTGCTCTCCCCTGTGAATGACGGCTCTCTGACTTTCGGCCAGTGGAGGACTCTTTGGCTTTTTTGTTTACCAGTGCTTGGTTATTGTGCCAGTAAACAGGCACATTCAGAAGTTCTCTACAATCGCTTTCTGTGGAAGACAATGAAACGAGCCAGCAGTTTAGAGAAAGGGGAAAGTACGAACAGAATGCTGTTCTCAAAAGCTTAAACTTTGAAGACAAAGTGTGTTTCAGCTACTCCCCAGGAGCTAAAAACATGATCATTTCATGTCCGCTTGTAATGAATTAGCACAACTCTTTGATCGATGACATCAAAGGCTATCAGCAGTACCAATATTACAGATGTTAAAAAATTTTGCATTGATTAAATGCCTGAAATCAATCAACCTTTTACCATTCTCTCCCCCTCCCTCACTCTTGCAGGAAACTGACGTGATTCAGAAGAATTCAAATCTGAATGCAAATAGCCTCCCATGAAGGAGAGAAGAGAGAAACAGGATCAGCTGAACAATCTACTCATTATCAGCTACTGGGTCTGAACCCACCAAAGGCTGCAATAGTTCATTTATCCCAAGCACATTCCTTCCTTAAGGAAACGCCAAACCCCAAGTGGTCCTCACACGTGAAGTACCCTTGTTTATAGGACTTCCCAGTTGTGCTTCTATGGTCCACTGTGGTTCCTCTACGGTATCGCAGCCAACAGAGTCAAAGTCTGAATGCAGCCCTGACTGGTGTCCTTGTTCCGTTTGTTCAAGTAACTTTTCCAGGACTCCGCAGTCGGGCCAATTATCTCAGAAACAAGCAATTATAACCACATTCACAGCTCCCTGAAAGGGTGAGTGCATTCTAGTAACAATTTCTCATGAAAGAAAAACAGTAATTGAAGGATTGGCAGGGCTATTGCAACAGACCAAGACACCCCCCCCTCTCTCTCTCACAGAGAGAGAGAGAGAGAGAGAGAGAGAGAGAGAGAGAGAGAGAGAGAGAGAGAAACATACACTATGTACTTGCTTTTCCATTGGAGAAATTGGTCCTTTCTATCCAAGTACACTAAATACATTCTACAAGGAAAGACTATATAGCCACTGTAAAAATGAGGAGTTTGACATTCTGGGTTCTGGCCATGTCGAAGTACTCAGTATCTGTGTGTTCATCATCTCTTGCTTACACATTGCTGAAGGTAAGCACAATGTAAAATATTTGCAGCGTGTTCTCCCCAAGGTAATACATGTAGAGGTGCTTTAGAAAGGCCGATTATCCTGCCGACCTAAGGTGCATTTATTCCTTTGGGGAATTAATTCACATCTTTATCAGTTCAGCATAGTGCAACTCAAGTCAAGCGTGTCGAGTCTTTGAGGCAACCAAGCTACCCTATATTCACTGCTAGATACCATGCTCTGAATGTCTAGAGCAGATCTCAGCCTTGAATGAATATAGTAGACCAGCACACAGCTGCAACCTGGATACAGACATTCAAATGCGTGTCCACACTGCTTTAGCTCTGCCTGCCTAGGACTAGGTCGTGAGTTCTTCGACGTTAAGGACTTATCCCTGCATCCCCCACAACACAGAATAAAAAGCTTTCTCCATCCTCCTCGTCAGTACCTAGTTGTGAAATTGATTAACCATCATTCTTGATAGTTTTTCAGATATCAGACCTCTGGAACGGCAAATAAACACACACTTACTGCAGACTGCTCAAAATCTTGTCAAACATTTTACCCAAAGGAAAGAAAATTTTGCTTACTTGTGTTTATTTATACATTCCCTTCTGGCAAAAGTAAATGCAGACTATGTATGACACTATTCATGTCCGTTTGTACATGCTCATATACCTGCACACGTTTTGGGGCAGGGAGACCACTTATTCCATTTGGTTCTGGAAACAAGAAAAGCAAACCATTGTGGGAGAGAGAGCAAATGTCTAACCTTGCTTTGTTTTTCATGCATCCTACCAGAGTATTAGAACAGAAGGGAGACAAAAGGTAATTGAGCTGGGATCCTGGGGAAGCATTTTGTAAGTGAATAAAAGGCCACAGTGATGAGTTCAGTGGCAGAGGGAGTTACCAAGCACATCTCCGGAGACTCCGGAGTGAACCTAAAAAGAAAGGCTTTCTTTCTCAAAAATGCATGGAATGCTAGGTTTAATATTTGCCTCTTGCCTGCGCTGGTGACATCCATTTGGACCTAAGAACCCTGCCAACGCGTGACAGGGCTTGACGCATGCCTGAACGGAGACCGAGCGCCATCTACTGGCGACGGGAAGAAGCGTCCTGAAGCGTCCTGCGCTGCTCCTGGCAGCAACCCTCCATCATTTTATTGCGCTACTCCTCCGAAAAGAAATGATAAATTGCATAAGCTTATGATACCCCTTCCGCCTTAGCTCTCCTCCCCCAGTTAAACTTTAGAAGAAAACACAAAGGAAACATTCTTAGGAAATAATTGGATAGCAGGTATTTTGTTCCTTTGAGGAGGGGTATGGGGTAGCCTGGGGTACTTACTTTTACCTGTTTGGTTGAGTTCATGCTAGGGACTTCTTCTCTATGCCCTCAGCTCCTCTGACTAAGGTTGCTGGATACCTGGAAGCTCAGAGGGTGACCTGACACGTAGGCAGAGTGACCTGGAGGCCCTATCTCCCAGGACTATCCACCACACCTCCATCCCACTACGCAGACTCTGCATGAAGGGTTGGTTTTCCATCCACTCTGGTTCCCCCTGCCCAGCAGCACAATCATTTAATGTTAACTCCCCTTGCTGCCCTCTTGATTTCTGAGGAGGGTGGGGACCCTCTACCACTCAGTGGTTCCTGAGACATCTCCACAGAATTCAAAGAACCACAGGATTACCTGATTCAAAGGGTCAGCATAGGAAAGCCTGAGCTCACCCCAAGGCCCTAGTGAGGAACAGCTTTCTCACTATCAAATTGCAAGAACAATACAACATACCACTTTCTGTGAGGTCTCTGGTGTGAACTCTGTTGAAATAAGAAGCCATTTACAGAAAGCACGGTGACCTGGCGGGAGGGTGTGACCTGAGCACAGGGCTTCTCTAGGGTCCCCAGTGTGCCCTTCCCCAATACTCCTGTCTTGGGAGGCCTGCCTCACCCACCCTGCTTCTCAACAAAGTCTCAAGGGGACACCTTCATGGCTGGGTTTTCCATGACCACCACAGACTTGGGCAGCCATTTCAAAAGGATGGGAGCCTGATGATGATAATGATGATGATGATGATGATGATGATGATGATGATGATGATACAGAAAACAGAAAAATATTTTCAAAGGATTTGATGACAATTTTTGAAAAATCAGGCAAAGGACTGTATTTTCTAGATATCCCATAGGATTGAAATCTTAGCTCAGAACTTTGTAGAACGTAAGTTCTCAGTGGTGCCTTGCTCTTCACAGTGCAGTCTGCCTCAATTTCTAAGCAAATCTATACTTAATATGGAAATATGGAAAGTATTTATCTTCAATGAGGCCTTAAGTGGCCATCTCAGACACAGAAGAGCATAACTTGAGCAGGTCCAGAATAACCACCTGCTGTAGTTCTCAAAAATAATATGATCCCAAGATGGCAGAAGTCTTGGCCTGTGACCCCATTGTCCTTTCTTCCTCCACTGTCTTCCACATCACCCTGGCCATACATGGGCTTCAGCTATGTGTCCAGAGCAAAGCTGGTATTTCCAAAAAGTATCTGCATTCCTCACGTGTGAGGAGCAAGTGTACCCTTATATGAATGAGCATTCACGACAAGAGCATGGCCAGGCCAAGGACACCAATGCTTCAGAACCATGGAAATGGGAAGGTCTTGCCCAAATTAGGCTCAAAGGAATGGCAAGGCCTTCCCCCTTGAACCAGTGTAGTTTGACAGAGTGTGCAGTATCAACCACAGCTTGCTCCTCTAGGATGAATATGGCCTGGGATTGGTCCCCTACAAAGACTTCCCTGCCTAGATTAGCTAATCTTCCTCCCCATTCAGTTGTACACAAGAAACAGGTTGAGTTTCCAGGCTGCTGTGCCTTTCCACTAGAGTGTGCAGCCCACCAGATCTTAGCTTTTCTGTACCCATGTCTACTGTTTCTTCATTTCCTGTCACCCCAGTTGGGTCAATTCCAAAGCCATGCAGGTCTAGGCACTCAGGCACAGGCTTATTTTGTACTCATTGTGGATCCCTGAGCTCAGTTCCTGAATGATGATGGATACCTGCCTGCCTGGACTGCTACACCCTGATGCTCCATCTCTCTGGTTTGGACTCATCCGGCTTCACTTAAATCTCACTTTGAACTCTTGGATATAAATGACTTTCCCAGGTTGAGATTTCTGACTCAAACCTTTAGATGCCCAAGTACTTTGAATGTAGAAGAACTAAATGTGAAAAAAAAACTTCAATGAACAAATTCATAAATACATAATACTAATATTGACAGACCAATGTGACTTATGGAACAGGATCTGTAGCTCTCCAGATATAATTCATCTCTAATGTGTGCCTGGTCTCAGCATCTCCTGGTCCTATTACCTTCCCTTTGCAGTACTTTTCTAGATATGTGTTAATGCTCAGGACTTCCTCCCTAGAACCTGGCCCATTCCAGCATGCAAATATGGTCCCAAACTTGGGTCTTTCAAGAGTACCATCAAGTCATAATAGGACAACCAGAGCTCTAGCGAGTTTTTAACTTATGTTAGCTATGACATAGACAGGCTCAGGCTGAACATCCCACCACACCCTCATTCGAGATCATCATTTAATTAAACATTATAGTAACTCTGTAATGACACATCATCTCCATTAATTTATGAATGAAGTAAAACATAGTATTATTTATTTGTTTATCCAAAGTCACAAAGTGATATGGCTACATACTGAATTTGGGCAAGTCCAGAGCTCAGATTCTTATCTTACTGACTACACTGACTATCCATGCTGGGGGCACTTCAGTGGCCATACTACTTATTCTAGTTTTTTTTTTTTTTATTGCCATGATAAAACATTATGACTAAAAAAAATTAGGGAAAGAGAAGGTTTATATCATCTTTTAGGTTACAGTCCATCATTGAGGGAAGTCAAGACAAGAACCCAAGACAGGAATTTGAAGAAAGGCCTGCTTGCTTTTCCAAGCAAAAGGACCTCTAGCTAGGGAATTTACTTCACAGCCAAAGAACAGCAGGAACCATGAGGAATGATGCTCACTAGCTAGCTCACTTGCAGGTTCATGCTTTGCTAGCTTCTTTTATTCAGTCCAGAACCACCTGCACAGGGAATGGTGCCACCCACAGTGGTCTGCTCACTCCCATATTAATTAACCATCAAGACAATCAAGACCCCAGAGACATGCCCATCGTCCAATCTGATGTAGGCAATTCCTCTCAGATGACTGTGACCTACTATGTCAAGTTGACAGTGAAAGCTAACCAGGACACTAGCCAAGAAAGAAAGTAAAAGATACTTCGGCAAAGGCACAAACTTACGCCAAATATGGAAGTACAAACACAATACCACTTAATTCATTTGTCTGTTCTGTGTCCCATCAATGGTAGGTAGCTCTTTGGATCTGGGAAGAGACAGTGAAGATGCTTCGGTTGCAAGGGAAGGATGAGGCAAGGGAAAGACAAATGGATGAGTAGCTTAAGAACTGGAAGAATGTGATAAATACAGCAGGTGTTCCTATACAAAATGAGGGGCGGGGAGAAAGAGAGCAGAGGGCCTGGAGATATGGATCCGTTGGTAAAGCACCTGCTGCACAAGCATTGGGACTGGAGTCGGGATCCCGTGTGGGGAGGCCTGAGGGAGGAGGCAGTCTGGAATGGCTGCTGAGCTCATGCTGTTTGACTGGGTAAGGGGTAACACCTTCAGCAAAGGTTAGGAAAATAAACTCAGGAGCAAGCTTAAGTCGGGGAGGAATGGAGTTGACAGCTTACTTCTCCTTGGCTGAAAATGCAAAATGATTAGGTATGCCATCCTCCCAAGAGCACACACGACGTAAATGATAGAGCATTTACAAAATTGCAAAATGATCTGAAAACATTTCAGACCTTCAGAAATTTCCCTTTACCCAAAATTTGGTTATATTCTCCTCACAGGATCATTCAAATATATCATGAAATGCACAGCATTGCTGTCACTTAGATGATTCCATATTCTAATTCACACATGGACACAATTAGCCTTCCAATAACTGGGGTTGTCCTCCCAGCCAGCAGAGTCCAGGAGGCAGAAGCCCATCTGTACTCCAGATTCCTGTTTGTCTCCCCAGAGGCTTCCAGGAGACCTGGCTGTGACAAGAAATTCCTGCCAGGCGAGTCCCAGGTGTGGGAAACTTGCACAAACATGGTCTGTACCTCACTTGGGAGGGAGAGGGCCAGCTGGGCCTTGTTCAGAGGGATTTAGAATTGAGACCACAAGTATGATTTAAAGCAGGCCACTTCTGGAGTAAAAGAACCACAGGATGTAACGTTGGAATCATGAGTGGAATGATTCCCTAATGTTGGAAACATGCATCCATGCTTCCCCACAACTTCAGTTGGCTGCCAGTGGAAACAGCATCAGGTATGACCTGAGAGGGAGAATTCAGAGAAGCTCTAGATGTGATGGGAAATTTGAGGCCAATGACAATAAACTCCAGACCCACCTACATGGATAGAGTAGCCTCAACTCGTGGGAAAACGGCTCAGAGACTCACATTAAAGTTTCAACAATAGTCTTTCCTCCCCCACTCCAGTCCACAGGAGAGCCTCACCTGTGGAAAGAGTCTCCCTGCCACAGTGTACCCATGGCCATTGAATACAGAGGACATCCTCATGTTCAGAACAATTTAAATGCAGCTAGGAACTTGGTTTTGCTAGCAAAGAAAGGACAATTGTTCCAGTAAAGTATGAATTTTAAGAGAACAGTGATTTTTCAATAAATATATTTTCAACACAATGCATAGACATGAGCATACTGTAGAAATTATCTTTTTTTGAAATTATCTTTTATAAATATAAGCTTTAAATATAGTTATCCATTGGGTGTTTTATTTCACAATCCTACATTTTAAATCCTATTTTTTTTCCTATTTTGACATATTGGACACTTGTAAAAATCCACTACACTATTTAGGTTCTCACAAGAGTAGCAATAATAATAATAATAATAATAATAATAATAATAATAATAATAGCTGGGCGGTGGTGGTGCACACCTTTAATCCCAACACTCGGGAGGCAGAGGCAGGAGGATCTTTGTGAGTTCGAGGCCAGCCAGGTCTACAGAGCAAGATCCAGGAAAGGCACAAAGCTACATAGAGAAACCCTGTCTCGAAAAACCAAAATAAATAAATAAATGACCCATGCTAAATATAATTTTATGAAGTACTCAGAATTCTCTTTACTTAAATCCTGCCAGAGACTTCTCTTCGTGTTTCCTAATCAATTCACCCAAACAGGTATTCTAAGGAACATTCTAGACTCTACTCTAAGCCCCTGCATTCACTGGTCCACAGATTTATCACTTCACTATAATGGGCTGAATGGGCTCCCATTTCCTCCAGTGGAGAGTCACTATAAGCACATCTCTTATCAATAGGTCAGCATCAAGTGATACAACGTTGGTAGTCAAAAGTAAGCAGCTTCTTTTCCTCTGTGTGTGTTTGTGTATGCACATGTGGAGCCCATAAATTAACCCTGGATGTTTTCCTCTAACTCAGGCAGCATCTCTCACTGAACCAGAATGTCTAAAGCGTCCGGCCAATAATCCTTTTGTCCAGAACAGGTGTTATCCCAGAACTGTCACATCTGGCTTTTATGTAAGTGCTAGAGATTCAAACTCTGGTTCTCACGCCTGTGTAGGAAGCACATTACCCACTGAGCCAGCTCCTCAGTTCTGAGATCTCTTCTTGTTTAACTGGAGAGTTTTGAGGTAAAGAATACCAGATCACCACTGCTTCTTTAGTTACCAAACATCTAGCAAGAAAAGGAAGGAAGGAAGGAAGGAAGGAAGGAAGGAAGGAAGGAAGGAAGGAAGGAAGGAAGGAAGGAAGGAAGGAAGGAAGGAAGGAAGGAAGAAAGGCACACTGGCAGGCACCCAATGACAAGTCAGCCACTCATTCTCAAAAGGTTGTCCCAGGTCAGCAGCAGTTTAGGACTTTTTTAGAACACAAGGTATTAGTATTTAGACATACTGAGAAATAAGCTCAGGAGTTGGACCAGTATGTTAAAAACAAGCAATCCATCGGAGTCTGTGCTCATCAAAGTTTGAGAGCCATTGACTTCAACAATGCTCTCAAACTGTAGCCTTTTATATTAACTAGGGAAGCTTACTAAAACATAGGTCTAGTTAGTAGTTCTGGAACAGGGCATGAGCTTCAGTATTTCTAAAAAGCTCCCTGGTATTGCCAATGCTGCTGATTCCCCAACCACATTTTGGAATAGCAAAGGTTCAAACCACAAAAAAAAAAAAAAAATGTGTAATTTGTTTTAAAAGTAGACCAGAAACAAACAATTCAGAACTTGTTCTGTGGCTCAGTGACTTCATCATACACTTACTTCTACACTTCTCTTCCCTCCCAGAGTCCTTGGCAGAGTTCCCCAAAACTGAACATGCCTTTGTCACAAGCCTCACAGGACGCCCAACACTAGTTCTACTGTGTCTCTTTCTCTAGTCCTTTGTGTCTCTAATAATGGCTAATCTCTCAAGAAATCAAAGCAGAGTCATTTTCCTATGAAAAAGAAAGTAAGTAAACAATCTGTTCCACAGACTAAAGTAAACTCAGTCATACAGTTGTGGACATGGAAGACTATAGAAAGCACATGATGTTCAGATTGTAAAAGATCTTAAAGACCATTCCAAGGAATTTAGAGTTTGCACCATGGAACAGTAGTTCCCAAACTAACAATTCATAGAACTAAGTCCACAAGATCGACTGTACGGAATAAAGACAGAGGCAGTGAAGGGAGTTGCCCTGGTCAATAAGAATGGATGCAGTAGTACCCAGTAGACATCTCCTATGAATACTCTCAGAAGCCCATAGTGAAAATAAGCACATCTACATGTAGTGGGTAGCCATTCCACCTTTGGTCTGGAAGTTCCAACCTCCAATGAAGCTTTAGTAACTATCACGCCTACAAGGCAGGGCCAAGAGAGGGCCCTGAAGACCAGAGATCCAGATGCGCTGCTCTCTCTCTCTCTCTGTTCCTGGACCCTGGAAGGTGGAGGTTGACCGAGCAGAGTTCTCCAGAGAACACCGCCAGACTGCGACACACCTTCCCCAGACCCTGCGACCTACCTATCCCTTCATTTGTAAGTTATGCCACTAATAAACCTCCCTTTTAACTATGTGGAGTGGCCTTAATAATTTCACCAATATCTACAACTTGTTTATTTTATTTTTTCTTTTTCTATTATTTAAGTTAAGATATAATTATATCACTTACCATTTTTTTCTTTCCTCCCTCCAACTCTTCTCATGGCCCCCTTACTCCCTCTCAGCTTGATGTCCTCTTTTTCATTTTATGTGTGTGTGTATATGTGTGTGTGTGAATAAACATATACGATGTATCTTTTGATTTTATATATATATGATTGTGTGTGTGTGTGTGTGTGTGTGTGTGTGTGTGTGTGTGTGTGTATGTGTAAAACCTATCAAGTCTGTTTAGTGTGGCCTGTGTACATATGTTTTCCAAGACTGACTACTTTGCACTGGATAACCAGTTAGGAGGTTCATCCCTAGGACAGACTAATTCTCCCTCTTTCTGCATTAGTTAGTTGCTTGTGGATTTTTTTTTTTGTCTGTTTTGTTTTTCTGTTTTTTGTCTAAGGGTGAGGACTCATGAGATTTCCCCTTCCCACATTAGCATATCTATGGATATTATGTTCAGATCTTGTTGAGGCAACCATATCGCTGAGGTATCATGGGTTTATCCTTTCTATCATTCCATGAGATAAAATCTCACAGCAGCTTTCCTGGGCCTCAGGTTCTTTCCACAATGCTCTTTCAGAATGCTTTCTGAGCCTTAGGTGCTGGGGTTGTGTTACAGATGTATCCGTTGGTACTAGATGCCCCATGATCTGACATCTACATGATGGATGTATCTGGTTTTATGCAATGGTCTCTGTCAGTTGCAGATAGAAGTTTCTTTGATTGTTTTACTTTTTACTCCAGTGTCATCGATCTTTGAAAACTTTATATTGTCATACAAAATTACCATATTTTGTGGTATTTTAACAGTACATTTTAGGAAATGCGTTTAAGGAAGTAAGTTGTGTATTTATTGAGAAAAGATGCCTAAAGGAAGAAAATTGTGTCACCAAAGCAATACAGTGGGAAGACTAATTCAAAGTTCAGAATGCATTGAAGAGAAGGGCAGGAGAGACCACCAATAAGAGAGTTTCCAAATGAATAGAGATATAGTGTGTAGATCAAGCAAGGAGGAAGAACGAGAAGAGAAAAGGAGTTTAAAAATTAATAGTTACATGGGAAGAAATAACTTACTGACTGAAATTATGCAAAAAAGGGAGTTTTTCTTAAATTAGTAGCAAGTTTCAGACTAAAAGAATCATTTCTTGGCTGGGATGAACTATTAGAGTGTGTGGAGGGGATATGATTTCAGATGTGGCCATTTTATGTTCATGATCTCAAGTAATGTGTCTCTCTGCACTCCTGGTATCCTGCTCATGGTTGCATTTCAATGAAAGTGTTTTACAAAGGAGAAGGACTCTAACATTAACCTGCATGTAAAACATGTAAGGAAAATGTGAGGACTCATTTAAGCAGAATAGTGTTGACCTTGTGGAAAAGCTTCAGAAAAGCTAAAATTGAATCATCTTGGCTTTTGCACACCATCTCAGTCTAAATTTACATAGAGAATGGGAAATTAAAGGTCTTGATAGCCAGAGAAAGAAACTATGGAGAAGGAAGACATCCCTCTTCAAACACTGACTTGCATTCTAGACAAGATAAATGGGGAAGTCAAATAACCAAAGGAGATAAAAATAGTCATCAGTAGTGCATGGGGTGGAACAGAAAAAGGTAACATAGTGATTGAAATTATGTCAAGGGGAAAAAATAGAGAAAACAAACGCCAAAATGCTAAATGTAGGCAGGAATTTTAAATATACTTTACATGTGCAATATTCAGAAAGCTTATCATTTTTCTATGTGGGGAAAAAATCTCCTCCTCCTCCTCAAGAAAGAGGAGGAGGGAGAGAGCGCTTTTAAAATTGTCTTAGGATTGTGGAAATCTATTGTCTGCCAGAATCACACATGGTATTTACTTGAGTCCATATTCAGCCATGTACGGGATTTCAGCACTGCCACCTAGTAATTTAAAATGACAAGAAAAATAATATAATGGATGCATGCCTGATTTCTCCTTCTCCCATCCCACAATAAGGGTGAGGTGCCGGAAGACTCCTGATTATTCTCTCAGCAGAAGTTGAAAAAGACTTCCATGTGAGGAAAGAGGATTTGAGTTCCACTTAGATGTTTCCTTGCAGGACCTGGAACACATGGATTCACTCCCCCAAAAAGAGAAATTCAGTGCCCCAAAAGAGAGGCAAGCTCTGAAGCCGATTTCTCCAGAAGGATGGACTTGTGGTGGCATGGCCTGAATATTTGGTTTGACATGTTAGGAGATAGGGAATTTGACAGCTGACTAGGTCCTGAGTGCGCTGAGAAAGGCATCCTTTCAAAAGAGCCTGTGGGAATGTGTTGTTTCTTATACCTTGTGAAGAATCAAAGGAAACTCACCATTTGCAAACCAGGAAATGGACCCACACCAGACATTTAATACTAGCATACTAGCACCTTGATCTTAGACTTCAAGTACAACGAGGAATATTCCAGCCATTCATGAGCCACCTGTTTGTTGTCTTTTTGTTACAGCAGCAAGAACAGACTAAGATGAATCTGTCTCATGCTTCTGGTTTCCCTACAGGGAAGTGTTCAGAGCGCTGGAACCAAATCTCCCCTAGTCACTGATGGGATGCTTTTAGAGAAGCTGTGTGAGATCCTGTCGGAGCCCGAGTCTTCACTGTCCCCAGGCTCACATCCTGTCTGTTCTTGCCTGGAGTTTTCTACCTAAGCAGTGAATACACCCACCTTTTGTGGGAAGAAATCCTAAGACTCCAGCTCATTCTGTCTCCTTGTCTGGGAACTCTTCCCACTACCTGCAACTCTCCTTTCCACCCAATTCTGACTCCTTTGGGAGACATCCACCATCTACCACCATGCCAAGGAAACCTTCCTATTCCACCATAGCCATGAGACGTCCAAAGGAGAGAAGAGAACTAAACCTAGAAGAAAATGAGGTGGATAACATGTATGTAAATCACAGCTCTTTGTCTTAAAAAGAAACTGCATTACATAAATATATGCATATATATATATATATATATATATATATATATATATATATATATATATATATACAAAGATTTATCACTCCCAGTAGTGATAATGACTGCTAATATCAAAAAGGGAACATCCTGTCAGACTGTATTAATGACAGTAAACACCATCACCTATAAAATATTCTTGCCAAAACACATAAAATCTGAATGTACTCAAGCCTCACCTTCTGAAGCCTGTCTATAGGAAACACTGACCACAATAACACAAGGAGATCAGCAACAAAAATCCAGATTTCCAAAAGCAGTACTACAAATGATCACATTTTGTCAGTGATGTAATTATCAGAAAAATAGAAAGAATGCTGAGGTGGTTTTTATTGAGACTTGATATATCCATAGATTAAAAGGCATAGACCTTTAAATGCTAATACAAACTACTTGAGAATGACATGGAATGTTAGGAACCTGTCTTGTTCAGGAATTAATCAAGAGCTCTGAGGACCTCATTTGAAACCCCAAACCCTTAAATGCACACTGGTTCTAGCAGTAAAATCTACAGCTTAGGGATATCAGTGCATAACTCCTAAAGAAATTAACACATTATTACCCTCTATGCTCCAATGGCACTTTCCCAATAAAAGACAACAAATATTAGAAGGGAGATGTGACCAGTTTATTTAATGATAATTGTCAAAATATTAAAAATGTCACTCTTTACCCAATATAAAATTAATACGTATCAAAGCTTATATTCAACCCATTCAGTGATGAAGAAAATATATGTGTGTGCACGTGTGTGCATGTATGTGTGTGTACGTACATGTGCACACATGCGGGGGTATTGCTTCACACATGTAAAGCTGGTTCTCATCTTATAGGGAAACAAATATAGTATTAACTGCATGTTGTCTATATGAAGAAGTGAAGAGTATCTCTATTCATCAAAGTTCACAAGCATTACTCTGGACAGGAATCGTTTATATACACCTTTAACAAGTCTTCACCCATGTTCTAATAGTCCAGGCAATAGAAAGGTAATCCCCAACTATCAAGACAGGAGTAATTAAAAATAACAGCTGGCATACCAAGATGAGTTGGAGAAAACTCCTTGAGTTTTATAGTAACTAGGAATTCAAACTTTATATGGGACCTCATTTTTGTAACAAAGACTGAGCCAATGATACTACCTAATGTTACTTGCCTATCTATAAATACCTGGTTATTATAAAGCATGACTTCTTTTTCTTTTTTTGTGCGTGCATCTTCCTCCCATAAACAAATTAGTTATTGTTGTGGAATATAAGGTGTGTTACTTTTGTTTATGTTTCATTTGTTTAACTCTGTGAAGCTTGTGTTACTATGCCTGTCTAAAACACCCAATGAGCTAATAGAGCTGAATAGCTAATAGCAAAGCCTGAGAAAGGATAGGTGGGGCTGGCAGGCACAGAGACTTTATAGAAGGAGAAATCTTGGAGTAAAGAAGTAAGAAAGAGCCAGAGAAGGAGGAAGACTCTAAGGGCCAGTCACCCAGCTACACAGCAAGTCACAGAGTAAGATTAACAGAAGTAAGAGAATGGGAAAAGTCCAGAGGCAAAAGGTAGATGGGATAATTTAAAGTTAGAAAACCTGACAAGAAACAAGCCAAGCTAAGGTCAGGCATGCATAATTAAGATTAAGCCTCCATGAGTGATTTATTTGGGAGCTGGGTGGCGGGCCCCCCAAAAGAACAAAAATAAGCAACAATAAGTTATAGTGAAAAGATAAAGATACCCAATAAACAGATTTCAATCAAAAGAAGACTTGCACTGCTGGTGAATATGTTCTAGGGAGATATTGATAGATGCCCCTCTCTCATGAAATTAAATACATGGTATGAATGATAAACCTAGTTAAAAAAAAAAGTGGAAAATTGGAAGAAGAAGAAGAAAGTAGCCTTATGAGTAACTTCATCAAGAAGGTAGAGGCTTGTGTAGAGGAAAAGACAAGAAAATTGGAAGAATGCTGTAAACAACTAGAGGAAAGGGCAAACAAATTAGAAGAAAACAATAAAGCCCTCCAAGAAAACAATAAAGTCCTGGAAGAAAACATTAAAGTCCTGGAAGAAAACAATAAAGCACTGAAAGAAAATCATGAAAAAGCAATGAAACAAACAAAGGAAACAGTCCAAGAACTGAAAAGGGAAATTGAAAAAATAAAGAAGACACAAACAGAGGGAATGCTGGAAATAGAAAACCTGAGTAAAAGATCAGGAACTTCGGATGCAAGTATACCAACAGAATGTAAGAGATGGAAGAGAGGATTTCTGGCATTGAAGATACAGTAGAAGAAATAGTTCCATCAGTCGAAGGAAACACTAAAGCCAACAAAGTCATGAACCAAAATGTCCAAGAAATCTGGGACACCATAAAAAGACCAAACCTACGAATTATAGGGATAGAAGAAGGTGAAGAATACCAACTCAAAGGCACAGAAAATATATTCAACAAAAATATAGAAGAAAACTTTCCCAACTTAAAGAAGGAAATGCCTATGAAGATACAAGAAGCCTATAGAACACCAAACAGACTAGACCCCCCAAAAAAGTCCCCTCGACACATAATAATTAAACAACTAAATGTACAGAATGAAGAAAGAATATTAAGAGCAGCCAAGGAAAAAGGCCAAGTGACCTATAGAGGTAAACCCATCAGAATAACACCCGATTTCTCAATGGAGACTTTGAAAGCCAGAAGGACCTGGACAGATGTAATGCAGACACTAAGAGACCATGGATGTCAGCCCAGACTAATATACCCAGCAAAACTTTCAATCATCATAGACGGAAGGAACAAGACATTCGAAGACAAAGCCAGATTTAAACAATACCTATCCACAAACCCAGCCCTACAGAAAGCACTAGAAGGAAAATTCCAACCGAAGGAAGTCAGATACACACTCGAAAACACAGGCAATAGATAAAGCCACAACAGTAAACCCCAAAGAAGGGAAGTACACACACACTACCACCAAAAATAACAGGGATGAACAATCACTGGTCATTAATATCCCTTAATATCAACGGACTTAATTCACCTATAAAAAGACATAGACTTACAGAATGGATACGAAAGCAGAACCCAACTTTCTGCTGCATACAAGAAACACATCTCAAATTCAAAGACAGACACTACCTAAGAATAAAAGGCTGGGAAAAGACTTTCCAATCAAATGGTCTTAAGAAACAAGCAGGGGTAGCCATCCTGATATCCAACAAAATAGACTTCAAACTAAAATCAATCAAAAGAGATCAAGAAGGACATTACATACTCATCACAGGAAAGATACACCAAGATGAAGTTTCAATTCTGAACATTTAAGCCCCAAACACAAGGGCACCCACATATGTAAAAGAAACATTACTAAAGCTTAAACCACATATAAAACCCCACACATTAATAGTGGGAGATCTCAACACCCCACTTTCACCACTGGACAGATCTCCCAAATCAAAACTTAACAGAGAAATAAAGGACTTATCTGATGTCATGACCCAATTGGACCTAATAGATATCTACAGAACATTCCATCCTAACAAGAAAGAATATACATTCTTCTCAGCACCCCATGGAACTTTCTCTAAAATCGACCACAAACTTGGCCACAAAGCAAATCTCAACAGATACAAAACAATTAGAATAACCTCCTGTGTTCTATCAGACCACCATGGTTTAAAGTTAGATTTCAACAACAACAAAAACTACAGAAAACCTACAATTTCATGGAAACTGAATAATGCTCAACTGAATCACCAATGGGTTAAGGAAGAAATAAAGAAAGAAATTAAAGACTTCTAGAGATCAGTGAAAATGAAGACACCACATACCCAAACTTATGGGACACTATGAAAGCAGTGCTAAGAGGGAAATTCATAGCACTAAATGCCCACATAAAGAAGTTGGAGAAATCTCACACTAGTGAATTAACAGCACACCTGAAAGCTCTAGAACAAGAAGAAGCAAAGTCTCCCAGGAAGAATAGACGCCAGGAAATTATCAAAGTGAGAGGTGAAATTAATAAATTAGAAACTAAGAGAATAATACAAAAAATTAATGAAACAAAGAGTTGGTTCTTTGAGAAAATCAACAAGATAGACAAGCCCTTATCCAAACTAACCAAAAGACAGAGAGAGAGAATCCAAATCAACAAAATCAGAAATGAGAAGGGGGACATAACAACAGACATTGAGGAAATCCAGAGAATTATAAGGTCATATTTCGAAAACTTCTACTCCACAAAACTGGAAAACCTAAAAGAAATGGACATTTTTCTGGATAAGTACCACATACCTAAGTTAAATCAAGACCAGATAAACTATTTAAATAGCCCAATAACCCCTAAGGAAATAGAAACAGTCATTAAAAGTCTCCCAACCAAAAAAAGCCAGATGGTTTCAGCGCAGAATTCTACCAGATCTTCAAAGAAGAGTTAATTCCAATACTCTCTAAATTGTTCCACATAATAGAAACAGAAGGAACATTACCAAACTCCTTCTATGAGGCTACAATTACACTGATTCCTAAACCAAACAAGGATACAACAAAGAAAGAGAACTACAGACCGATCTCCCTCATGAACATTGATGCAAAAATACTCAATAAAATATTGGCAAACAGACTCCAAGAACACATCAGAACTATTATCCACCATGATCAAGTAGGCTTCATCCCAGGGATGCAAGGGTGGTTCAACATACGAAAGTCCATCAACGTAATACACCATATAAACAAACTCAAAGAAAAAAACCACATGATCATCTCACTAGATGCAGAAAAGGCATTTGACAAAATCCAACACCCCTTCATGATAAAAGTCTTGGAGCGATCAGGAATACGGGGAACATACCTAAACATAATAAAGGCAATATATAGCAAACCAACAGCCAACATCAAATTAAATGGAGAGAAACTCAAAGCAATTCCACTCAAATCAGGAACGAGGCAAGGCTGTCCACTCTCCCCATACTTATTCAATATAGTACTTGAAGTTCTAGCCAGAGCAATAAGACAACATAAGGAGATTAAGGGGATACAAATTGGAAAGGAAGAAGTCAAGCTTTCCCTATTTGCAGATGACATGATAGTATACTTGAGTGACCCCAAAGATTCCACCCAGGAATTGATAAAGCTTATAAACACCTTCAGCAACTTAGCAGGATACAATATCAACTCAAAAAAATCAGTAGCCCTCCTACATACAATGGACAAAGAAGCTGAGAAGACAATTATAGATACATCACCCTTTACAATAGCCAAAAATGACATAAAATACCTTGGGGTAACACTAACCAAGCAAGTGAAGGACCTATATGACAAGAACTTTAAGTCCCTGAAAAAAGAAATTGAAGAAGATGTCAGAAAATGGAAAGATCTCCCATGCTCATGGATAGGCAGGGTTAACATAGTAAAAATGGCAATCTTACCAAAAGCAATCTACAGATTCAATGCAATCCCCATCAAAATACCAACACAATTCTTCACAGACCTGGAAAGAATAATACTCAACTTCATATGGAAAAACAAAAAACCCAAGATAGCTAAAAGAAACCTGTACAATAAAACAACTTCTGGAGGCATCACAATACCTGACTTCAAGCTCTACTATAGAGCTACAGTAATAAAAACAGCTTGGTATTGGCATAAAAACCAACATGTGGACCAATGGAATCGAATTGAAGACCCTGACATTAACCCACACACCTATGGACATATAATTTTTGACAAAGAAGCCAAAAGTGTACAATGGAAAAAAGAAAGCATCTTCAACAAATGGTGCTGGCATAACTGTATATCAACGTGTAGAAGGCTGCAAATAGATCCATAGCTGTCACCGTGCACAAAACTTAAGTCCAAGTGGATCAAAGACCTCAACATAAATCCAGCTACTCTAAACCTGCTAGAAGAGAAAGTAGGAAGTAATCTTGAACGCATTGGCATAGGAGATCACTTCCTAAATATAACACCAGTAGCGCAGACACTGAGACAAACAATCAATCAATGGGACCTCTTGAAACTGGGAAGCTTTTGTAGAGCAAAGGATACGGTCAACAAGGCAAAGCGACAGCCTACAGAATGGGAAAAGATCTTCACCAACCCCACAGGTGACAGAGGAATGATATCCAGAATATATAAGGAACTCAAGAAATTAGACATCAAAACAACCAACAGTCCAATTGAGAAATGGGCTTTAGAACTAAACAGAGAATTCTCAACAGAGGAAACCCAAATGGCTGAAAGACATTTAAGAAATTGCTCAACATCCCTAATCATCAGGGAAATGCAAATCAAAACAACTCTGAGATACCACCTTACGCCTGTCAGAGTGGCTAAGATCAAAAACACTGAAGACACTTTATGCTGGAGAGGTTGTGGAACTAGGGGAACTCTCTTCCACTGCTGGTGGGAATGCAAGCTTGTACAACCACTTTGGAAATCAATATGGCGCTTTCTTAGAAAATTGGGAATCAATCTCCCCCAAGATCCAGCTATACCACTTTTGGGCATATACCCAAGAAATGCTCAATCATACCACAAGAGCACTTGCTCAGCTATGTTCATATCAGCATTGTTTGTAATAGCCAAAACCTGGAAACAACCTAGATGCCCTTCAACTGAAGAATGGATAAATAAATTATGGCACATATACACAATGGAATACTACTCAGCAGAGAAAAACAATGGCATCATACGGTTTGCAGACAAATGGATGGATCTAGAAAAAATCATCCTGAGTGAGGTGACCCAGACTCAGAAAGACAAATATGGTATGTACTCACTCATAGGAAGATGCTAGATGTGGAACAAGGATGACTGGACTGCTACTCACATCACCAGTGAGGCTACCTGGAAAACGAGACCCCAAAAAAACACGGAGAAATGGATGAGATCTACATGAACAACCTGGTCATGAGTAGGAACAATGAAGGGCAACGGTCGAGGGAAAGAGAGTTGGAGATCCTAGCTGGATCAAGAAAAGAGAGGGAGAACAAGAAATAGGAGACCATGTTAAATGAAGACCACATGAGAAGGGGAGGAAGCAGAGAGCTAGGGAGGCCCACGGAGATCCACAAAGATACCCCCACAAAAGACTGCTGGCAATGGTCGAGAGACGGCAGGAACTGACCTACTCTGGTGATGGGATGGCCAGACACCCTGTTAGTTGTGCCATAAACCCCATCCAAGGAAGGTCTGAGGAATCTGGATGCAGACATCCATGGCTGGGCCCCTGGTGGAGTACTGGGAGTCTAATTAGTGAGAAAGAAGAGGGTATATATGAGCGAGAATTGTTGAAGCCAAGGTTGGATAAAGCACAGGGACAAATAACCAAATGAATGGAAGCACAGGATCTATGAACCAAGGGCTGAGGGGCCCCCAACTGGATCAGGCCCCCTGAACGGGTGAGACAGTCATTTGGCTTGATCTGTTTGGGAGGCAGCTGTGTGTTGGTGCCGGGTCCTGGGCTCATTGCATGAGTTGGCTGTTTGAATCCTGGGACCTATGCAGGGACACTTGGATCGGTCTGGGAGGGGGGGACTGGACCTGGCTGGAATGAGTCTACCAGGTCGATCCCAGTCCTCGGGGGAGACCTTGATCTGGAGGAGGTGGGAATGAAGGGTGGGGTGGGGGGAGAGGGAAGGGGGCGAGAGTGGGAGAACAGGGGAATCTATGGCTATTATGTTGAACTAAATGATGTTGTAAAATAAATTTACTAAATAAAAAAAAAAGAAGAAGAGGAGGAAGGTGAGAAAGAGGAGGAGGAGGAAGAGGAAGAGGGGGTAGAAAAGAAAACAGAAAGAAAAATTAGGCACAGTCATTCTATTTCTTGAGTACCTGTTATGTGCTAGGCTACTTTCTATGTATATTATTAGAGCAACTTAAGATATAAAAATGTGTAGCATGGAAATAAATTTTTGAAAGAGAAAAAAAAAAGTGGAGCTAGGTTAAGAGACATAGAGAAATGCCAGGCGTGGTGGCGCATGCCTTTAATCCCAGCACTCGGGAGGCAGAACCAGGTGGATCTTTGTGAGTTCGAGGCCAGCCTGGTCTACAGAGTGAGATCCAGGAAAGGTGCAAAGCTACACAGAGAAACCCTGTCTCGAAAAGAGAGAGAGAGAGAGACAGAGAGAGAGAGAGAGACAGAGAGAGAGAGAGAGAGAGAGAGAGAGAGAGAGAGAGAGAGAGAGAGAGAGAGAGAGAGAGAGAGAGACAGAGAGAGAGAGAGAGAGAGAGAGAGAGAGAGAGAGAGAGAGAGAGAGAGAGAGAGAGAGAGAAAGGCCTGTGTCAGACTGAGTATTTAGAGGACACTTTTCTGACGAAGTGACATTCTTGCTAAAGTTACTTTACTACTGCTTTGGTAAGACACCATGACCAAATCAACTTGGAGAAGAAAGAGTTTATTTGGAGCATACAGTTCCAAAAGGTTTGAGTCCATGGCCATCACTATAGGGAGCATGACAGCAGACATGGTAATGGAGCAGTAGCTGAGAATTCACATCTTGAGACACAACTGCAAGGCAGAAAAAAAGAGAGAGAGACTAGGAATAGCCTGAATCTTTTGAAACATCAAGGCTAGACACCTCTTCCAACAAGGCCACACCTCCTAATCCTTCCCAAACAGTTCTGCCAACTGGGGAGCAAGTATTCAAATACATGAGGCTATGGGGCCATCTTCATTCAAACTATCACAGTAACAAATAAAGAAAAAGAACAGGCCATGGGCTATCAAAAAAAAGAGTTTAACAGACATAAGGAATAATTACCTCAAAGCCTAGAGTTGCAAGTGTTTAAAAATAGCAAAGAGAGCAAAGGTAGAGAATGTTGGAGCTAGGAACAAGATTATGGAGGACTTGTGACTGTGAAAGGTCTTTGGGGCTTAATTCTAATGAGATGGGAACCCCTTGCAGACATGGTAAACTGAAGAATAGAATGATATGGCTTATGTGTGTTTAAATTAGAGGCTGAGCATGTTTAGTGGAAAAGGTTTTATTTTTACCAAAACTGTAGATCTTACTGGACGAGGACACAATGGAGTTGGTGAAGAGCTTTCACAATGTAACAATCAACACCTTTGTTCATAAATTAAATATACAGCATGAAGGAAAGAGTCAAAGAGAGCTGAATTTTTAGCCTGGAATTATCACTTGTTGAAAATTAGGTTTTTAGAAATACAAAGGCCGGGCGGGCGGTGGTGGCACACGCCTTTAATCCCAGGACTTGGGAGGTGGAGGCAGGTGGATCTCTGTGAGTTCGAGGCCAGCCTGGGCTACAGAGTGAGTTCCAGGAAAGGCACCAAAGCTACACAGAGAAACCCTGTCTCGAAAAACCAAAAAAATAAAAAATAAAAATACATCTTGTCAAAAGAATTAGGAGTTTTAAAATATTAGGTGGGTTTTAAAAAAAGAGGTTATGCCTAAGAGTATATAAACGGAAATCATCATCATGTGGATGGTATTTAAAGTCATGTCCTTTATGCATTTGAGGTTTCCAAGAGGAATTTTGTCTTGAAGTCCTTCCCAATTCACAGAGAAGTGTCGGTGTATTACCTGAAAAAAACAAAAAACAAAACCCTTGTAGCATAGACACTTTTAAATCTTTTACAACCACCTTAAGTATTTCAGTGAGATAAGAAAAATATACACTTCTATCCTGACAGATAGTATTCCAGCTAGATGACGCTAAAAACTGGTGATTTATTGAAAATTTAGAACAAAACATTGACATCTCCCTTCTTACAGCCCTTCTCCACTCTATGATGCATATTTTAAAAGTTTGTGCTCTGTTTTCAGAAGCATACTACAAGATGTATCAAAGATACAGCTGTTACAATCATCCAGTAAGTATGTGTGAAGTATTAGCCGTTACCAGTCCGTAGAGTTGCTAAAACAAATATAAGGCCACACATTAGAAAATTCATGTCCATTTCCATGCTGTTTGTTTATGTCATGTCAGCACTTCATAAAGTCTGAATTTACTTTTGACACTTGAAAAAATAATTGGCCTGGGAGCAATTAATTAGACCGAGGCAGATCCAGTGCTTGGAGTTCCAATATCTGCAACATAATGCAATTCAGCACAAACAGTCATACTCAAGACAAAATGGAACTTAACATCAGAAACTGCTAAGCAGTCTGTCGTTAGGAACTCTCTGCTGCAACAATCCAAATAAGGTGCTTGCTCCACTGTGGCCAATCAAGTCCTTTCTGTGCTTGGCTGTGATCACTCTTTAACAACCCAAAAGCATGTGAACCTATGGGGGCCATCTTTATTCAAGCCATCACAGTAACAAATTAAAAAAGAAGAGGCCATAGGCTATCAACAAAAGGAGTTTCACAAACATAAAGAATAATTAGCTCAAAACCTAGTGCTACAAGTGTGACTAGTTTGGACCTTCTGGCTTGGCCCATTTCTTGAATAGACCCGTCAGTATTTTAATACGCCTCACTTTGTCTTTCAGCATTCTTGCTCAAGGTTTTCTTGAAGCAAAAGGAATATTTACTACCTGTTCACTATCCAAACATGAAGTGGGCTGTGTGGTTTATGACTTCTCACAGGTAACACAGTGCAAATGAGTTAGGTCAGCTTGAACTATCAAGAAAAAAGGAAACTCTACTTTTGTCTAAACTAGTCAATTATAAAATTTTATACTAAAATTAATTTCTGTAATTCATATAACAATGCCTTCATGTATTTTTACAAAACGAATCAATAGGCAGCTTAAAACCTTAATTGACAATGTTATATAATCTATGTGAAAAATTTGAAAAGTGCTTTATTGATACTAATAAATTTGAAGTTACTTTGTAATTTATACAATGCTCCTTTGAACTTTGTGTTAAAATTCCACATTGACACAAGTCAGAGAATTTGTTATTCTGAGATATGGTTCTGAAGTGCATATTTGGCTCTGAAGTCAAATTAATGCTTCTAAAAAGTATAAATCATTTTAATCAGTGTCAATGTGAATATAAGAAATAGTCTTGATACTCAAGTTTGTTTTTAGAAAATACAGCTTGGAAAACTTAAGCATGTGAAATTTCAAACAGAAATACTAATACAGAGAGAATCTTGCCAAATTTCTACATTTAGAATATAAATTAGGATGAGTTGTAAATGCAAATGATAGAAGATCTCAAAGACAGGAGAAAATGGTCTAATGCCTTTGTTGATCAAGTGATAAATGATAGCATATTGATAATATATATTAAAATTAACTTTGCATGTTTATTTTTGCTTTTTTTAGTGTTGCTACTAGAAAATTTAAAATAATGTATATGGGTTGAGAATGTGGCTCAGTGGTAGAGTGTGTACTCAGCATGCAAAAAGCACTGGGTTTAATTCTCAGCACAAGGTAGGAGAGGAAGGTGGTCTTAGTGTGAGTGTCTAAGTTTTTATCGCTACAATGAAACACCATGACCAAAAAGCAAGTTGGGGAAATCACAGGTGCTGGCTCCCCATGGGAGACCTTACCTTCTCTTAGGAGGGAATGGGGGATGGGTTGGGGGGTGAGGCTAGGGAGTGGGAGGAGGGAAGAGGAGGATCTGTGATGGGTATGTAAAATGAATTTCTTAATTAAAAAAAAAAAAAAAAAGCAAGTTGGGGAAGAAAGGGTTTATTTCAGCCTTACACTTCCAAATTGCTGTTCAACATTGAAGGCAGTCAGGGCAGGAACTCAAATAGGGCAGGAACCTGGAGGCAGGAGCTGATACAGAAGCCATGGAGGGGTGCTGCTTACTAGCTTGCTCCACATGACTGGCTCAACCTGCTTTCATATAGAACCCAAGACTACTAGCCCAGAAATGGCACCACCCACAGCAGGCTGGGCCCTCCTACATCAATCACTAATTAAGAAAATGCCTTAGAGCTGGATCTGATGGAGGCATGACGTCCATTGAGATAACTCTAGCTTGTGTCAAGTTGACATAAGACCAGACAGCATAGTGAGCAACAATGAATACATTTGTCATTGTGCAGCAAAGGGCAACTAGAAGGTAGTTATGTAGCTTGTATTAGATGATATGTTTTGATGGGAGCTATGGTGAATGGTTGCTTCTCATTGCCTTGTTTTTATCCATAAAGCATTCATTTTCTATTGAGATCTTAAGTAAGACATGGTTTTTCTCACATGAAACGATCACATTCATTCCTCCACATTAAACTTGACAGTTTGGCAGAGATAATGGAAAGCTGAAGCACATGGATATTATTATGCTCTTAGAATAAAGAGGCTCAAAAAGCATGTCCCCAATTCTGTATGATGATCCAGGGGCTCCTCCTTTAACAGGAAGTCATGAAGACATCAATATGTGTGAACAAGACTTCATATGCAGCTATCATATCTTGAACAACAGCAAATATCAACTTTTCCCAATGTCCCATGAGCAGCCAGCCCAGGATAGACTACGAGAAGCTAGAGAAGGAGCTAAATAAATAGAGACAGAAGGAGAAAAGAAGCTGGCCCAAAGCAGAAGCTGGAGACTCAGGCATACTAGCCAAGTATGGCCAGAAAGAAAGCTGGAGTTAATATTAAAACTCACTATAAACCATTCATACTGATACATATTTCATGCAGTTATTACTTATAAAACAAAACCAACAGAGAAATATTGCTCAATAATATGATTTTATATATTCATGGCTTAAATTTTTAACATTTTCATGAAAATCTAAACAGGACAATTACAGAAAGATCCAGGGACTGAGTGGTCCCTCCTTGTTGAGGATTAATATGGGTGCCGTGAGAGTGTAAAAGACAGGAATGCCTAGCTCCCTCCTCTTTAATACTTGGCTGATGTTTGCTTCTGACTGCATATGCTACAACTTGACCCAACACCTTCCCAAAGCAGTGAAGATCCACACATGGTTACTTCAGCACTTGGAATGTGTCTGTCCTAAATAACAGAAACAGATTGCTAGAGAGGCAAATTTACACTTAACGTCCTCAAAGGATTTGCAAAGAAATAGGCCTGAGAAATAGGGATTTGAGGTTGATGGGAATCTCTGGCTTTCTCTGTGTATGTCTCTCTCTCTCTCTGTTTTTCTTTATATACCTCTGTTTTTCTCTGTGTGTTTCTGTGTCTCTGTATCTCTGTCTCTCTGTGTATGTCTGTATGTGTCTGTCTCTCTGTGTCTCCTTTTGTGTCTCTGTCTCTCTCATTCATGCTCAGTCAAAATGTTATTAGTTTCGGCCGGGCGGTGGTGGCGCACGCCTTTAATCCCAGCACTCGGGAGGCAGAGCCAGGCGGATCTCTGTGAGTTCGAGGCCAGCCTGGTCTACCAAGTGAGTTCCAGGAAAGGTGCAAAGCTACACAAAGAAACCCTGTCTCGAAAAACCAAAAAAAAAAACAAAAACAAAAACAAAATGTTATTAGTTTCCTATCCTATGTGGTTTCTATAAATAAACATTCTTTCCTGGGGGTGGTGTTGCTGGAGGGCTTCTCTCCAGGTTCCACCAAACCCCGCAGTCCCACAATCCACGTATAAAATAATCACTCAGATGCTTATAATACTTATAAACTGTATGGCCGTGGCAGGCTTCTTGCTAACTGTTCTTATATTTTAAATTAACCCATTTCTATAAATCTATACCTTGCCACGTGGCTGGTGGCTTACCGGCGTCTTTACATGTTGCTTGTCCTGGCGGTGGCTCCAGCGTCTCTCCTCCTTCTTCCTGTTTCCCCAATTCTCCTCTCTCTTTGTCCCGCCTATACTTCCTGCCTGGTCACTGGCCATCAGTGTTTTATTTATATAGAGTGATATCCACAGCAGGGTGGGGGTTACCTGCAATGATTCCAGGAGGATGTGTGTCATCTGAAACAGGAAGTTAGTTATACCACCTTTGAAAAAGTTCCCAAGCAGAGTTTTACAGGCTTTTCTCCTTGTCCATCCTTTCCTCCACTCAGTTCCTTGCTAATTTAGAACCACTGGACTAGATAAATCACCCTGGTGCTTCCCAACCAAAACAGTCCTAATTCTGACTCATTGAATCATGAAATAATATAATGGACATGGCACAATATAAAGGATCTCCTGCCCACTGAACTCACTGACATTTGACCCCAAATAGCCTGTAGAGGGTAATGAAGTTCCCATGATTGAGCACTCCCATTTCAACCCCCACCCTGAAAAAAAAAAAATCTTAACTCCTAACTGTTTCACTTTAACTTGGGCAAATCAACCTCACCCACAAACCAGAACCAAATTAGAACATTAAACCTAGCACACAAAAATGCACTACACATTTGCAGAATAAGCACATGGAAAGTACAAAAATCAGTTTTTATTATGAAATTTGTAAGAGCCACTCGCTTCCAATTTGGAACTGTCTTCCTTGTGAATCATTTCCTGCATCCTCCCAGCTGTGCAGGAGGGTGAGCTATCCCAGCCTCGTGCATAACTCCAGTGGCAAGGAAGGGAGAGGGGCCAACGTTCTGCTCTCATCACACTTGACTCACTGTATCGACTTCACATTTCACTTAATGAAGAATGCACCTGCACGTGCTGTCTTTCTCGAGTGACTGGAGGTCAGTTTGTAGGTATAACAGGGTTGTCAATGACAGGCAGTTCAGCCAATGAGTGTCTTAAGTTTCCCCCTGGTTCTCTTTGGAGTCAGGTGTTGCTTTATTTAAAGTGTTAAATTATTTTGTCTTTTGTTTGAGACTAAAACAACACTAAAAGTTGCACTTTAAAAAATAGTGTCATAGATAACAGGGATGATCTGCAAAGTTTTGCCAGGCTTTGTGAAAATGTGCTGTGACTGTATTTTTGTTTTTATTCATAATTTCTTTTTTAACTTCCTGCCCAAGGAAGGCCATGGGACTAGAATTCCTTTTCTGCAAGTCAGATCTTAAGACTTTCATTGTCTCTCTGCCTTGGAGGTAGACCATAAAGAAATTCTCTGACCCTCCTTGTCTGGTGGTAGATGTTAAGACTCTGTTTGAGAGAATATATGGCCTGTGTGTGGGGGAACAAATGCTAGACAGACCAACAGTAGTCTAAACAAAAGAGTCTCGCTAGGTCTCACCACCCAGTCTAATCTCATTTTATAGACAACTAACTCCCCATAAAGCAAGGAGTTCTGAGACAGCTGAGCGTGTGGAGGCTTCTGAAGATAGGTGGGGGACAGCATGGAAGTTCTGTGCCCCTTCACACATATAGCCCTGTGTGTTTCCACCTTTATAATTCCTTCCCCCAAAACAAGTGTGTCTATTAACTCTGGGTCATATGAGCAGCTCAAGAAAATTTAGTGTGGAAACATCGCCCCAGACAGAAGCACAAGTAAAACATCCTAGGCCTTGTGATTAGCATCAGCAGTGGAGGATGCAGTCTTGGCCACTGTACTCTCAATCTTAGATTGCCCAACATTACAGTTGAATTCATGGACACCCAGCTAGTGTCCAGTGCAAAAGTGCTTGCTTGCTTACTGCTGGGGAGAAACTAGCATACCTTTTGTAGTCACAGAGGTGATTGGTGCTGTGAATGTACACTATGGTTATCCATTTCAGTTGAGTTTCATTTTTTTACTGCACCTTCAGATGCCAATAGATGAGTTGTCCACCTTAGGAAATTTTAGACCAACAACAAAATGTAGCCCATAAACACAAATGAAAGTAACATTTCCAATATCTTTTTGCAACAACAGTTTTTTTAGATTACTGCATCATTCATACTCTTTATAGATAATAACCACAATAAATTCCAAAGCAGAAGGTAAATATAATAAGCCTTTGTGTATCTGAAGTTGCATAGCAAGAAGAGCAGAGCAAAAAGCTTTAACTGTGTGCACGACTTCACCAGCATCTGCATTTCAGACCTAAGCAAATCATGTCCACAGCTATTGTAGAAATTATTACAAACGTTCTGATGAGTGGAATGAAAACAATAGAAGATTAAAACCTATAGACAATGCCAGGTTCTGTTGTCAAAGATAAATTCCAGGTGTGCATATGTGGTTTATGTCTTCTACTCAAGCATTGTTTGTTTTCTTTGTGCTATCATTTAATATTCTATCATCCAAATAGCATGTACTTACTGAGAAAAACAAGAAAGTAAAGCACTTTCTATATTATTATCGAAAAACAATTACCATTAACATTTTCTGTGGACTTTAGAAAGGGAAGGTTAAGAAATGAGGATCAGCATTGAACTGATCATATTCTGAAAGATCCTTCCAGTAATGGATACTACACCTCTGGGTCCTTGAACAAATGTGATAACAAAAGACCTCAAGAACTGGGTAAAACTCCACTAAGACAGAGCACTGGGATCCCAGAAGACTGGAGGAAAAAGGATGAGATTATGTTTGCAAGCTGGTAAGAAAACATATTCACAGGAACCTGTATGTTTTTAAACCTAAACATCCATACAAAATATAAATTCTTATAAATGGCTGGCTTTCTGCTTAGGTTTTTATATGTTGATTAAGATAATTGATCCACTTATTAAGCAAACATTTATCAAACGTCTATAATGCACCGGCACTGCAGTTATTAGGTGGAGTAATAACTGCCTAGCTCTCAAGGGTTCCATAGAATAATAGAAGACAATAACTTACAACACAACATGGTAAACACTATTATTGAGATATGAGCAAAGCATTACGTGAGCCAGATTAATATCACAGAGAAAAACTTCTACTTCCCCTTTCTCCTTCGTATCTCTTTTCTGCATTGACCACGGGCCAGGAAGGCACCAGGGGAGAAGAGGATGTAAGATGCTCACCAATGTCAAATGGTCAAGTCCAATGAACACTAATGATGTCATTGATTTGGGACTTAAAGGATCACTGGGTAATCACTCAAAATATTGTTTTTAACATTTCAGCAAATAGGGACTCAGCATGAAGGTGCATTCTGGTGTAGTTTAATGAACAAGTTTGCCAATCTCTTACAGTAGTCTACAAAAATAGTTGTTATTCCAACTCTAACTTTGCTCTCAGGACCTCATTATTCATGCAAAGTGGTGGCTGGGTGAAATGTGCAGCCTAGGTCCCCTCACTGGCTTATAGATTTTGCTTAAGGGAAATAGCTCTGTTTATGTGGGCATGGTGCCATACACCAGGAATCTCAACCCTCAGGAGGCTGAGGCAGAAAGATCATAAGTTTAGGATAGGTCTGGGCCACAAATGAGATGCTGTCCTGAAACGAGAGCAAAAGGCCCAGTGTCGTCTATGGTAGCAAAGGTCTGGGAGGAACTACCTTCGAAAAGACAAAGACGGGCAATTGTTTCTGTAATTCACTCTTTGACTTGCTGTGTCTGTGTCATCTGAGCCCTCTCTGGGGTTAACAAGGCAGGGAGGATAGAGATGGAGAAAATGGCTTTCAGCTCTCCATTTCTGTCCTCAGGATGAAATAATCCTTCAGCTCCTCCCCATTGTCTTTCACCTGTTCTCCCGGGAAACACATGAAGTTGAAGGTGGGAAACGGGATTTATGGGTCTGGCACTTGACAAGCACAACAAAGTCACTTGATGGATTTATTCACTCATTAGACTTAACCTGAGTATAATGGCAGCTGCCACCCAATTTCCCTTTTGAAAAGAACCTCAGATGTGTGGAGCAATCATTGTAGGTCCACCAGCTGCTGATCTGTTTTTACAAAGTGCAGGAGTCGCTATCTAAAACCTATAACCTGTCACACTCTGTCATCCTTGCAGGGATGCAGCCATTATTTAAATTAGACTGTGAATGATTTTTTTCCTCTGCAATGGCCTTTTAGGTGGTGATATGTCATTCCAGGCCACTATAAGCTGGTGGTGAGCATTCTCGGCATATTAGTTCTGCTCATAATTTGCTGCTTTCAGAAAAGCACGCTGGTGATATAAAAAAGATTTTGTCTCTGTTTATGCCTGGCAAAAAAAAAAAGAAGAGTCCAAAGAAATATATTGGACATCATTACCTGAATATGAGCTGGGCATTATGGAATGTAGAAAATGTAAAGTTGCCTCACTTACTGCCAGCTAGAATTGATCCTTGATGAGATGTCTCTTTTGAATAAAGGAAGAAAATAATCCCTCACATTTGATTAGTACTCAAGACTTCATAATGCCTTAAAGAGAACATGATCTCATTTTGTTTCCACAGCAATGCTTTGCCATGGTCCAGGATGTCATTTCATTGTTATTCTCTTTTTTACACACAGGGGAACAGGTTCAGAACACTTTTGGAGACTCACTCAAGGTTACAAAGAGTTCATAAACTATGAAACTAAACAAACCCAAAATTATACCTTCAGAGCCACTTCTAGGAAAAATCTGCTGCTTTCTGGGGTGGAGTTCCCACCTGTAAATCCTGGAGGCCCATGACTTCCAGACTAGTTTGATCATAGTGACCTCCAGGCCACAAAGGGCTGCACTGCACTGTCTCAAAAACAACAACAAATGGGGCTGGGTGTATGGGCAAGTACCTATAATCCCAGCACTTACGTAGACAGGAGGATCAGGAGTTTAACGTTATCCTCGGTTAAATAAAAAATTTAAGGTCAACCTGGGCTACATGAGACCCTGTCTCAAAAAAAAGGCAAGAAGCAAAAATAAACCAAAAAAAAAAAAAATGCTTTTGAGACTTCCTGGCTTTAAGCTATTTTCTGTAATGAATTCATTAAAATGTTTAAAGACATGAGCAGTTAAGTTAAAGAGATGATACGTGGGGCCTGTGAAGTGGTTTAGCTGGTGAAGAAGCTAAGGTCCTACAAACCTAAAGACCTGAGTTCAATCCCTAGAAACCATATCAATGTGGAAGGCAAGAACTGATATTGAAGTTGTCCTCTGACCTCCGCATGCACCCACACATACATACATCATACACATATGCAATAATAATACATGTTTAAAGATTATAAGGAAGACAATATCTAAGTTCAGTGTGGTTTTGACAGTTTTCAAGCTATGTCCTAGACTCACCTGGTTTCCAAGATCCTGCAGGTCAAGCAAGTCAGATTACCTGCAGTGGGAGCAGAAACCACCATCTTTGTAATTTCCAAGGGATTAGAGAAAGTGTAGCCAAATGAACTCATTCTCAAAACTGCTGTGCATTATAATTCACTGAGAAGCACATCAGATGATAGCCCTTTCTGTTCTCAGATTCTGATGAATTAGATAGCAGTGGACCACAGACCCCTGAATGTTTACAGGTTCGCCTATTGATTCTGATACACACAAAGTTTGAGCAGCTACAGGTTAAGAACAACCTTCAAGTTGAATGGGTTTGATAGTCATTTCCCATTTGTATGACTCTAAACAGGTGATTTAACCTCCCCAAGCTGCTAAGCTTTGAGATCCTTGTCTTTAAAGAGTTGATAACAGCACTACTGTTCCTTCACAAGTATCTTGATATTGAGGCAACTCCACTCACAATATAGTAGTTCTCAAAATGTGTTCCCCGGACCAGCACATCATTATCATCTGCCTGCATGGATGCTTCTTCCTGGGTGATTCCAAGTTGTGTAAAGACAACAGGTGAAACTAACAGCACCTAAAAGAGACTTCTAAGGCCTGTTAGTAATAATAATAATAATAATAATAATTCACAGCTGGAGATCACGTTGCCAAGGAAGAGATGATCCAATTACAATAATTATCAACATAAACAGTTATGTCTGCATGCCCCATTCAGCCTTCCTGGTGAATTTTAACCATCTGATTGTATCATTTCCCTCTTGGAAATCCTACCCATAGTGCTGATGACCCTTAGTACACAGTCTTACAACCCTATCCCTGCTTTCTACACCAGATATGTATGTATAACTGGCCTGTCTTTAAAAAAAAAAAAAAAACAGATCTTCACATGAGTAATGTTCCTGTCTAGCTCCTGACCCTTGAGTGTTTGTCTGTTAAGACTAATTACCTCTTCAGAAAAAAACTACAAAGTAAATTGAGTAGCTCTTTGAAACAGAACTCCTGAGATCCTACTTTGTGCTAGAGTTTTGTAAATGAACAAAATGGACCTCACCCATGACTTACATTTATTCTAAATCTAAGGGGAGACCAGATGTTAAAATACTCATAAAGAGTTAAGTGGCTACATGTGCACAAAATTCTACAAAGGAAACGACAGGTATCTTTGCAGAAGATTCTGTGCTGTGGATATATCACTGTATAAATAAAATGCTGATTGGCCAGTGGCCAGGCAGGAAGTATAGGCAGGACAAGCAGAGAAGAGAATTCTGGGAAGTGGAAGGCTGAGACAAGAGAGACACTGCCAGCTGCCACCATGACAAGCAGCATGTGAAGATGCCGGTAAGCTACGGGCCATGTGGCAAAGTATAGATTTATAGAAATGGGTTAATTTAAGATATAGTTAGCAAGAAGCCTGCCATGGCCATACAGTTTGTAAATAATATAAGTGTCTGTGTGTTTATTTTATCAGTGGGCTGTTGGACTGCCGGGGTTTGGCGGGAGCCAGAGAGAAAACTCTAGCTACAGTTCTAGGGCTTGTGACCTGGTTTGCACAACAGCAATTCATGTGTGCCTTCAGGAGTGACTCCTGAGAAAATTGTGCACATCCTGGGACTGGGTGTATGGGAAATATACAGAACGATGATGTGCAGGGCTCAGAGATTATCATGATCCCAGTGAGACTAACAAGTGCAAAGGGGCAGGGGTTAAAAAATACATGGTGCGTCTTCATATTCCCATGTGGTCTTCATTTATCATGGTCTCTTATTCCTTGTTCTCCCTCTCTGTTCTTGATCCAGCTGGGATCTCCTGCTCCCCTAAGCTCTCTTTCCCTCGACCCTTGCCCTTCATTACCCCCACCCACGTCCAGGTTGCTCATGTAGATTAAGCAAAGTGCTAGAGAGGTTCCCAGAAATCCACAAAGATACCTCCCCAATAGACTACTGGCAATGGTCGAGAGAAAGCCTGAACTGACCTACTCTGGTGATCAGATGGCCGAACGCCCTAACTGTCGTGCTAGAACTCTCATCCAATGACTGATGGAAGTGGATGCAAAGATCCACGGCCAGGCCCCAGGTGGAGCTACAGGAGTCCAATTGGCAAGAAAGAGGAGAGATTGTATGAGCGAGAATTGTTGAGACCAAGATTGGAAAAAGCACAGGGACAAATAGCCAAACTAATGGAAACACATGAACTATGAACCAATGGTTGAGGAGCCCCCAACTGGATCAGGCCCTCTGGATAAGTGAGACAGTTGATTGGCTTGATCTGTTTGGGAGGCACCCAGGCAGTGGGACCTGGACCTGTCATTAGAGCATGAGCTGGCTGTTTGGAGCCTGGGGCTTATACAGGGACACTTTGCTCAGCCTTGGGAGGAGGGGACTGGACCTGCCTGGACTGAATCTACCAGGTTGAGCTGAATCCCCAGGGGAGTCTTTGCCCTGGAGGAGATGGGAATGGTGGGGGGGTGGGCTGGGGAAAAGGTGGGGGCGTGCGGGAGGGGGGAGGACAGAGGACAGAGGAATCTGTGGCTGATATGTAAAATTAAATTAAATTATAAAATAAAAGTTTTTTTTAAAAAAGAAAAGCACATAGTGCATTCAGAGTGGTTTGTATAAGACCAGTCAGAGTTGATGGACACCTGTGCACTGAAACTCGTTAACCTCAGGATGAGGTGTGATGATTTACACCAACATGAACTTCAGTCTCTGAATTTCAGAACTCAGGGAGCCCTTGTAGGTCTCACTGCTGAAACTGTATGATATCAAAGTAATTGGATGTGAATAAAGCATATTTTTAAAAACCCAGAATATGTTGGAACCCAGAGCTCTAGATCTAACTGAAAATAATTAAAAACTAGACAGAACACCTGGTTAAGAACTATGATGAAGAGTTTAAGGAAAGTAGGTTGGTTTTGTCTTTATAAAGGAAAGACAAGGCATTGGAGAAGGTGCCTATAATTCCAGTACTGAGGAAGGATAAACTCTGAATATAATGTGAGATCTGGCAGGAAAGGAGGAGGAAGAAAGTGAAAATAAGCAGGGATTAGAGGAGGAAGGAGGAAGGCAGAGACTGAAAGGGAAGGGAGGAGGAGGAAAGAGTGAAAGGAGGGAGGGAGGGAGGGAGGGAAGGGGAGGGAAGAAAAGAGCTAAATAGGGAGGGAGGAGGAGCAAGGAGGGAAAGAGAAGGAGATGGAAAGGACAGAGAAGAATGAATAATCAGGAAAGGATGAGGAGAAGAATTCAGAAGAAGAAAAGAAACATCTTAGCTCCAGCTTGATGTCTCTATTTTGCAGCCAAGGTGTGGCATGTCATCATGCTGATATTTCCTATACACCCAAATAACATTTTATCATCTAGTTCCAGTGAGCAGCCATGAGGAATGGTAAGAGCCTATGCTGTTTGGAAGCAGCTGAGGTCTTCCTGAGCAACAGCTCATAAGTGGGCATCCCCCACCTGGCACTGGAGTGTTGGTTGGCATACGGTGGCTTCTAAGGAAAGCACTATCCAGACATGCAGGCTATTGCCCTTCTATCTTTTGAAACTTGTGTTAACTATCTTGTGTTTTTAACTGTTCCACGTGGCTTCCTCATGGACCTTTCCTTTTGGCGATGCACTCTCCTCATCTCCATGTCCCTCTTGGGCCATCACCTTCATCCCCATCCCCACTTGAACCTCTCCATCCCAAATTCTCTCTCTCTCTCTCTCTCTCTCTCTCTCTCTCTCTCACACACACACACACACACACACACACACACACACACACACACACACACACACACACACACACACACACACACACACACATTTTGCTTTATAACTGAGTAGAATTTCATTGTATATGTCCCACATTTTCATTATACATTCATCTGTTGATGGGCATTGTGCTAGTTAGGGTTTCTATTGCTATGAAGAGACATTGTGATCACAGCCACTCTAATAAAGGAAAACATTTAATTGAGGCTAGCTTACACTTTCAGAGGTTTAGTCCGTTATCATCGTGGCAGGACATGGCAGCATGCAAGCAGACATGGTGCTGGAGAAGGAGCTCAGGTTCTACACCTTGATCTGCAAGCAACAGGAAGTGAACTGTGTTCCACACTGGACACAGCTGGAGCGTAAGAGACCTCAAAGCCCACCCTAACAGTGACACACTTACTGAAACTAGGCCACACCTACTCCAACAGAGCCACACCTCCTAATGGTGCCATTCCCTATGGGGGCCATTTTCTTTCAAACCATCACAGGCATTTAAGTTGTTTATTTGTCCTATCTACTTTGACTAGAGCAATGATGAACATGAATGTGCTTGCATCTCTGTAATAGGATACAGAGTCCTTTGGGTATTCGACCAGGAGTGGTATGGTTGAGTTATACAGTAGTTCTATTTCTAGCTTTCTGAGGAGCCTCCACACTGATTTCCACATTGGCTGCACTAGTCTATATTCCCACAAAGAGTGAAAATAAGGCTCTCCTTTCCTCACAACCTTGCCAACACCTGCTATCATTTGATTTTTTTATAACAGCCATTTTGACTGGGATGAGATGGAATCTTGTAGTCATTTTAATTTGCATTTCTCTGGTGGCTAATGATCTTCAACACTTTTGAAGTACTTATTAGCTTTCAATATTGTTTTGAGAACACACTTCTGTTCCAAAACCCATTTTTCAATTGGGTTGTTTAGTCTATTGGTATGTAAGATTTTTCAGTTCTTTGTGTACTCTAGATGGCAATCCTCTGTCAGATGCAGAGCTGGCAGAGATATTCTCCCATTCTGTAGGCTGCCTTCCCATTCAGCTGACAGTTTCCTTCACTATTAAGAGACTTCCTACATCTGTGAAGTCCTACTGTTTGTCAGATGTTGAAGTATTTCCTGAATGTCCAGAGTCCTGTTTAGGAAGCCCCATTCCTGTATCTTTAATGTATTCCTTCTTTTCCTCTGGAGTTTCAGAGTTAAACCTCCTCCCAGATAGCTAGGCTTTCTTAGTGGCAGAAGGCACTAGGCAGGCTGCTGGGACACAGAAAGCATCATGGACTAACATAGCTGTGGATCCTACGAACTACAATCCCAACCTGCTGGTCAAGATGTGCCCAATGGTGTATGACTTTTGTGTGGCAACCAATTGCTCTCAGTTTGAAATTTAGGCCCAATCCCGAGGAAGGGGAAATGCCTGGTACTGGAAACCCCATCAAAAACATGTAGCTATGGAGATCATAAGTCTTAGGGGCAAATTTACTAGTTCTGTTTAGCTAAATTGGCATGGCACCAAATGACCTAAGTATTTATGCTTATACTCATGAGCAAACACTACTCTTAGCCTTAGTCAGAGAAGCTTCTTCACTTTGGTGTGAGTGACAGAGAATGTAGACACTCAGAGATGCTCAAAATACGGAGAATAAATGATAGCTGAATGCTGACCCCTAAACAGGACATTTAGATGACTACCTCTAAGACTCGGAGAACATAATGGAAGAGGGGGCAGATGGAATGAATTGGGAGGCATGGGGAAGGCGTGGGAGATTCTGTGTTCAACGCATGACACAACCACTGCAAACATGGCTGCCTGCACAACACTGGGCCTGTCAACGTTAAATCATGGGCTGAAGATGTATCATGGGTCCCTGTGCCTCCCTGCTGAACTATTGGCCACTGATGAATGTGGGGACAGGAGCAGTCATTGCCTTCAATTGTGTTCACAATAGTGAGCCCACCAGCTCCAAGGGATAGTTCCAAACCCATTGCCACACAGATTATTCTAGATAAAATTAGTGGGGAGGGGTTGGTTTTTGCTTTTTAAAGGCATGAGTGTTGGAAAGGGACTTGGGGGCTAGAATGGGAGGGATATAAGAGAGAGTGGGGGTGAGAACACATATGCACACACATTTCTGTTGGCTTTGTGTTTTGGAAAAGCTTTTATATATAAGAAGACGGTCTGTTCTGCTTCAGCTCCATTGAGAACAGAAGGAGTAGTTAAGATTTTAAACAGCAGTGGAAACAGAGATTCAGTGTGAAATATTTTCTTGACATCAACAGATAGAATTGTTTTAGGAATTACAAAGGTAGATTTGGGTGGCTCCTGAAGGTGTTACTAAATTGGTACATTTTCTTATTTTGGAGCTATTTTCCTTGGAAGAATGGTCAACTCTGTAATTCCTTCATAATGTAGTGTTATCCTAAGAGGGTCATGCCAAGGAAAATAATGAAATTGAAGCAATAGTGTCATCTAGTGGAAATCGCAAGAATAGCATTCAATATGCCAATCTAGGATTAAGTAGAACACTATATACTTAAAAATTAAATTATTTTCTGATATCGTCTTCAATTTCTTTCTTTAAGGACTTAAAGTTCTTGTCATACAGGTCTTTCACTTGTTTGGTTAGAGTTATCCCAAGGTATTTTATATTATTTGTGGCTATTGTAAAAGGTAATGTTTCTCTGATTTCTTTCTCGGCCCATTTATCATTTGTATATAGAGCTAGGGAAATTCCCAGAAATCCACAAAGATGACCCAAGATTAGACTACTAGCAGTAGTGGAGAGGGTGCCTGAACTGGCCTACCCTGGTGATCAAATTGGTGACTACCCTTACTATCATCATAGACCCTTCATCCAGTGACTGGTGGAAGCAGATGCAGAGATCCACAACCAAGCACCAGGCCGAGCTCCAGGAGTCCAGCCAAGAGAGGGAAGAGGGATTCTATGAGCAAGGGGAGTCAAGATCATTATAGGGAAATCTACAGAGACAACTGAACCAAACCCAAAGGAACTTACAAACTTTAGACCAACAGCTGTAGAACCTTCATGGGACCATATGGGAGACAGTTGTGTAGCTTGGTCCGTTTGAGGGGCCCTTGGCAGTGGGATCATGATCTCTCTCTGGTGCATGAGCTGGCTTTCTGGAGCCATTACCTATGGTCGAACACCTTGCTCACCTTGATGCAGCGGGAAGAGGCTGGGTCCTGCCTCAACTGAATGTACCAGGCTTTGCTGTTCCCCCTTTTGGAGAGGGGGGACGAAGGCTTGGTAGGGGAAGCAGGAAGAGGGATTAGGGGGGATCTGTGATCAGTATGTAAAATGAATTTAAAAATTTAAATAAAAAATCAAAATTTTTACAGAGTTGCAAATTGTTTCAAAATATTTTCTTCATATTCAAGTCTTCACCATACACACTGAAGCAAAAGATAGGCCCAAGCCATTAGGCTGGTGGATGGCAAAATCCCCAGGGAAAAAAATTACAGTTTATAATATAATCTGACAGTTTAAAGGCTAAACCTAACAGAAATATAATGTTTTCATTAAATTCCTAATGCACATTTTTAATGTATATTATATGTCTTCCAGATCTCATGTCAAGTAAAAATCTCTGATGCTAAGATAAAAGGTGATTGCTGATTACTAACCAGAATGTGAAAATAGTAATGTGACATTAGAGTGTCTTCCAGTCCTTTGTAGACTAGGTGACATTCTCAGGCAGTCTCATAGAAAGCATCTTATATGAGCCTTTCTCACAGTAGAATCAAACACCAGCTAAATCCAAACATTGAGCAATTCCTAAATGGATGATCAGTGTCTCATGCTGATTTCGATTACTTGAAAGAGAAAAGGATCTTGGGAGAGTTGAATGTGGTAACGAACATGACTTACATGTAGAAACTACATATGCCAATTATCAGTCAATTGCCTTTCAGCTATTATTCTTTGCCATAATGAAGCTGGATCTTACATTCCTTCTTTGTAGCTTGGATGGTGATGTAATCTAAACTTTGCAGGAAGAGGACGCAAGAAGGACCCAGCAGGAGGAAGTTGTGTCTTTTGTTTCCATGGTACTCCTCTGGGCAGACACCTGCATCTGCTGCCTCCTCTAGAGCACCTAGCTGCCAAGAAGCTGGCTCCTGGGATGCTCACTAGCTGACACAGAATGATACTGCCCATATATGGCTTACCTCCAAGCTCAACAGACATCTCTCTGTAAAGAGCCATTGGCCTGGCATCAACTCCTATGTGGCTTCCAAGGGACCCTCTGGGGAGGTTTCACATTTCCTAAGACTTCTCCACTCTATAAAGAGCTGTAGCCATTCCCTCTCCAGTTAAGCACAGCTCTGGGCTTTCTGGGGGAAAGGATAAGGAAGGGAGGATGCCTTTTCTAGGTCTGTCCTTCATTAGGTGTTTCCCCTCAGCCCCTGTATCCTGCACCAGCTATTTTGCAGTCTTTAAAGTTCTCTTTACTTCTCACTCTACAATCCCTATTACTTCTCATTATAGTTAAGAAATCGCAGTACCAACTATTCCCTGTACAAATTACTCTGTCTCCTAATTGGATCATAGGCACACCACAAGATAAATGGTAACTCGGGGCAGACTGGAGTTTTGTGAGTTCTGAATTTCACATAATTTGATATCCACCTAATGCAATGAAATATTGATAGAGAATCTTGGAAGGATCTCATGCAAATGAGGGACCCTGAGACAAAGACATCACAGAAAATCCTCCCCCCAACAGTGGTATTGCTTTTATCATAAAGAGTGTGTAGGGCTCATGGACCTTCCATGGGTTCATGGGATTTGAGAAATGAAGCCAGTTGCCACAGATTGCTGAGACTGTGGTTCACAACATGTAGGATGTAAACCTTTGGGAGTCACATATCAGATATCATGCATATCAGATATTTATATTACAATTCAATCATAGCTGTAGCAAAATTACAGTTATGCAGTAGCAACAAAATAATTTTATGGTTGGGGGTCCCCACAACATGAGGAACTGTATTAAAGGGTCACAGCATTAGGAAGGTTGAGAACCACTGTACTGAGGGAATATTAATGTTTAGCTAAGGGGCTCTCCTCCATGCCTTTTGTGTGACTTCTTCTATATCCCCTCTCACACTTCGGCTCCCTGTGGGTCCTTTTCTGGCCCATGATGGATCAGCTAAAGAGGTCTGTCCTTTCCTCATGCTCTCCAGCCACAGCCACCCTGGACACAGCCGGGTTTGTTGTTGTTGTTGTTGTTTTCTTATTTATGTGCAAATTGACCTGCAGTACATCTCACCATGTGATTCTGTGAACAGAAATGTTAGTATAGAGCTGTGTCTCTCTTGCTTAATAAATGTACAAGTCATTCAGTAGGAGCTGAACTAAATAGAATTAAACGATACAAATTCCTGAAATTAGCCAGTGCCCTTCAAATCACACTTTGTGAGTAATTATTCCTGCTCTTCAAATCTCTGATGATGAAATCATTTATATAAAATATCTCCCAAATTGAGTTCTATAGACACCAGTCTAGACTGAAAACTGCATGTTAATCTAACAAAGCATCCCAAATCAGAAAAGATGATGCAGCTTTTCATTGAAGGCAAAACATAGAAGAACCAAACATCCATGAAGTGTTGTGAAATGGATGTTACTTAAATTATATTAGCACTGAAGTTATAGCCACAGTGAGTTCTTTTCCATCCTTTAATCTTCCAATAAAAAGAAAACCCATTTATTGGAAGATCTAGTCTAGGTTGTTCTGTGAGAGGCAGAAAAGCCACAGTTTTCTAATATTCTTTCTGCCTTTGTTTCATTTCCTGCTGCTGTGATTAAATAGCTTGACAAAAGCAACTTGTGAAAAGGGGTTTATTCAGCTCACAATGACAGGCTGTGGTGAAGTTAAAGCAGCGGAAACTTGAAGCACCTGGTCACATTTAATCCAAAGTTAACAGTAAAGAGCACTGTATGCTAGTGCTCAGCTGCCTTTCTCTACTCATACAGTTCAGGCTCCAAACCCAGGGAATGATGTCACTCACAGTGGATGAGTTCTCCCACATCAATTAACATAATTTAAATAATCCCTCACAGACATTTTCAGAGGCCCTTCTCCTGGGTGATTCTAGATTGTATCAAGTTGACAATTAAAACTCCCCATCTCAACTTCTTGGCTACATAATTAAGTGCTCTGGACCATTGAGATTTCTTCCATGCACTCACCAAGTCATCCAGCCAACCAGACAATAGAGAACAATGGTAATCGGAGTTCTAATCTCAGGAATCTCACTTTCTAATTTGTGGGTCCTTCCTCTCTGCACATTTTTCCTCAAAGTAAAACAAATTTTTTTTCCTATCATACACGCATGCCCCTAGAAGCCTCTCACTAAACTTGTGTCATTATGTAGGTTTCTTTCTGTAAGCATAAACAGTGAAATCATGGCAGATAAACTTGATTTATGGTCCCATTTGGAAGGAAGGAAGGAAGGAAGGAAGGAAGGAAGGAAGGAAGGAAGGAAGGAAGGAAGGAAGGAAGGAAGGAAGGAAAGGTGGGTAGGTGGATGAATGGGTACATGGGTGGATGGACAGACAGACAGATGATGGATGGATGAATGGATGAATGAATGGATGAATGGACTTAGAACATGTCCACAATTCTATTTCTCTATCAGCCCATTCCACTTAAATACTGTGGCTCTGCTTCCTTTCCTGTAAGGATCATCTTCCTAGTCAGAACCATAGTGTAAGACCAGAGAAGGAAATGAGGCATGGAACTGAAGGACATGAATCCATTTTGTCTCCATTACTTTCCCAATGTCTCCAGAGTAGAAAGCCATGGAGACTTGGAGGTACAATGGCACTTGGAAGGTTATATTGGGGGATCCATCCAGGGATTCCGTAGCCTTTAATACAACTCTATTAAGACAGAAATTGCATTTCCCCTAATTCATTGTGCTGAGAATACAAGAAAAAGATATATCATTCAGTGTTGTAAATGTATTTAAACATGAGCATCCATTTAGACAACCGTAGGCGTGCACAGTCCTCTCTGGCTTTATTCAAAGTTTTCCTTGTAGCTCTGAGCAGCTCAAGTCATCAGAAGTATAATAGTCATTCATACCCCACCTTTCTCATGCCTAATCTTTAAATACCCCTCCCTCTGACTCCTTAGATTGCTTATCAGTGGAACCATGGTGAAAGCACTCTCAACAGAACAAATGTAGAAACACACACACACACACACACACACACACACACACACACACAAATATTATAAAACTCTTGGAGATGAAGTGATGTAGATTAAGCTGGGACTCCCTTGCTTCTTCTCATGGTTTAGGTGTAAAATGTCCCTAACACTTGGTTCCCAACTAGTGATGCTGTTTGCAGAGGCTATAAGGTCTTTAGGATGTGGAGCCCACCTTTAAAAAGTGGGTTGCTTGAGGGTGGAGGGCACCTTGATGTATAGCCTGATAGGCCTCTGCTTCCTGACACATTGCTCCAAGAGCAAACAGCTGCCATTTACTCCAGCTTCAATGGAGCCACCCACTTGCATGTCTTCTCTGTTCTGGCAGGCAGTGTCCACACCAGCTATGAGCCAAAATAAATCCTTTCTCTTTTAAGATACCTGTTGTCTGGGATTTACACGCACAATGGGAAAAGTATGGCAAGGATGTTGAAAGGACCAGTTCGCCAGACAGACCATGCAGAACTTGAGGCCCAGCCTCCCTGGTTTACTTGATGTGTCATTTTGCTTTTCTCATCTGTAAAAGAAAAATAAAATTGTTTTAGTCTATAAAGTTGTTGCAAAAAATAAATGAAGGGATGAATATAAAACACCATTGCTCTAATAAGTTACCCATAGACAATAATTCCGATTGCTACTTTTCATTAGTATTACTATCATAACAAAAGTCTTTCCCTCACCCTTTCAGATCAATAAGAAGTGATGATTTATGACATTTTCAGGAAGTCACATTGTCAAGGCAGAAAGGCCAATGATAATATGCTCTTGGTTATTCTTATTGGTAGTCATAGGTGAGAAGTGTTATATTTTGCTTTCCTGGTTCCAGTTTATGGATCAAGTCATCAGCAAGTTCCAACTCCAAAGACCCACAGTAACAGCAGGGACAGATCTATTTAGAGACAGGACAAACTAGACACATCCTATGAACAACTGCATTTAACAAAGGTGCCTTTGTGATTAGTGTATCTTCTCCATCTTTCCTTTCCTTGAGAAGAGTTGATTTCCAGATTTTTGTGTGCATGTAATTGCTGATGGTAGTTAAGACACAGTACCATGTGTGTGAAGAGACTGAGGTTTGGGATTAAAAAAAAGGGGGGGGGGCGGTCAAGAGTCAGATACATGCACTCAGAATTTGAAGCCTGTGTGACTATTCAGGGGGCAAACTAAAAGCACTTTTATTATCTTACTTGCATTATCTTTCTGGTTTCATGACCTACACTCACACCTACATATGTGCACTGTGCTGATTATTTTTTCAATTAACAAAAGCTGAAATAATCTGGGAAGAGTAATCAGAATGCATTGTAGGCAAACCTGGGGCGTTTTGTCAATTAAAGATTGACTATTGATGATAGTGAAATGATTGACCCCTTGTGGGCTGTGACACTCTTGGGCAGGTAGTCCTGCATTACATCAAAAAGCAAACTGAGCAAGCCATGAAGAGTAAGCCAGTAAACAGCATTCCTCCATGGTCTTTGCTTCAGTTCCTGCCTCAGGTTCCTGCCTTGAGTTCTTGTTTTGACTCCCCTTCGTGATAAACTTGAAGCTGTAAAATGAAATAAACCCTTCCCTCTCGAAGTTGCATTGGTTGTGGTGTTTATCACAGCAGTAGAAGCCAAACTAGGAGGCACACATATACAAAGATTCCATTTCCTGGCTATTGTGAGTAATATGATGTGTGGTATCCCTGTGGGAAGGATCACCTGGATTAATGTCCAGTGGCATAGCTGATTCTTTTTTTTTTTTTTTTGATTTAGTTATTTATTATGTATACAGCATATATGACTGCAAGCCATAAGAGGGCACCAGATCTCATTACAGATGGTTGTGAGCCACCATGTGGTTGCTGGGAATTGAACTCAGGACCTTTGGAAGAACAAGCAGTGCTCTTAACCTCTGAGCCATCTCTCCAGCCCTTTTTTTTGGTTTTTTGAGACAGGGTTTCTCTGTGTAGCTTTGCACCTTTCCTGGAACTCACTTGGTAGCCCAGGCTGGCCTCGAACTCACAGAGATCCGCCTGGCTCTGCCTCCCGAGTGCTGGGATTAAAGGTGTGCGCCACCACCGCCTGGCCATGCATAGCTGATTCTTGTGGTGGATCTATTTTTAGTTTTTTGAGAAACTTCCATACTTATTCCGTAGTGGCATGACTAATTTACACTCTTGCCAGCAGTGAATAAGTATCCTTTTCCCCATCCTTATCGGCATTTGTTGTCAATTATTTTCTGCTAATAGTCAGCTATTCTGACTGAGGTAAGATAGAATCTCAAACAGGTTTTGTTTTTTAGTTTCCCAATGGTTGAGATGCTAAGCATTTCAAAACAATATTTATTGGTCATTTTAAATCACTACACTTTAAAACAAAGGTTTTGATTAAAAATCAAGCCCGGTGAGACTCAGCCAGTAAGGGTGCTTGCCACCAAACTTGGTAGCCTGAGTTCAATCCCTGTAACCCACATGGTGGAAGGAGACACCTGACTCCTGCAAGTTGTCCTGTGACATCATAAGTGTGCCAAGGCATGCACCCAGCAACACAAACACACAAAAAATAAACATAATAAAAGTGAATTTGAAACAAGAATGGTTTATCAGGGTAGTTTTAGAAAATAAAATGCGAAAAATAATCTTGATTCTTTGAATATGTAGGGAGTCTCTCCAGAAGCAAACACCATGACGGTAAGTCTAGCTTTAGGAAAAATGGGAAGAAAATAAAACATATCAGTGCACCTCTGTTACTGGTACTTCCCTCTCCACTTCACCTTGTGATTTTAAATGTAAGTACTAGGAAAGTCCCACTAACTGCTCTAATTGCATGAGCTATAATCGATTTAAACAGTGAATGGTGGTTTCTCTCCGAGTATACAATTTTCTATATAAAGGCTAAATGAGGGTTCAGAGAGGACTGAGGCTGAGGAATTATTTGCTAGACAAAATAAAGCACAGATATAAAAAGAAAATTGAGTACATCTGAGCTGCTGAAAGTCAGCATAGAAAATGCTCTCATTTCCTTTTGAAGGGTCCTATTTCAGAGACATCCTTCAGCATAAGAGCAAAAGATGCATTTTAATGGCAATAATTATTTCTGAATAACATCATGTTCTATTGAGATTAACAACTGTGTATTTGCAAATTAACTCAATTTGGGAAGGGAAACAATGTCAGGCTACATAAGGATTCTACTTTGCGAGGAAAAAAACATGAATCTCAGCAGCATTTGAATAGCTTGTAGAAGGAGAAAATCCTTCTCTGGTGTCTGCAAAGCACCATTATTACCATGAAAACTAATTTGCCAACACCAGTCTTATACATTCTAAGGTCCTTCCATGTAATAATAATAACAATAACTCACCCTAAAGCTTCACTTACCCTAATGCATTTGCTCCAGTTTAGGACCTTGAAGGCTCAACAATTTGATTTCATAGAGCACAAACTACAGATTCATTCTTTATGGGTAGATTCACAAAACCTAAGTTCTTAAGACAGATATATCATAGCAGCATTAATCATAACAGCCAAAAGAGCATAAGGAAAACAAGTATCCAAATACAAAGATATTAAAGAATCAAAATGTGGTAGAAGTATATACTATGGGATCGTAGTCTTTAAGAGAAAGAAAATTCTGGGACCAAACTGGTGGTTCACTGAGTAAAGTGTTTGGTGCACAAGCATGAGAAAATAAATTCAGACCCCCAAATCTGTACAAAGCTAGACACAGTAGTGTGCGCCTATAAGCCTTGCACTCCTATGGCAAGACAGGAGCAGCGACAGAGACATTCGAATCCCCCTAAAAACTCATGGGGCAACTGGTAGGATGTACACAGCAATAAACAAGAGATTCTATATAAAACAAGCTAAAAGGTAAGGATCAGCACCCATGGTTGTTCTTGAACCTCCACATACATACCATGACACATATTCACCACCATTCACACACATACACACACTACACACACACACACACACACACACACACACACACACACACACACACACACACGGAAACTCTGACATATGCCACAACATAGATGGTGATTGACAAGGGCCAGGCCTGAGTAAGAAAGTTTTAATGCAAGAGGAAAAGAATGAAATGATATGGAGAATGGTTACACAACAATGTGGATGCAATTAATGACATTGAACCTTACACTTAAAAAGTTAAGATACTAATTTTTACATTGCATATATTTCACCACAATTTTTAAGAGTCAGACTTTCTGTTTTTAATGCATTTAGAAGAACACATTTGTCACAGAGCCTTGGGTATTTGTATTATATACATAGCTTCATATTTCTCTGTGACAGAGAGCAAAGCTGAATGATAAATGGAAAGTTGGCTGTAGGGCACAGACTTAAAATAAAGGGAGAGCAATGAGTTGGGTGTCTAGGGCACCGGTCCAACACAGATGGCACAGCGGCCTTACAATGGGGACAGACTTGTCAGAAGGGCCAGACTGTAGGGATTACAGAGGCCAGAACTCCCTGTATTCACATTCACAATACCAATTTGCCAGGGGTCTTGACAAAGGTTAACTCTAGTGTATCTGCCAAAACCTGCCATGTTTTCTTTTTTCTAAGACTAACCAATTCTTTTGGGATTGACCCAATCTTTTTCTAGATATGCAAATATATTCAATTATGTCATAGTAAAGCACTCAGGTCCAGAGGCTATGGTGCCTAGAGAAACTTCACAGATGAAATCAAATCATGTTGATGTCACTTCAAAAATTCTCACACTACCCTTACTTTCAAAGTTTCAGAAGAACTTCATGCTAGTTCCAGGTATTAACCTTTATAGCCCTTCCTCCTGTGATATTTAGTTCAATTTCTTCTGATTTATAACATTTGTAACTAGGAAGGTTAACACTGCTCTGTACCAAAGAGTCATTAATTATGGCTTGCTAAGAACAATTGAACAGTCTGAACAGATGGCACAAGAATAATAATAAAGGAGGATTACAAGGAAAAAAAAAGATTATAACAGCATGCATGTGGTCAGGTATTTATGTGCACATTAGACACTATTATCAAAAGCTAGGTGTCACCTAAATTTCCCCCAATGTGTCTCATTAATAGGAAAGACCTGAGGGTATTGTCTATCATGGGAGGGGAAAACATAAACCCCAGAACAGTGAGTGGCTCTCAACCTTTCTAATGCTGCAACCCTTCAATACAATTCCTCATGGCATGGTGACCCTCAACCATAAAATTATTTTGTTGCTACTTCTTTGCCAGTGACCAGGTCAGAGGAGCAGCAGGTGGTATTTGAAGTTCAAGGTGTCAGCCCACCAGGAGGCAACTCTCTGATGGATCAATCTTGGTTAGGCAAGGCCACAAGACCCAAGACCCCAGAATGTCTCTAGGTTCTGCTGTCTTCCTCTGGTATCTGGCATGGTATGTGTGGATGCAGGGAGATCCCCACTACCTGTAATGTAGTGTGTTTATCTCATGGAAACACCCCATTCTGCTGAGCATTTTTACCTGTAGATTATTATGAAGATGATTTCTTCCTAACCTGTACTGTCTAATTGATAATAATTATGTTAGTTTATGCAGAGTTTTGATGAATAAAAATAAATACAAGGAAGTGTCACACAGATAAAAGACATAAGTTTCTTTTGAGGAGTCATATAAACTGTGGCTTAGGTTAATAATTAAGAAAAATAATTGAGTCCTAGTTAACCCAGCTAGCTTAAATGATTTTAACCTTAATGTTGGGAAATGTGTTCACAGGTTTTGGAATGCATCACAGCTGAAACAAAGCTTTCAAAATAACTTAAAGTTAGACTAAGATGTTTTCACCAAGTAGCTTTTAGGTAAAAACCCAAGAAAATAATCTAAAGTTTTAGAAAAGCACATAGTTGAATGCAGAACTCTTTAAGGTCAGGGAACAAGAACAAAGCATCCCGATTGTTGCTAGCTGGTGTACTTTCCTTGCTAGGTTTGGTTGGTGATCAAAGGTGATGATTAATTCCTTGTGCCCATTTTGCCCTCAATCTCCTGATATAAGAAACTATTGATGAGTGGGTATACATCCCAAAGATTTAAAGTAGAGATGACTGGGTTTTTTTTCCATATATAAAAGTTTAGGTTTGTGATTCAATTAAGGTTCCTTATAAGATTATCTTTCAAGGTAAGTAATAAAGTAATTGGTCCTTTCTTTGTAAGTGCAAACTGCAGCTTGCCAGTAAAAGACCTGACTGAGAAAAATAGCTTGCTTGCCTACATTGTTAATTTATAACACGTTGCTTGAGTATAAATGTATGTGGGTTCTTGGGATAATTTGTTTTTCACCTGTAATATGTAAAAATGTTTAATCATGTAAGGGATATGAAAAACATGCTGTTTTTTACTGTTTATTTTGTATTCATTGTAATCATCCACTTGAAAAATAGAATGTAGCCACATTGTGATTTTTATATTGCCTGAAAGATTTTGCTGGGGTATATAAGCCAGAAGAAAAAGAATGAAGATAGAGTTAAAATGAAATGAATGAAAACATCAAGAACGAGAGTTAGAAGGAAAACAGCAAGAATGAGAGAAGGAAATCACCAGGAAAATAAAAAATAGAGAATGCAAAAGAAGAACAAAGAAAAGGTCCAAAGGAAACCATCAAGAGAGTGTGTGAGTGTCTTTTTCCCTAATCCCCTCAGACAGGAAAACCTTAGTAGGCACCAACATGGTGGATCCCTTTCAAGTCCTGTGCTGCTGGAGCCTGGTCCCCCAAGCAGCAATACTCCATACTGTAATTTTGTAACTGATATGAATTGTAACGTAAATATCTGATATGCAGGATATCCTCTTCATAGTCACACTTAGGAGAATATCACTTTATTGTAGCGAGCAAAATGGTTCATGCCATGAGGTGATAAAATTTCTTATTCCTAACAATCACTGTGAGAAAAAGAAAATTGGTAACAAAACTGGTAAGTCAGTATGGATGTTAGAAGACTATACCACTAAGAGCACCCTGTGGCCTGGGAGAGTCGTTAAGAGTACTTACTGCTCTTGCAAAAGACCAGGGTTTGGTTTCCAGCACCCATATCAGGCAGCTCACAACTGCTTATAACTTCAGCTCCAGGAGACTGGATGCCCTCTTCTGGCACTGTGTACATGTGATGCACATACAGACAGTTGAGCACACACACACATATACATATAAATAATAATTAAATAAACAAATAAAGACTCCACTACATCCTTCTCCAACTTTTTACGAAATACACTGCAAAGATAGCTAAACAGTGATTGGTAAGATTAGCAATAGGATTTAGTATCCTTTTAGTATATTGCAAACATACTTAAGGATAATTTTAAAGAAATATTATGTAAAAGTACACCCATATTGTATCCATCAGTAAGTGCTTTAATTCTTAATTATTTGGAAGCAAGCCTAACAGAAAATTTCTGCAATTTCATATCCTCTTTCTATCTTACAAGAGGACCTAAACAATAAAAGGCATAGAGTTGAAGATACCATTCAATGATAGAGTACTAGCATGCATGAGGTCTTAGTAGTAGTCTAGGTAGTACCTAGCATGCACAAGGTCTTAGCTTTCATACACAGCACTGGAAACAAAGAGAGAAGGAATGAGGAAGGGAAGGAGGCAGAAAGGACAGGATGGAGGAGGAAAGAGAGAAATGGGGTATAGTGCAAGCCTGACAGCTCAACCTCCCTTTTCTTTCTACCGCCACTAGTAAAGGCTCATTATGAAGGAAGTTGGAAATTGGTAACAATATATTTTCATAATTGTCTTAAATTATATTTGTTGTCCTGGATTCCTTTCATGAGAATGTTCAGCATTTTCATGTTTAGGTAGCATCAATCCAACCCATGCAGGTTTTGACTTCAAGTCTCTAAGCAAGAGCTTGACCCCACCCTATTCTACCCTACCCCAAAAAATAACAACAGCAACACTCAGGAAATGGCAGCAACATATTTATTGGAAATGAACTAGACATTACATGACCTGATAGAGAGGTAAAATGACAAAGCAGAACCAACCGGTGTAACATTTTTTAAAGTCACAAATGAGAAAGAAAAATCATTTTTACAAGAAAATACTATAACGACATTGTCTGACTTTGAACATTTAGAATATAGTTCACTTTTAACTGAGAAACAGAAAGAAAATATTTCCTTCCCCAACACGAAGACCTCTCAGCCACCACCTGTGCATCACACCCATAAGGCAATTTCTAACATCAGAAAGTAAGACTGTGCTCCTCTTCATCTTGGTAGGAGAATAAAAGATGCTACAAACAAAGAAATTTTCAGAAGATACAAGCAACTGATCAGCTAATGACCCTCAACCAAACAGAAAATCTAGAATGAGCACTTCCTAGATTCTAGAAACTGTATCAACTCTCCTAAGTCATAAGACTTGGTTGGTTGTTTGAGGGAGGAAACCCTCTGGATCCAAGGACACCCCGATCCCAAGACTTGCGACATTCAAGTAGGGAACAGCCTAGAAGGGTTTATAGATGCTTGGCATCTACTGATCTGTGTCTTCTGAAATCTTTACATCTTGACCTGTGAGTTACATAATAAAACTTCATCTTCTGTCTAATAAACTCTCTGAGGAAAATTACGCCCAAATAACCTATCCGCAAAAAGACAAGGACTGCAAAAGGTGGCGACAATAAACACTGTTTGGAAAGGCAAAAATGCCGCCTTCATGTTCAGAGGCACCATTCTCAGGGACCGAACGTGCACTGGGAAAATTCCTTTCCATCCACGCACCCAGCATGCGTGAACATTCTATAACAAGTGATCTATACATGTCAGAAGCCAGGAGTCCAAATACAGAATTGTACAGGTTTTAACTGGGTTGGAGACATCTTACTTCCCTTCCATTGTGCTTTATACAGTTCGTTCCTAAACATTTCACAGTTCTAAATTTTTCACATGAAAGGGGAAAATGATTAATAAGGTGTTCTGTTATTGAGCAAAACATAAAAAAACAACTCAACACGGTATATCATCTTTGGAAAATCAATCATCCTTTTATTTCCCTATTCTAAACTGAAGGTCACAGGAAGTATGTGGAAAGCTCCCATAATTTTGTGAGAAAATAGCAACCCCTGTCACTTGGTAAATACAGCACCAAGCAACTATTTACCACTGTTGAAGTCACCTAAATAAAAAGGCAAAGAACTACTATAGACAATTTAGGAGCTTAATTGTGTTTTTGAGGCCTGATATTTTCAGTTTGAATATCAATGCTGGTCTAATCTGCTAGAAAATTAGCAACATTCCTCTTCACCTTGAGGTGGGTGGACTCAGCCACAAGGTCCTGCTTTGTCCCTGTGTCTCAAGCAAAGCCTAACCAGACTCAAGATGAGTGAAAATTTGAGATGCTGGTTATCACACAGTGGGCAGGGCAGAAGGGCCCCACCTTCCTAAGAGACTCCCAGGGGCGAGACTGGCAGCTTGTCATGTCCCTTATATAGACACAGACACATACAGCTACAGAAATGTGTCTGCCTACCACGCTGAGTGAAACATGCTAGTCTTTAGGGGTAGGGGAAAATACATTCATTTTTTTTTTCAAGTATATTTCAATATACAAAGATGTTCTAGATTCGTTTCACTAGAAAAACAAAAAGATACCATGTGTGTCCAAAGGACAATCTCACTTGAACTCCCCTTTGATGTGGATTTCATGAAGTTTTGACGGAGAAAGAAAAATTGCTTTGAATACACATCTACCATTTGATTGGAAAGCATGAATCTTTATGTCCACTTATGTATATTTACATACATAGTTGGCGACAACCAGAAGAAAATACAGTCTGGATGTCTGGGATGGCTTAGGAGTGGAGCGCTCTGAGGAGAGCTACATCACCTACTGATGATCTCAGCACCAGTAGTAGGTGTCCCACCAGATTTCTGGTTGGCATTAAGTCAGCAGTGCACAGTGCCTCCTTCCGAGTATTGTCAGGAAGCGCTATGCTGAGGCCTCGTCTGAAACTATGGCTTATTTCCTGTCTTGGCTTTGTCATTACTGGGGTAAGTCGGGTCGCGCAGCAGCAATTCACAGTTGGCCAGCGCCTCTGCTGGTAGCAGCTTCCGGATTTGCTCCACTGACTTTTGATACGCCATCTTATCTTGTTCCAAGGTCCGTATTAAAGTCTTCATTTTGGTCTCTCTGGTCAAAAGAGTTTCTAGGTTGGATTCCAAGGCCTGGATTTTAGCATGAGCTACCTGTTTGTCAAGAAAAAAAATGCTCCATATTAAAAAATTTGAGGAGTCTGGTTCTTTATTACAGTAGCAATTATGTCTTACATTTGTTATTAGATAATTGCATCACATTAGTTAAAAGAATAACGTGAACAAACACTGAAAAAATGCATTTTAGGTATATTTCAGTATACAAAAATATTCTCTAAAATGGAGTTCATTTTTTCTTTCCTAGAATGCTCAAAAATATAAGTATTGGAAACCAAAGATGTAGCTCAGTGATAGAATACTTTTCTACCGTCCAGAAAATCCTAGATTCAAACTTCAGCAACATATTATACATGTGTGTGTGTGTGTGTGTGTGTGTGTGTGTGTGTGTGTGTGTGTGTGTATTTAACGACATACATGTACAGGCATATATATGTGCATACTTTATACTGACATGATTTCTCTCCTGTCCCTAATGACAGCAGCAATGTGTTACTGTATCATTGCCCCATGATGCTGGGCTCATCACTCATACCCACTGGTGTTCCCCTGTCCTGCCTGACTGAAGGCAGAACAAGGACACCCTTGATGATTTTTTGTTATGTAACTCAATCTATCTCATAGTTTTGGGAGATGCTAGTCTAAGCAACATGAAACTCACTCTGGCAAGCACTCCTCATATCCCCACTGTCTCTCATGCATCACAGTTTGAGCATACTGGTGAGGAAAAGCTCATACGTTTAAGAAGGAATCCAAGTGATTGGTCATTTGGGGCAGCCTTGCTCTTTGGTAACAACTTCCCAGAAGAACCAAGTGGGGTGTTAGGAAAACTCCCTTAATCCCTTCCAAGAGCAGCACCTTCAACAATCTAAGGCTCTCCCAGGTTTGGTTCCTACAGACATACTTGGAACTCCATTCTTTTCAACTGATTGAGAAACTTGATGGTGACTACCTTGAACTGTCAACAGAAAGTCTGTAGCAATGAAGGACCATCACTCATGGGAAACAGGCACAAATGCCTTCCCCAGCAAGAAAAACCTCAGTGGATATTGCAATAGTAAAATAATAAGGAACAGTATAGCAACCATTTTTGTTTTGAACAAATTACATTGATTCACTGATTAATAGAAAAAGATATTTTTTTAAAATTTATTTTGTGTTTATTCACTGGTAATTATTACTATAATTATACATGTTTTATATATATTTTTGTATGTATTTATATGTATTAATGTACTTAGATCATATATACCCCCTCTTTCTACCTACAACTCCTCTGGACTTCCCCTATGTTCCTTTCCCAACTTCACATCTTCTTTACTTTTACTTTCTTAACAATTTTCTATGAATCAAAGCTGATGTAAGACAACATGAAAGCCCTCTGTCCCCTTGAGCCCCTCATTTTGGATTTTTGTTTTCGCCTAGTTGGTCCTTACAGAGGACTTCATAGAGACAGAGTTGGGGGCTTCCTAGTTTGGAGCAGGTGCAGCTCTGGAAGTAGGGGCAGGAGTATGGCTAAGAATCAAGGGGCCACAAGGGACATCAGCTCCATCTCTAGAGTTCATCTTCCTCACTGGGTTCAACTGCTGCTACCTTATGGGTTTGGTGCCGCTGTGCCCCCTCCACACACATACAGGCACCTCACTCACTGCTCATCTCTCAGAGTCCAGCCCAAGCTCATAGAACCACATACCTGTTTCCTCTCGTTTTATTCTTCCTTCCCTGAACTTATCTGAATTATATATAACATCCAACAAGGTGAACCCAAATTCTACTTTGAATTGCTATTCTTCTATTTTGTGGGTGTGTGTTTTTCTCCCTCAAGTGGTACTTAAGCTCCTAAGTACATCTGTAGACCTCCAAACACATGAACCTAATGAGACAGCTAGGCTGTTGGTCTTCAGTGGTTCAGCCTACATACACATATCCTAATCATTCTGAGCAGTTCCATGAAAACAGGGCTCCACGCTCATAGTTATTACAATCTTTATTTCTGTACCTGGAGTTTTTCTAGAAGGTCCATGTTCTGTCTTTTCAATTGGTTGTTGGCTCTCTCCAGCTTCTCCAGAGATTCGTTATCCTCACAGGCATAGGAGGATTCCAGAAGCTCATCCTGTAGCACATGATATTCTACCTCATAGGCATGTAGCTGTTTAGAAATATCCATTTCAAAAACCTGTTGAGGCATCATGAGTTGGTTAGTTTGTCCTTCAGTATCTACACCAAGATACAGCAGTGTATAATGGCAGACTTCATGTTTATTTCCCAGCACTATTGGTAACACTAAAACACACAAAAATGGGAAAACAGGCCTGGTGATCCATACCAGAACAAACGAGATACATATCTAACTTTAAGTACATTAGCATACAGAATATTTCTACGCAATTGAAACATCCTCAGAATGAGACCAAGTCACAAGAATAAACTAATGTCCAAGGGTAACTGGCAATCAAGATGACTGTAATCTAGTAACTGTCTCTCAAAATGTAGAGTACCAGGTCAACATTTGTTGTGGAGCAATGACTGTCTGTGTCAGAGACAATCACTGCTGATTACTAAGCAAAGTTACATAGGGGCATTTGGAATGTATGTGTTAATGGAGCTGAAAGGTCTTAATAAATAAATTTATTCATTCATTTATTCTAAGCCTTTCTCAAGTTCAGCAATCCATCCCATGGTCAGGAAAGTCTCATTGATTTCATTATTTTCAGTTTTTTTTTTTTTTTGGGGGGGGGGGTGGCAGAGATTTACGAGAACACACTTGGTTTCAAATCTCCAAAATCATGGTACATAACTACTTGATATTCATAGAAGTTATTTCAGCCAGTAGTGCGTGGCAGGCCATACCCACAAGCCCAGTACTTGTGATAGAAGTGGGAGAAAAGCAAATTCAAGGCCAACCTGAACTCCACAGGGTGACCATGCTTCAAACAAATCAAAAATGATATTTAAAAAAAAAACTGACAAATAATAAAATAGAAACAAAAACGATGCCTGTTAACTCAAAGATTTTAATAATTAGAAACTACTGATTACTATTTACATAATCTGCATATGAGTTATGTTTTATGGTGCTAAGGATCAAATCCAGGGCTTTGTGCATGCTGGACAAACTAATGCTCAATCACTGAGCTACATCACCATGGTAGCCTTCAACTTGGGATCCCATACCCTCCACCTCCCAAGTAGCTGAGGTCACAAGCCTGGCCCTTCTTATAAATTCTGAAAGAATTGGTGATATTGCAAAAGCTAGTGAGCTTCACTTTATTTTCTGGTCATATTGACTATTCAAGTTCTGACCAAGATCTCACCATTGGTTTAAATTGAAAGGATTCCTGGAATAACCACTATGCATCACTATAGCATATTTTCTGTGCCTGTACAGATAGACAATGTTACAATGCTGATAATTTCATAATCGTCTCATTTCTAAATAAAATGTGCCTAATCAGACAAAAGAAGACCTTAAAGAAAATAGATGTTAGGCAAACTACATTTTTATGTGAAAGAATTTAGTACATGTCAGATCATTTACATCATACCTGGGTAATAATTTTTTCCATTTCAGTGGTATTCATATCAGGTAATGTGCTTTTGAGAAATTCCACAATATTTTCAAAGCTTTCACATTCCATTATAAGTGCTTCCTGGCTGCTCAGTAAGCTGAGAGCAACCTTAAATATAACTTCAGTTCCCTGAAGAAAAATAATATCTAGAACAAGAGGTAAAATTTTCACAATCAAAATTGTGTATCTACTATTGCAGAGAGCATATTCTTTGTTTTACTACAGTAGCAGAAACAGAAAACATGTAAAAGAAAACTGGTCAAAACTGGTTTTTATTTTTTTAAAAACAAGTTTAACACGACTGACACAGAATGCTGTCTATTCTTCTTACATATTAAGGATCTGAGATATGGTTAAGGGAAAAAAGGAGACATTATATATCTGTCTGTCTATATATTGTTTACAGCTTTTAATGATAAGTTGAATGAATTCTAGATAAAGTTCAAATAAATTTATACAACTAACATTTAGGTTTTTCTTCACAACAGAACATAACAACAAATCAATGTGATCAACTAGTACTATTCAGATTTTCATAATCCAAAAGCAAATTAGCCAGCTAATATGCTATTAAATCTATACTCAGGTAGGAAATTAAAGAGAAAACCTTAGCATACACACGACCTGTGCAGGCCAGACAGTTGTCATGATCAGTCCCAATCTCTAACAGGGAACAGACTGCTAGGGAAGGGACATTAGTATCATGAACTATGACATTAAGAGTCCAGGGACGCTTGGCTCAATTTGGGGGGGGGGGGACTGGACCTGCCTGGACTGAGTCTATCAGGTCGATCTCAGTCCTCGGGGGAGGCCTTGATCTAGAGGGGGTGAGAATGGGGGGTGGGCTGGGGGGAAGGGGAGGGGGCAGGAAGGGGGAGAACAAGGGAATCTGTGGCTGTTATGTAGAACTGAATAGTATTGTAAAATAAAAGAAAAAAAAAAGAGTCCAAAGCCAGTGAAATAAACATCCTTTCAATTAGACACAAACACATCTAAAAGGGTTTTTAGGAGGCCCATTATAAGAATCCAAAGCACAAGCGAAAACTCCACTGGAAAAAAGTGGTGTATATCTCACAGGCAAGAAACACCCAGGGATTGCGAGCTCACAATGTGCAACTAGATGTTGCAGTTCAGCTCCAGCTTTGTCAGAAGAGGATATGAGACCTCCCGTTAAAAAGGTACACAAAGCCACAATGCAGAGTATGTATACACAAAATACATATGTGCTCAGAACTCAAGCTTCTCCTAACGTTTATCTATTTGTTGTAATCTGATTTTTTTCTGAGTTTTATACTAATTAAAAAAAAAAACATGTTAATGACTTCAAATTAGAGAACACTTAATATTTGACCAAAAAAATTAAAAAGCTTCAATTTAGCACAGTGGTACATAAAGACTAAGGTTTTTGCCACGGCCTCTGGACAAGTGTATAAAACTCAGCAGTGGCGGGAGCCCACTCTAGGATACTGAGGTCTGTGTCAACATCACTGAATAAGTTTCTAGTGAATAGTAATTGCTGTCTTTCTTTCCTTTTCTGTTTTTATATGCTGTGCTGGTCGGCTTTATGTCAACTTGACACAAGCTAGAGCCATTGGGGAACAGGGAACCTCATTGAGAAAATGCCTCCATAAGGCTGTCTGTTCACAAATCTGCAGTATATCTTCCTATGATTGATGATTTATGTGGGAGCGCCCAGTTCACAGTGGATGGTGCCACCCCTGGGCTGGTGGTCCTGGGTATTAGAAAAAAGCAGACTAAGCAAGCCTTGAGGAGCAAGCCAATAATCAGCACAGCACTTCTCCATGGCCTCTAACTCTACTCATGCCTCAAGTTTCCTGCCTTAACTTCCCTCAGTGATGGACTGTGGTATGTAAGCTGAAATAAACCCTTTCCTTCCCAAGTTGCCTTTGGTCATGGTGTTAAATCACAGCAACAGAAATAGTAACTAAAACAGATGGGGATTTGTTACATAGCTAACTGACTCAAACTCATAACCCTCCTGTCTCCACTTCTCAAAGCGCTCAGATTATAGGCGTGCACACTCACACTCAGCCTCATGTTTTGTTTTTTTAAATGATACTTTGGTGAACCCATTTAAGAGCTGTGAATAGATCTCAAGGCCCCTAGAAGGCACACACACACCATGCCATACCCTCCTGCTTTTCATTGCCAACACTGTGGTTAGAGCAGGGTAGCTACTCGACAATGTGCCTGTCTCTATTCAGAGATTTGCCTCTTGGCCATAGTCTTAGGGATTGGCTCTGGCTCCATCAGTGGCAGCAAATGCAGCCATGTAAGCAATGAGACAGGAACAAGAGTGATGTGTTAACAATAGAAAAGACTAAGAAATGTCACTAGAAATAGTATCCATAACAGCACAGAAGTTGTGTTCCTTTTTCTGTATTGTGACCCCAAGCGATGAGAGAAAGATGTAAGACCCAGAAAGACAAAACTCTAGAAAAACATGCAGAGTCTGTCTCTGATCCACATCTGAAAACTGTGTTTTCTAGGTTTTCCACACAAATAAACATAAGAGCCCAATTCTTTTCTACTAAATTTGAGTAGTACTTAGGACTCTCCTGGTCCTCTGGGATCTTCATTGACAATGATCTCAGGGAAACAGATAACACTGTCCTTATTGGACACAGGCATCACTTACCAAAAACTCTGGCTACAAATCCTAAAGGAAACTGAGAGGCAAAGAGTGTGAGGAACCAGGGTGCGGCATACAGGCTGGGGCTGATCTCATTCTCCTCAAGATGGTTGTAGAGTTCCCGGTGGTAGTCATGAAGGAGTCTGGACAGCTGGTACATCTGGATCTGCAGTTCACATAGAGAAGAAAAATAAAACTTGTAGAAATCTGCATGTGTATACAATATACAGCCTTTCAATAACACACACATACAGTAAAGTAACATGTCTTTATTTTTATTGTTAACTTGAAAGATGATGTTCAAATCCAAGTTCACGACGTTTAAGGCATAATTCATGTCAGTGCAAATTCAACCACGTCTCATAAGCAAGGGTTTCTACTATGTGTTTGTATGGTGTACATATGTGGAGAGAGCATCATTCTTCCTATAGAAAGTAATTGGTTTTGAGTCTCCTAACAGATTTCCAATATCTCCTCCTGAATGTAAACTTTTTCTTATAAAAAGACATAAATTAATAAAAGTGCATGTTGTAAATTTAGGAATGATTTCCAGAGCATAAACTAAAAAACAAGACAACCCCTGGAGGAAAACGAATCACAAAGTACTGTACTTAAACACTGTGATTCCGTCTGAGCCTTATCTACAACACAAACCTTGGAAACTACATTTCCACACAAACTGTAAAAGGAAGGACTTGGGGCCACAGGAAGTCATGGCTATAAAATGAACAGCTTGGCAGGAGGCAAACACAAAAAGAGGTTTTGTAATGAGATTATTATCTCAGTAAGTCATATCAAAAAAGAAATCCTACATTTCCCTTAGGCCAGCTCCAGTTTAGAAACTAGACAGGGTGGGCGTTCATCAGGTGGAGAACTAGTATTTTGGAAAGATCAAAAACAAACCTAATTAGCAGAGTAAAAAGAAAGCATGTTGATAGACATTCTGTTCTTGTTCAGTTGAGACCATAATGAAGAAACAAATGTTTGCCATTTTATTATTTTCAAGGATCTTATATTCTGCACCTTATGTTCAAAACTTGAGCTTAGGGTATTTTCTCCATTGAAGTAGATTTGGGCAGATATGAAAATGTAAGGTTCCTACAAAGGAAGTTTTAATAATAAAGCCCTACTTGCCAAAAAAAAAAAAAACCCTAAAACACTCTTCCATTCTGCAGTGCATTTAACATGGCAATGCTCCAGCTAGAAGAGACAAAATAGAGAAAGAGACATGGGAAGGGTGAACAGTAGAAGAGAGGAAAAGGCCACAGGAGACTTCAGAGAACAGAGAGAAGGCTTGTACATTCAACCCAGAAATCAGCAGAGAGAGAGTGTGATGAGACTGATGTTGAAGCAAGGAGAAATTGCCCCTTGTTCACAGTTAAGATCACTGAAGTGGAGCCTGCAGTACCCACACTTCAGAGTGAAGCAAGAAATCAGACATCCTCTCAAGGAAGCCAGGCTCACTGGCGTAGGGACCTATGCCATCTTTGAAAACCTTAGGGATCAAACCTTACCGGCATCCTGATCTAGACAATGAAAAGGTGTCCTGTTTCACTTTCTGAGGAACAGAGTTCAGTGTTCCTATGAGGAGAACATTCCTACTGTTGGGACTGGTAGGAAGGCTGCCAGACAAGATGTTACAGCATTTGCATTTCCAAAATTAGAAAGAGTATTCTTAGTAAATATAATGATCATTTTGATAATTTTCTTTGAGAATTTCTGACATAGTATGCTGTTGACATCATTGCGACTACTCCCTCATTCCCACATTTCCCTTCAACTTAGATTCATTACCTCGTCTCTAATTATCATTGTTACATACATATACACACCCACTGAGTCCATTCAATGTTGCTCATACATACATGTGTTTAGGGATTACCACTTGGGACTCTTCTGTGATGTTTCCTGAATCATAATGACTATTAATGTACAAATCCAATTTACCTATGCTTATGCTGTGTTAAATTTGTATTAGGAATTTTTAATGGGAAAAAAAAACATTGCATTTTAAATTTATAGCTAAATCGTTCTGCCTGTGGCCCAAAATCACTGTTGCATACAGTTTCTCTTCTCTGAAACTTAATAACAAAGAAATTGTTTTCTGAAAACCAGAGTTAATTTAATTCTTTACAGTGATCCCAATGTTTCCTCTCTGATACAAAGTATAAGTAAACTGTTTAGAATAAAACAACATTTAACCTGTTAAGTAGATCTATACACGGCTACCAAGTAGGAATTGGACTGCTATAGTTACATACCTTGGTAAGCACTTTCTGTATGCCTTCCAAAGTACATGGGTATTGAGCAAAATCTCAATTTCTCCCCTAAAACAATGACTAACACCTATCCATATATTTACCCAAGTTCTAAGACACTGGACCTAGATTTCTTGAACTCTGAACTGTGATTCAGAAATGGCTGGTACTGAGATTTCTGATGAAAGCCTCCTGGACACCTGATTCCTCAAAAGTCATTGCCTCACCTGGAGTGACATCATATCCGGTCGGTACTGTTTGCGGAAGCCCAGGTCGTACATAAGGAACTTCAGCATCTCAAAGGCTTGCTCTTCACTCATGTGCAGAAGCAGGACTCCGGCCACAAAGCTGATGCCCTGACAGTAGCCCACCTCTTTGTCCAGCAAAGAGTAGGCTTTCAGCAGGTTAAAGAGGGACAGCTGCCCTGCCCCAAGCTGCACTGAAAAGTAAGGGTGAGTGGGAAACGTCCTCCCTGCAGAAGGGAAGAAGAACCATGCTTAGAAATCAGAGGGAAACCAGTGCAGTGACCTATGGGATTGACCAGCACTCTGTCAACCAGGGAGTTGCTGGGAATGTTCATCTAAGAGGCTCCTCTCACTTCTCTCCCCCTCCTCCCCCTTCCTCTTCCTCTTCCCCCTCACTACCATGTAAGTCCTGTATTCCACACACATGATACAGAGACAGCCATTTTATGCTAAGCAGCATTGCTTTCTACAAAAGCAATATCATTCAACAGAAATCTGTCCTCCATGGTATAGCTGAAAGATACTACGGAGCAGAACTCAGATTTATGTTGAGTTTAAATCAAGGCAAAGTCTAAATTCGTGTAAAGACCACGCTCTAACCAAAATTAAATTCTATAAGGTGTCATTAGTTAAGGCAATATCTTGGTAATCTACAACCAGATTTACTTTTTATTTTGTGTGTTTGTAATATGACACTGGAGGGATTGTTTTGGGTTTTATTTTGCTCTACATATTTAGTAGTCTATTTAGGAATTCTACTTTTTGAAGTGAGCTTCCTTGTCAAATGATTATTCGGGTCAATTAGAATTTGCAAGAGTGTAAGATTTTAAAATGTTTTCTACCACATGTGCTTCAAAGTGCTTTCTGTTTTCCTGTTCTGTTTTTCCAGGAACTGATAAGATGACTTTGCAGAGTCAGGGGGAGAAGTGAGAGGAAGCACAGGAGAGGGAGGGGGGAACACAGATGGCCACTGGCAGAGGCAAATAAGCAGTTTTTAAAATTAACAATCTAATTTCTCCCTTGAATCTTTTGCTAAAAAAAAAAAAAAAAAAAAGGTGATAAATATTCTGTGTGTCCAAGAACTTGATCCTGCCTCCATCTTTGCTGACATTCTTTCCCTGAAACTTCACTCATGATGTCCCTGTTTGTCAGGGACATCTAGACGGCAACACCCCAGCCCTGCATCTCATCACCGATTTACCAACACAGTTCCACAGTCTGGCAGGGACCACAGGGAAGGCCAAGTCTAGTTCTCAGCTAACAAAGGAGTAGGGGCAAAGCAGCCCGTTGACAACCACAGCAAGGACAACGACTCAAGTGTCCAGTTTCTCTATAACACTTCCACTTTCATTCTATTGGAATCAAAATATATGAATTGAGTTGAGCCCTTCCCCCAAGAAAAGTTCTTTATTAATGAAAGGAACAGAAGTCAACACTGTTTTTAGCCAGTGATTTTTTTTAATATGGCTATTCTCCTCTTTTCCCCCCAGGGACTCAAACAACATATCTGTCCAACTGATGTCTATCAGCTTCGAAAAATATAGATTAAATTGTTAAACACCAATATGAAATATTTAGATACTTCAAAATAGTAAAATATATATGATAATACACTTTAGGGAAAAATGATTTTTAAAATCATACTATCGGGGGCTGGAGATGTAGCTCAGTTAGCAGAGCGCTCGCCTAGCATGCAGAAAGCCTGGCTTCCATCTCTAGCGCCATCTAAACCAGGTGTAGTGGTAGGAGTCCATAATCCCGGCTTCAGGGAGATGGAAAGGGTCAATTCAAGGTAATTCTTGACTACACGGTGAATTTGAGATTGGCTAATACCTTGTCTCAAAAAACTAAAAATAAAACCATACTAATTTTACTTTTTATATTAAATTCAGTATTTAAAAGACTGCTTTATGATGCCGCCACTGGAAATTCCTCCAAAGACTGGAAGCACTTACCCATCTACACAGAATTAACACAGCTAACTTGTTTCCTATCCCATAGGGATGTGTTAACTATTTCTACAGCTTAAGCACTTACTGGATACCTTCTCTTCTTTGGGGGTCCTTGCTGTGGGATGTCCTGTATGTTGTAAATATATGTTGCTATGATTGATTGATAAATAAAACGCTGATTGGCCAGTAGCCAGGCAGGAAGTATAGAATAGGCGGGACAAACAGAGAAGAGGGGTTGGGAGGTGGAAGCTGGAAGAGACGCCAGCCTGCCATCCAGGGAGCAAGCAGCATGTAAAGGCAGCAGGTAAAGCCACAGAACACGTGGCGACATAGAGATTAACAGAAATGGGCTCAGTATAAGTGTAAGAGCTAGTGAGTGATAGGCCTGAGCTAATGGACCAGCAGTTTAAATAATATAAGCGTCTGTGTGTTTATTTTATAAGTGGGCTACGAGACTGCTGGAGCTTGGCGGGACCTGGAAAGAAAAAATGTAGCTACAGGTCCTAGAAAGTGGCCTCCCTCCTCCTCTTCATAGAGAGCATAATCAGCCCACCTTTTCACCCCTATGGCTGCTTGCTTTCTGATTTGCCATTATCTAGCCACCCCTGAGTCCCTACTTGGATGACTACAGCATTACTTTTTACAGTGATTGCTAAAAGCTGGTATTCAGCAATGTCTGAAAGTCTTCAAACTCCTGTTAAATAATTCTTTACCCTCTTAACCTATTTCAAAATCAACACCGATCATGACAGAGTTGCCTGGCTGAGTGGATAGCTCAGTGGAGGAGCACTTGCCTAGCATGCACAAGGCCTTGGGTTTTATCTCCAGCACTATAAACACACACACACACACACACACACACACACACACACACACACACACACACACACCAGTTGTTCAAAATTCAGTAACTGAGAGCACTCCATAATATGACCTTCATAGTGATTCCCATTTCAGAGGGATAGTTTGAGGGTGAATATTCCACTCATGGTTCTTTATTCAGAATATAAGGCCAACTTACCCAGACAAAGCAGTCAGCCCCTCAGTAGATGCCAACAAACCTTCTTTATCAATGTTGCCAACCAACAAACACTAAGATGGCTTTTCCTTTTGTAAATAACAATCCACTTCAGAGACATACCCAAATCCACAAGTATGGCATGCTGCTGAGCAGTGAGCTGCTTCAGAAGTTCCTTGTAAGAGGTGTCTGGAGGCTGGTGTTTGTTGGGCAACCTGTGCCTCAAGCGGTATTGTAATGCTAGAAACTGCCAAATTTCCCCTCGCCGACTTTTGGGGACCCCTACAACACAAGAGATGCAAAAGTCAGATCACGAGTATGGGAATAAAGCCATGAAGTCACAGTAAATGAGCCACGTCAGAGTGAAAAACCACAGTTCTCCTTTCTGCACGCCACCCTCAGCTCATGTTCTCCAGCGTGCTAACAGGAGCATATTTTAACAAGTCTTCTCCTATAGACCCTTCGCCATTATTAGATGTAAATAAATATTTCTGATCAAATGATGGGGATGAGTCAAGTTGGTGAGTCTGCACTATTTTATGGCAACAATTAGAGATTTCTACTAAGCATCTCTTCTTCAGTAAACAAGGACACCAAGCATCGGAAAAGTTGTAGTAAGTATGAAGGAGTAATAATAAGGTCAGCAATCTTTCTGGGGACAGCATCATCAATTTCTCATCAATCTTATTAGCGGGGTATAGGTGGAAACAGAAAATCCATCCATCCATATAGCATTATATTTTCCTTTCTTTATAAGCAAGCTATAAGACAATACTTTGTTTCTACTTCATAAATCAGAAACACTTCCACAGCCTTCCACAAATAAAAAGTTATGAAAATGGTCAATACCTTCCTTAAGGGACGTGTGAATGTCTTCCATGTCACATCTGATTTTAGTTCTGCAATTTAGCAACTTCTTGTCCCATGTGATTAAGACTTCCTTCTGACATGTACCAACTTCTTCATAGTCTAACTTAACTTTTCTAGACTGGAGTTCATCTCTTCTTGCTTGAAAAAGAAAAGAGAAAGAAAGAAAAGCAATGAATCAAAAACCAACTTGTTAACATGCAACATTGTAAATATTGGATGCATTGTTAAACTATACCTAATTACTGTCCTCTGGTGGGGAAAAACTTAAAATGTTGAGAAAATGGGGCTGGAGAGATGGCTTAGTGGTTAAAAGGACCCAAGTTCAATTTCCAGCACCCACATGCCAGCTAACAGCCACCTGTAATTCCAGTTCCAGAAGATCAATGCCCTATTACAGCTTACATGGACACTGCATACAGGTGATGTCTACACACATTCAGGCAAAACACCCAGGTACATAAAAATAAGGAAAATCTTTTTAAATCTTTTGAGGAAAATGTAGGAGGTTTTCAAATGTTGAGTCATTCTTACGAGAAAATACTTTCAATAACTAAGAACTTTTTATTATCTTATACTAAGTAATTTTGCTTTGTATAAAATACAAACTATGACTGAAGAGATGGCTCTGTGTGTTCAAGATACTTGAACAGCAAGCCTGAACTTGACCCCCTGGGACCCATATAAAGGAAGGAGAAAATCAGCTTTCAAAAGCTGTCTACTGACTTCCATAGTCACACTGTGATATGCACATGCACACACACGCATGTGCATGTACACACACACACATGCACACACAGGTGTGTATGCATGCAAATAAGTAAATATTAGCTGTGCTATAAATTTCAACTCTGGGCAACTATGAAATCCTTAGAAGCAACAGCTTATATTATCATAAACATCATTAAAACAGGCTGGAGATGTGGCTCAGTGGTTAAGAACACTGGCTGCTCTTCCAGGGGACTCTTCGAGGACACTGGCATGCATATGGTATACAGAAATACATGCAGGCAAAATGCTCATATACATAAAAATAAAATAAATTTTAAAGCCCCATTAAAGCATTAATATTTTGTACAGGATGTATATATAAGGCAATACCTCATGCATTAACCTTAAACTGAAAACCATTTTACTGTAATTTTCATGCATCCCTATTATCATTTGTAGAGTTATTTAAACTACTCTTACCACTAGGCTATGTGTTCCTATATTCATCTTTAATAACCTTTTGTTCTTTTGAGGTGCTGGGGATTGAGCACAAGGCTGTGTGCAGCTAGGCACATGCTCTACCACTGAGATATATACCCAAGCCTCTAGTCTTAATAACCCTAAGAAGGAAAATTCATTTTATTAAAGTCAACACTCATTCACATTTTAATGATATAGAATTCTCTTTTATTTGGTGATCTAAAACACAAGCCCAGATTCATTAAAGGAAATGTCTCCAAAGGCGTCCACAGTCTTGACCTGTCTGTGTGTTAAACAACAGATTCTGAACGAAAAGGGACACAGACATGGGAGTGCACACCCCGTCCTTCCTTATGGTCCCTTCATGGGAATCTGAGGGTTGTCCATTCCCTCAAGCTCCGGGTTCTCCACTGATCAGCTTACCTTCTGCAACACAAATCTTTGTCAAGCATCCAAAGTCCTCGACAGCACAGAAACAGCAACAGGATGAATGTTACTCTTTACTTAACACAGTGGAAACCATCCGCAAAGAAGTAAAATATCTTAAAATGGACTATTCTTCAACTAGGGTGGGAAAGATTCCTATTTAAAAGTCTGGACACAGCCAAAAGACAGACCGACTACAAAAATATTCCGCCTGGAGTCCACTAGGTGGCTTTCTAGAGCAGTCCAGCTTTGCTTCTCTGTATTCGCTGGGTGCACATCTGAGATAATGCTTTCAAAGAAGTAGGTTTGCCAAAGCTAATAACAAACCCAACTCTGTGTGTACACCACGGCTAATAACAAACACAACTCTGTGTGTACACCACTGCTAACGGTGCGCACCACAGGGAACTGAGCATCTTTCCTCGGCTATCTCTCCCATCCCTGCTCCGCCAGTGCGCATCCCGGCTAGTCTGAAGAACCTCCCCTATGCCAGCCGTGGGCCCTGAGGACAAACTAAGAAGAACATTGATATCTATCCTCCCTCAATTGTTTAACTATAAGGAAATGTTGAGAAATGATTGCCACCAGACTAGAATGTTATCCTTTTTGTTTAAGCTAGGAAGTAAACATGGAGTTGATAAAGCCTTTTCAGAAGAGTTCTTATCATCCCTGTCCTTACCCTGTAAAATTATATAGTGTAGCTGACCTCAGGGCAGACATGTAATCATTTGTATTAAAACACTCCATCATCTCATACTAACATGAACAGTTGGGAAATATTGTAGAATACTCAAAAAAGCCTTGGAGTTATAATAGGTAGCCTTGTGTTCTAGAATTTGTTCCAGTTGTGTGCCACCATGTGGATTCGGGTGAATTCCTTAGAGTGCCTGCACCAGTCACTTACTGGTCTGTAGGATGAAGACTGAGCTAAACAACCTCCAAGGCCACTGTCCATTCAAACAGCCTAATATTTTAAAACTATCCCTTGATATTTAATACAAGATTTTATTTGAATATACTCTCAACTGAAATATGATGCGTGCTTTAAATGTTTAAAAGAATATTAATCATCTTTTTGCCAACTTCCTTTTTATGTTCAGGATACTCAAGATAAAACCAGTAGATGAAAAATATGAATTGCAGTCCTACCAAAAATCTTTGAAAGCTCCAGAGGGAATACTGTGTGTCATACAACTTCTTAAAGCCACATCAGTAGCAGCTAATTGAGTTTTTAACTTTACAGAAAAGACTTATTTCCTAAGGATATTTAGTAACATAAGCATTTTCCACTCTGGTAAGAAAAAGGCAATAAAAATAAACTAAGTCTTTACAAACTAAATAAGTGGTGCTAAAAATTTTTTTTAATTAAAAAAACCTGAATTGCATGGAGGTACAGTAACAAAAATGTAAGGGCATAAAACGAACTCAGGATGTGAACACCTACATTTTTAAAGTGTCTTTTGGAAGACAATGTAACAAAAGCAAGTGAGAGAAAAAAAAAAGCTATTTGTACATCTGCCAAAAACCCGAGAAGTCAAAGACCCACTTAAGCTAATCATTCATTTCACAGATGGAAAAACAAACCCTTTAGGTGAAGTCATTTGCCCAAAATAATGGTATTTGTATATGTTTTGGATGTGGCTACTGTCTGAGATCACTCTGTGTGTGGATCGATTGAAACTGAGACAAATTACATCACCCTTTCAAAGGGCTCAGAAACACATTCTAAAGCATTTAGTATACACAAACTTAACAGTCAATGGCCTTAACCAGTGTACCAGCTCTTATGAATATCAGATTATAAATTTAGTGATTTGAAAGCTATTTTATATAGAAAAGTAATAAAACCTAGAAAATTTGATTTGGTTATATTTAATTGATGATCGTTAAATTGCATATGACACAAACAAATTTGCTTGAAATAGGCATATTTCTCTCAGAATGAATGAATATACTGGAAGTTGACAGATTGCATTCAAAAAGGAAAAGTTTTTGTTTTTTCATATTTCAAAGTTTTTCTTAAGAAATGCACACCCGCCAGGCGGTGGTGACGCACGCCTTTAATCCCAACACTTGGGAGGCAGAGCCAGGCAGATCTCTGTGAGTTCGAGGCCAGCCTGGTCTACTGAGCCAGATCCAGGAAAGGCACAAAGCTACACAAAGAAATCCTGTCTCAGAAAAAAAAAAAAAAAGAAAGAAAAGAAAGAAAGAAAAGAAAAGAAATGCACACCAATGTTAAATTTCAATCCTGGTAAATACAGGGATCCTATGTATCTACACTCTTCATTACATAAAAAGGCTACTGATATTTCAACTTTATTAAATAAAAAGGCAAATATGTTAAACCTTTCTTTCTCAAGCCATAATACACAGAGAGGGGGGGAGGGAAGGAGGGAGGGAGGGAGGGGGAAGGAGGGAGGGAGAGAGAGAGAGAGAGAGAGAGAGAGAGAGAGAGAGAGAGAGAGAGAGAGAGAGAAATAGTAATAACCAACCAATGTTCCAACCGAGTATTATCTACCCAAAAAAGAGTGTGTGTGGAGCCCTTAGCCCTGCTTGAATGGCTAACCTTCCAGTTTCTGGTTTTCCTTCTCCATCCGAAGCAACAGGATTTGCTGATGTATAGCTTTTTTCCACAGACTCTTCAGTTCCTTTGATTTCTTTTTCTCTTCAACTTTTTCTGTATCCTCATCACCAGACAGGAATATAACAAGAGGCTCTTCCTCCATGGTGGGAGTCAGAGGAGATAACGGGAGCAGCTCGGTCCTGTCCAGTCCATCTGCAGAGAAGAAGACAGTGAGAGGCATATCCCTCCGTGGTCCTCACTCGGGGCTTCCCTGCAGAACGCTCGCTACTCGGCACCAGCTTCCACACAGAAAGTGCTCTGAGTGACTGGAACTAGTGATTTAAGTAGGCTCAGACTGAATTCCCCTTCCAGGTTTCCCTCTTGCAGTGAAACAAAAACACGCCTCAGGTCACCACTTCTCCTTTCCACCCAGAGCGACCCATGAGCCAGTGACAGCAAGGCAAGCCGGCCTTTCCCCAGAAGCTGACACTTCTGCAATTCATAGGTGTGTGTTCGCAGCCTGTGGGACCCAGGGCTAGGTGAGTAGGTGGGAGTGATCTCCTGAGGTCTCTGTCTACCAGCTGAGTCCCACAGGAACACCTCAGCTGAGCAATACTGGGCCTTTCCACGCTGAGCAATGGATCGAGGCCTTTCTCTCCCGGCATAGCCTCCTTAACCGGCTTGCCCAAGCTGAATATGCCAATTTTTTTTCTATTAACAGAATTATCCTATCTCTTAAAACATTTCAATCATGGCTGACATCCAAAAATAATAAGGTGTAGCTCTCTGGGAATAGCACGTAAAATCCAATCAGGAAGACCCCAAGCTCATTTTCCAACCTCAGGTCTCAATCTTACATCCATGATGCCCTTCTTGCTCAGTCCCTCACAATCGTCTGGCCTGAACAGTTTCTCAATATGACTCTAGAACTTTCCTGGGATATGTTTCCCACAAAGATGAGTGTAGATATTTGATTTTTTTTTTTTCTGTGAAGCCCTCGGACCATCCAAGGCAGAGTCAATGCCAGTTGATTTTGTTTATAAATTCACTGATCTCTGCTCTTAGGCCATTGCTACTCCTATGTTAATATACTCCTTGACAGCTCAGTACACTTAATCTCTCGTTTCTTGCTTTTAGATAAACATAGATCATTAATTCCCCTTCCCCCTTTCTTTCCCACTGTGATCAGAAAATAAAGTACATATGAAACTCTCTAACATATTTATATACTTTGGTCAAATATATAACTAATGTGTGTGAGTGTTTCCTACATGCTCCAAATGGATTAATTTTCTCTACAGTGGCAAATTATTTATCAGTGTTACCTGAAGCTTGTTCAATTGCATTATTCAAATGTTACGTGTGGTTCACCTCCCTATACTGAATTTTCAGAAAGGAATGTATTAAAATCTCCGATATGCACTATTGGTTCATTTACTTTTCTTCACCATTCTCTTGCAGATCCTTTTCTGGCCCTCCGGTAGACATAATAGAGCATGCTCAGTTTACAGTCACATCTTTTGTTTGCTGTTGTTCTGTTTAGGTTTTGCCCTGATTTTAATGGGTCTAATATATCACAGAATGCGGCCCATGCTCCCTTCTAGTTGCTTTGTGACCAGTGTGATCTCTCCATTTATTTGTTGTTCAACTTTCCTGTCACTTTGTGTCTGACTCTTACACAAAGCTTCTCTTGGCTTGCCTTCCGATCTATGGCAGCTCCATCATCGCCATCGTTCCCCAGCATTGTAGAGTAACACCCAAGTCAGAAACCTCACTCACTCACGCATCCATTCAAGCACATCCCAGATGTGGAGTCCAATGCGTTACCGTGATCACTCAAAAGAAGCTGCTCCAGGGCACACAGGGAGCTATGATTCCCCACGTTCTTCTAAATCTCTACACATTGAGCATCCCCATTCTCTTCCCTAGCCTAGGACACTTAGGAGGAGGAATTCTTGACTGACTTCACACACGGACCTTTCTGCTGCATGGCTGATGGGGACTTGTTCACAGGAGAGGCAACCCGGAGGAAAATGCGCTGCCTCCAGGAGATTCTGCGAGGGGTGACAGGGGTTCCTCCAGCATTCAGGGACTCGTTGCTGCAGGTGGATGAGGTCCTCTTTCTCCCTTCTCCATCACTGTGGAACGCCAACAGAAATGTAACTGGTAAGGAAGACAGACACTTCACAGAGACACAGGAGCACAAGCCATTCCAAAGCTCTGCCGCAGGCAAGCACAAAGCACAGGCAAGGAGGAGAGAGGCAACACCAGCCCGTTGGCCACCCAGCTGCCACATCTTGGGGAAAACTGCCATCCAGGCCGCAGCCCTGTCACACAGAAAGTCAGCTGTTTCTACTCCTTCCTTAAAAGGCAACCAGCCCTGGTTCTAATCTGAGGAAGAGCAGTCCTTATGCGGGGAAGGAACTTGTATGCTTAATCCAATGCTTAAGTAATGAACTTGTGTACTGCCCGGGAAACAAAACGGATCCCATGTAAGCCATCTGTGCAATGCTCAGAAAGACCTCTGCTTACATTCTAGGTAGATACAAGATGGCACAGCCTAATGTGACTGTTACAATTGATAGCTACCAAACATCCAGATCATGGCAGGAAATAACCTGAATACAGGCAGAATGGTCAACCTGAGGGTTATTGTCAAGTTATATATAAATAATTTTAAACAGTTCACCAGCCAGGTATGTCTTTGATACCAGCACTAGGGAGGCAGATGCAGGTGGATCTCTGTGAGTTCCAGGCCAGCTAGAGCTACACAGTGAGACTCTACCTCAAAAAAAAAAAAAAAAAAAAAAAAAAAAAGTTAACTAGATTTGTATGCAACATGACTTAAAGATGGTTTTGTATGCTGATGTGCACTGAGAAATAGTGGACAAATATTATCCAACTTAGTTAAACAAACTGACCTAAGATTCCTAACCTTTGGGTGGGAGGAATGTCCCTTCACTGTACCCTGGTGCTCTGTGAAACTCACATTTAGTAATTCTGTTCTGTTAGAAGAACTTTGTTTTTAAAGAAAGGAGAACTTCTGCATTCGCTAGGCTATGTGCAAATGAAGGCCAGTTTTACTCAAAGTTACCATCTGAAATCAACTCTCTTTGCACTTAGAAGACTATGCAATGATGGAAGCTGCTGATAAAAATATTTTACTTGTTGACATTCTGTAGTCTCTGATCTGTCCTGGGAAAATGATGAAGACAGCAATATTTACAGGTAGTGATGGCCACAAAAGCTAGTCTTCACTCAGAAGCACTACTCAGCTAGAAAAGCCACTGGCTCTCCAGTACTCAGAGGAGCTAATGATGTTAAGGGAGTTAATATGAGCAGAGAACTTCCATGCTGCCCATTACATTTTCTCTCATAGTTACTCTGTATATCTGCACTTATGGTGATCAGGAAATATAGTTGCTACTGCTGCTGTTGCTACTGCTTTCCTCCTCCTCTTTCCTCCTCCTCCTCCTCTTCCCTTCTCCTCCTCTCCTTCCTCCTCTTCCTCCTTCTCCCCCTCCTCCTCTTACCTGCTTCTCCTCTCCCTTACCTCCCTTTTCCCCTTTTTCTCTTTGTTCTCCACCTCCTATTTTTTTCTTGTTTGGCTTTTCATTTCATTTTGCTTGTCTGTTTGTTTGACTGGCCTCAAACTCTTAATGTAGCCAAGGATGATCTTGAACTTCTGATCCTCCTGTTTCTGCCTCCCAAATGTTACAAGCGTGTACCACCATGCCCAGTTCACATGGTATGGCAGATCAAACTTCAGGGTTTCATGAAAGCTGGGCAAGTACTCAACCAAATGAGCTCCATCTCTAGCCTCAAGAACAGTTATTTCTAATCTGGACTTGTCTTCTTAGAAATACTACTTCTGGATTCACTAAATTAAGGGTGACAAATGATGTAAGCATTAGCTAACTTGCATATTGCGGGTGTCAGGCTGTCTTATTTTCGGAAGTAGCTGATTCATACATCTCATATACTCACATCTCCTTTGACATGTATCCTGGATAAGGTGATAACCTCACTGGTGACCAATGTTCAAAACTCCCTGCAATACTGAAAAGCTTCACCTTTATATCAGCTTGGGGAAGCCATAGTTCAAGTATTTCCCCTTCAGCATTTCTATTAAAATATTCTCTATGTGTCCCGATGAGTACTCATGGACTGCTCCTTATCTTCATTTCTGCAGTGCTACCTTGCTGGGGTTACCTGCTAACCACTTGGTTCACAGGCCTATTACTGGCTTCGGGTGGGTAACAGCCAGTGGCAAGGACTCTACCAATTACCATTCAATAAACGAACGTTTTATAAAACTATGTAGAAGGTCTTAAGTAAAATGGACAAAGAAAATATTGAATGATCTAACAAGTCAGGAATAAATAAAAGATCTACCTCCTTCAAACTCTTCATTGGTAATCTATCTTACGTCTTTCCAGCACAAAGTTCTAGTAGCTGTTTCCAGAAAGAATAGACTGAGCTGTCAACAGCAATCATAGGCATTGACAACGGCAATATTGTTAATAAAAAATAGCTCTTCTTTTTCCTCTTAGGTGTTGCCTCTCATCTAATTTGTAATTTATGCCTCGGACACTCTATAACATAAATACTGAGTACCGAGAGAGCACCTAAGGCAAGGCCTTGCAGGCCAATGTTCAACAAACCATATTTTACTTTTAGATTTTTTTTAACATGGTTCTGCCAAAACTAGACCAAAACAACCTCAATGATTCTGAACTATGTATACTTTAAGGAAGTAATTAAAACACCTTTTAATACAAATCATCCTGAAACCCTTACCTAGAGGCATAGCAAGTGTTGAGAAAATACTGAAAACAAAACTGAATAGAACTGGTGTCAGTTTCACTGTTGTCTGTCAAAGGCAACCCTTGAGGTGGCTAGGTTATACGGTACCCTGGCACTAGCCCACTGGTACACATCTGAAAACTTTGCAGCAACTGGTTTTAAGCCCTGTGATATAAATAAACTGACAAATGACACATTTTTCATCCACATCTGGAATTGCCAAACTTCAGTGGTTAAAATGTGTGCTAATAATACAGGAAGGAAATGTGTACCTAGTAGAATATGGACCCCTTAACTCAGATAAAGCCTCACTTTGCAAAAGCAGTTTGTTGCTGAGATGAGCTAAAAGCTGCCCTGTTTCATTTAATAAGAGGAGGAAATGCGTGTAATTGTAAATGCAATTGGAAGGCAGCTTCCAGGGAAAAGCTTAACCAGGCAGTGTGCATGTGTGACTTACAGCAGCTCACTGTCTGGCCAGCATGTGGTCAGAAGTTTGCATGGTGAAAGTGGTCACTTAAGGAATTGAAACTGTATGAAACATTATACACTGATATACCTATATCCAGACTTGGGATGCGGGATAAAATGTAGGAAGGAGATGAGGGAGAGCTTCTTTTTTTAAATTTCTCTTGATTTTGTTTAGTTTCTCTTGTTCATTAGTTTTCACTTTAATGTTCTTAAACTTAATATTCAGAACAAGTATAACGTCAAAAGTGAAGTTCTGTGGTGCCTACTACAGCAGTGAAGATTCTGAGGAAGACCGAGTACACACACCACATACTATGCACTGTTCTGAACAGTTCCAAGCATGGTTGGTTTCATCCTTCTAGTAACTACATGGGGTGGGTGTTGTGATTTCCATTGCTAGTGAGAAACCCTAACTAGAAAATGGCTAAATAGCCTGCTTATTTCTGTGACAATGAGGGATGGAGCCAGAACTCAGAGCCAGGCAGACCACAGTCCAGACCCTCAAGGCATTATGGTTGACTGTGAAAATGTTGATGACCTTTGTATCAGTTCCTACAAAGCTCTAGGGTCTTCAAAAATGGAGCTGTTAGAGATCCAATGATTCTTGCTCTTTTAGCAGGGGGAAAAAAATCAGTCTTTAGTTAGCATGAAATCTTTTGATAGGTCCTTTCCAAGCAGAGAGGTAACTTATTCCAGCAGAGAAGTAACTTCAAAGTACCATAAGAGACTTATTTATGTAAATGTCCCACTACTTTGCTTTGCAATAAGTGCAATTCAAACTGTGTATGCTTATTTAAATAGGATGAAGTGGAAGTACCACAACATGGTAGAACATACATACATGTATGGAAGTATTTTTAAAGTAATCAGGCACAGTATATCCATATTTTCCCTTATTTTCCATGTAACCCAGGCCACTTCCTTTTGTGACTGATAATGTAAACATGTGCTGTGTAAAGTGCTTCAATAGGCTATAGTCAGGAAAAGTATTCCGGGCCAGGGCTTCCTCTATCAGAAATTTATGAAATTAAAAATGAATAACTAGGAAGGAAGTCCAGCTTGGAGAGCGTACAACCATTGAAAGGTTGGTATTTTCTTTACTACTAGGAACCAATTAATCAAGAACCACAATTCATGAGCATTGTAAGAAATCTAGGTGGGGAGGGGGAATATTCTGTGTGTATCACCATGTGCACTGAGGAGCTAGCTCCAGGTGCTCTCAACACGGCACTCATTAAACGATGGATAGAATGTGATAACTAATGCTTGAAGATGACGTGTTGATATACCCTCGAGCATGCAGGTATAGTCCCGAACGAACATCAACTACTGTTAACGCTGGGCTTCTGTGAACACAGAAATTTCACTACACACTTGCTTTCTTTAAGAAGAATCAATCCACTGCGTATTGTGTGGCATACAATTATTAACAGTTGTTCTACTAAGGCAAGAGAGGTCCACTTTGCTCTGAGATAAATTCTCTTGCCAGATTTACAGCATATTCTGCTGAGCAGCAAACTGTCTCCTGGCCCCCCTCCACCTCCTAGCACTCAACAAAAACCAAAATCATAAGGTTCGAGCCCATGAGTACCTGCTGGCAAAATCTTTATCTAAATCCTAGTGCATTTCAAGTTGGGAGAAGTAACAAAACTTCCTAAGAAGACTGCATGGGACAACAAACCGATGAAACTTTGGTTCTTTCCTACACGACCCACAGTACTCGCTAATTGATAATCGCATCATCAGCACTCCCCGGGTGTGACAGTTCTGGCTTTCAACTGGGCAAACATGTGACATCCTATGGAAGATCTTTACTAACTACACAGAAAGAAGATTCCACCACTCTAGCGGAAATCACTATGCTAGCTGAGTGTGAACCAAACATAAGAGATTAGTCAGTGGAACAACACACAGGGGAAAAGATCAAGACAAAGGAAGAGTTCTGTACCCTAGACTCTACACGTCAAATGCAGAGAGTGAGAAAATGTTTGTACATTGGGTTTAAAATATCTCTGGGTATGTTCTATGTTTAATCATACCCCCTGAAACATATGATAAATAAAACCATACCTAGTAAAATATACAACCTCTCCCAGAATCAGTCTAATGCCATGTTTAAAATAAAATGCAGGCTAGACAACGTTCAAAGCCAAAGGACATGAGGCAAAACCCTTACTTCTATTAGACTTACAACTTTTGTCTTTTGTCTTTCTTTCAGTGCTAGAGCTTAAACTCGGAGCCTTGTCATGCTATGCTACTGCTCTGCCACTGAACTAGGCTCTTGCTTCTCTGTTAGACTTCTGAAATGGGAAAACAGTCTTTAAATGATCATACATACAACTACCCAAAAAAGTGCCATCGGTTATAACTCTCAGAAGACTCTCTTTTTAACTTAGCATTTGTGGACAAACGATTCTCTGAAGATGCTTTTGTCTCTTTTCCTGAATAGCTGCACATAGTGCAATCTTTAATACTTTTATTACAACTACAGAGAAATCAAAGGGTTAAGATTTTGACTGGGAGACGGGCATGTGTTCTCATGAGACGGGTGATGCGGGCAAAGCGTAGAAAGTAGAACGGGCACAGAACAGCTGCTCAGAGTGACATTGGGCTCCAACATCCTGGATGTTTTCCAGAGAAAGTGAGTGATCCTCCAGGAATGGGTGTCACCACGGTCATTCTCATCCATAACCAGGAACTTGGTGTTTTCCTGACTGTGGCCAATGTGACATCTTCAAAGTATTAGCAATGCTTCACAGAAACCAATATGGCAACAGTTATGTTCAGTGGACTGTGTCCACCCCCAGTTCCCACTGCATTGGTGTGCTTCCTGAAAGGATGCTCATTTCTCTGTCTTCCTAGGATCCAAACAAACAACAAACAAAACTCCTCGCCTGCACATTAATATCTCTCAACTAGCTAAAATACTGTTGGAACTTTAATTTTAATTGGTATTTTCTTGGAGACCTCAGCTTTAAAGGAATTTCAATACAGAATAGAGTAGAAACAGGACTTGAGCTCACAATAATATTTTACGTGGCTCTCCATGATCTCTGATTACACCACAGGGCACATTTCCGTTTACACAGCCCTCAGGGAATGCAGAATGACAGCATGCGTTCAGCTGACAACCAGAAATGTGTCTTTAACTGAAAGGGCTATCCACTGGGAAAGTCCGAAAATGTATGAATGGAAAATGTTTCCCGTGTTAATCACCTTGATTCTGAAGCAGTGTCCTGTCTAGTAACAGGAAAACAAGAACGTCATTAGCACAAAGAGAGATCACTGCGCCAAATCAAGACTTAAAATAAAATGCATTTCCATAAGTCATCAATATACCACAGGCAAATTAGTAAATAATCATATTGAAAGTGAATACAAGTGAAGTATAAAATCAAAACTATACTACAAATACTTAGCAGAAATACCTTATTCTTTCTCATTAAAATTTTTATAAGAGAATAGAAGTAATGAATATCACTTTTTAAAATAACCATTTACTTTAACCAATAAACTTCATTATACATAATTTTTAAACATAAGCTTAAAACTTGAGAAGCAACTCCTCACCAACAAAGAAGTCTGTTGCTGGAAAGAAATATCGTATTTGGTGAATATACATTAAAAATATGAATCAACAGGCACAATTATGACTTAGCTACCAAGAAAAATTAAGTTAAGCTTTCTAAAACTAATTTTAATTAAGATATTAATTATTCCCTACCTGATGATGAATAATTAGAGATTCATTTTTGCAACTAGTAAAATATTAGGTTCCCAAGTAACAAGAAAATTTTAGCTGGTAATATTATATACTTCCTTCCCTAATCATTATGAATAGTTGAAGATATCATAGTAATTGTAGGTACATGATGTTCTCTCTATAGAAAGTGATAATGAGAGATGTTGAGTTCAGAAGCCACTGAATTAAAACCATGCTCTTGAATGCCATCATTCTTGGGACATACACCCTGATGTACTGAGAGCAAAGGATATAATATAGGTAAACTACTTACACATAACCTAGTTTGAAAAATATACATATTTATTTGTGCATAGAGAGAGCTTTGTAAATGTACATGTATACAGCAAATGCAACAAATGTTTAAAATTGATTAATCAAGATAAAGGATTAAAGGGAATCTTCTAATATTTTGTAATTATCTATAAATTTTATAATATTTCCAAATAGAAAAATATATATTCTCTTCAAGATTGTATTATATTTATGTCTAAGTGAATTGTTAGAAACCTAAGAATATACATTTTGTCCAATATTTTCACTGCACAGATACCCATTAATAATCCATATGTATTACAACTGATAATATATACAATAATTGTCACAACAGCACTCTAAAAAAAACCAAAATCCTATAACTACCTGTCCATTCATAACAGCACAGATGGGCTGGGATACATTAGGAATATACTACATAGCAATAAAACTAAAAATACTGAGGCACACCTAAGGCCAGGAATAACTCTCACAAAGCAATATTAAAAGAAGGCAGATACAGAAATAAAGGATGTTCTACCATCCCATTTATAGAGCATCCAAAGGCAGCAAAACTCAGCTCTGCTCTGTGAGGTCAGAAGGTAGCACTGACCCGAGAGATAAGAGCTGCCAGCAGGCTTCTGGTTCCCTTCCACTTCTGGCCTGGGGAGTGATGACATGATGGTGTTCTCTCCCTGGTGAGCCACTTAGGCTGTTAGGGTTGGTGTGCTTTTCAATGAAAATGGTTTGGGGTTTTGTCTTACCCAAACTGTACTTGAGACCTACTGGCTCTAGGCTATGAAATTAAGAGTTGGGAGTGGGGGGTGGAACTATTCTCTGATTTTTGGAATTTCTCACAATTGAAAACAACATCTAAAAGTACTTATAGTCTTCAGTGTTCGAGAGATGAGGACTTTTCTACATGTTCAAAGCAACACTGCGAATGACATAAGCTACTAATAGTGAAGTTTTCCAACCCCAAACTCCTGTATATTTGCCTTCTGACGTCAGTCTCCTTCCACAGCATGAGGTATGGGGGGGCTATGGGAAGCAGCCACAAAAACTAAAACACACAAATAGGCATGAATTCCTAAAGACAATGAACAAACACACATTAAACAATGGAAGTAACCTCTGTGTATGTATGGCAACCTCTAAAAAGGTCTATGGCCCACATCCAGTCACTGTTAAACCTTCAGCTTCTTAATGGCTATTTCTAACTGTCATTGGGGTGGGGGGATGCCTGTTCTCTACTTAAGAAAAGCAGATAGGGTTTCCCTTTATGCTGATTTCAACTAATGCAGCAGTTAAAGCCTGTGAACGGACTCGCTAAGTGGCCTATTCCTGTGAGAGAACAGTGTTGGAGATACTATGGTGGTGGAGACGCTTGACTACCTAAACTCACTGCATAGTTCATCGACATTATGCTCTTTTGTGGCAAGTTTTCTTAGAAACTCTCCTCACAGTGTTCCCCTGCAAACTATTTCATGGGCTTTATGTCATCAGAAATGAAATTCTGTTTGAGCACATTGCACTAATTCAAAAGGAAAGTTCACATTCCTAATCACGCTAATCCAATATGAAGAGTGGGCACATATGGACAAAAGATACTCAGAAATAACTCTAGGGTATGTCTAATTTGACTAGTTAATGAGACCTATCTACTTAAATGCTAACTTTTAGATGATCTTATATCTACAAGAAAATAAAAACAAAAGAATATTTGAGAAGGTATCAATGGCACACTTGCTCGCTGACAGCATGTATTCCTCTACTTGTCTGCAAGGATTGCCAATCATCAAACAAGTAGAAACAGCCAGCATGGTCCGTCAACAGGGAAGTAGATAAACTATGCTCTATATTAAGCAGAATACTAGACAGTAGTAAAAATGAATGAGTTCAAGCTAGAAACAAAAACAGGAAGGAAATTCAGATTGTTAAGCCAACAGCAATTCCTTTAAAAGAGTCTTACCATGCCCCAGAGACTAAAAGCATTCCACTTAGTATTTTCATGGCCAATATGATCTCAGCTTACACAGACACAGTTCTCTAAAGGTCACTGTATCTAATTTTGTGAAATGTAGGTGCTGTGAGAGTTATGTAAATTTTCTATACCAAGGGCAAAAAACAAAAGAAAAGCTTCAAGGTTCCGATTTCTCTCATGTCCTGAGAGTACCTGCTGACATTATCCTGAGCCCATTACACAGAGGCATATAGTGAGACTCAAAAGCATAAACCTGTCATTGAGAAAAATCAAAGAAATGCCTTGGAGATACTCAATGTACTTACAGATATTGCACCTAACCTGTTAGCAAGCCATTGTAGTCAGAGGCTTTGGGGTGCCAAGAAATACACCCAGAGACTAAAATCATAGATGCAAGACTAGGGAAGGTCTTGCTATTACATGATGATACCAGATCCTATTCCCAACAACACAAAGTTTAGATTCTGGGACGGCAGCAATGAAGGCATTTATTAGATAAAAACTTAATTCAAAAGATATAATCACATCATCAGAAAGCTTTGTAACTACAAGTTGTAATTACTTTTATTAATAAAATTAATTGGAGTCAAAGTCAGCACACTAGAAGCAGATTAGAACAATGCACACGAGTCACTCTACAGTTAACCAGCCACTTTTTAGTAACATTATCAATGTATCACTGGAGAAAATGGCGCTTTGCAAAGAGCACACCGATCTCACCTGATTTCATTTTCATACTGTGGGGACAGTCTACCTGAATTCTGGTAAAAGCTTTTCAGGAAAGAGGGGGCAGTGAAGGAAGGGGCAGAGAAGGAAGTGTGAAGGCTTGGAAGGCTGGAGGAAGAATTACTCTCCTTGTACATGCGTCGGGCTGACGGGAGAATGCTGAGTACAGAAAATACAGCAAATTTGTCTTAAAATTTGTATTTTAGCAAAAAATCTTCATTTACCAAGAAAAAGCATAGAAATAGGTTCTTGCTATTAGTTTACTCTTTGCTTGAAAGGCTGGCTGCAAGCTGGAGCTTACACAGAATCTAAAGAGAGGAGCATGCAGTCCTCTACTTAGGGCTACACTGGCAGTCCACCCTTTCATAATTCGTATTTCTTAACACTCTGGGAACAAAAAGTATGTTTACATGCAAAAGAGACTTCCGGTCAGGATAGGAAAACACAAACAGTTACAGGAAAACAATTTCCAGAGGGTAAACTGATCATGAATAGTACAAAGATTAACTATTCTAAAGATAACAGATCCCTTCTAAATATTTATGAACAAAATGTTTGGTTGATGTCAATCATCATCCACAGTATCTCTGGCTTACCAAACATTAGACTGGTGTTATTTCCTGTGTGGACTGCAGCACTGGTCATCCAAAGCCCTGAATCTCTCACATGGCTTTTTTTTTTTTTTTTTTTCTAAATAAACAGGGGGATTTCAATGTGGAATGCTTTTACAGAACGTAAGTGGCACCTTTCTTATACTGATGATGACAGAAATTATTTGAATGTATATGATGAAACATATGGGAAACTTGGGGAAGAATTGAAAGAGAGGTCATTTACAGTTCGAAATGATTGGCATCTTTCACTCTTGATGACACTTTGTTCTTAAGGGGAAAGAGATTTATTTATTGTCTTGGGTAAAAATAAGTGAAGTAATTATTTGTAAAATCTTTGTTTTCTTATGAACACTTAATCTCCACACACACACACACAAGATCTGAAAACAATTAATTGCTTTGATTTTATTTTTGTAATGTTTATTTTGTAATTTTGGTGTGTTTTATAATCTACTGGGTTTTTAGAATTCAAGTCAATCATAAAACTACAATGAAAATTGTATACTGAGAGTAAAACATGATAAAAACTTGAAAGGAAATCTGATATCATTTCATATTAAAATTGGTCTTTTTATAAGATGTTTTACTTTCAGTTGGTTTTATTTATGCCTGTGACCAACACAGATAGTCAACCCTGATGTCTACATGAAACACGCAGGGAGGAAAGAGAAACAAAATTAGCTGTCAGACACATGAATCTGAGCTAAATAAGAAGTTCCATACTTCATACCTGAGAAGTAATTTTCTTCAATTATTTTTAATACTATTTAAGGTCATTCTAATGGACAATGCCTGCAATTATATAGTCTCCTTCCTAGATACAGTTTTAGATAAAATGTGTAGCAGTTATCATACTTAGCTTTAATTTGCTATGTAGTAGCATGAAGGGAACTTAGATGAGTCCTCAGCCTGGCATATTGCAGGCTGACGAGAGGCTCTGGGTCTGATCATTTATGCTGACCACTTCCTCAGAGCCACCATTAACAAGACAGGATATAATATGGGCCAGCACACTTTCAGGCAAAGTGATTGCATGCCATGTTTTCTCTACTTTTTTCTGAAGCAAAGGGTGAAAAGCTTCCATTTATAATGTAAACTTAGAACTTTTTCAGGGTGTAGCTTAACCTCACCCATCTTCCCTTAACTCACTGAAGAAAACAAAACGCATCTCTTACTTCTTTGCTCCTTCTGAACCCTAAAATCTGGTTAAAGCATGAGACACAACCCACACTGACTCCAAAGTGACCCAAACAGAATGACATGGTGTCCCATGGTGGGGGACAGGCCAGGACCTACCTGCATTGCTCGCTGGAACTCTGCCTCAGTAGAGGGGACCTTAGGCCATGAGCCCTCCCATCTTGCAAGTTCAGCTTCCTCCTTGAACTTGAAGGTGGGTGGCTGAATGTGTGAGCCCGTCTTCGAAATTGTGGAGAGTCCGAATCCTCCTCGGGGAAGACGTGCCAGGCGGAGGACAGTGGAGAGGCTGGTGGTGTCCCGGGAGGAGAGTCCCCTGGTGAGAAGTCCTAGAACACAAACCAGGCAAGTGTCTGCCCCTACCAGGCTCACAGCAGACACACAGATACCCAGGGCTGAGTAGTGACAGTGGAGTCCTCTTCCTGACTCATGACAAAACTGTTTTGTTTTTCTTTTTACTCAACCCTGGTGAAGACTAATCAGCTTCACCACATCCCACTGCCGCTGATAAGCAGGTGTCACAGAGCATCCGAAAAGATGGGCAGGAAAGCGAAAGGCTGATAAAAGGTGCTCTCCCCTGAGGGCTGTGGTAAAATGCTAGGGCTACTGTACTCTTCCCATTGTTGCCTGAGAGATGAAAAGGGGCCATGACCGTAAAGGGGCAGAGCCTTTGTGCAGGGATCTCCTAACCTCCGTGACCTATGGCTCTGCAAGTTTCCAGTAATGTCAAAACAATATCACGGTGCCTGGGGCTTGGAGCAAAGCTTCTGGAAAAATAAATTAAAGCCTGTGAATTATCTTCCTCCACTCTGGATGTTTCTGTCCAGTGGCATGATCCCGGTGGTGAGTTTCTTTTAAAAGACATGAAAAACAGGAAATGAACAAAACGGAGCCCTCTGGAATGCCTCTCCCGCCCAGTGAAGAGCCAACATAAATCTTTCAATCCAGTCAGGTATGCTACATAAATGAGTACCATGGCAAATAAACCCTCCAGCTTGCTGAGCCAGGCTATGGATAAGACACATAGCTGTACTAGGGCTCTGGTGCCAACAAAAGTTTAATAAAAAATATTTCAGTGTTCCTACTAGGACAACAAAGGTTGATGGAGCCCCAAGTTGCCTACTGCAGAAAACAGGAAACAGGAAACCCTCACTAGGGCTGTCTTTGAGACAGAGAGGATGGTGTTGCCGCTGAAATGAAGGAAAAACAAAAAAGAGGAAAAGAAGTAACACGGAGAAAGAATAACAAGCTGTGGGGGGGTGGGGGGTGGGTAATGCCCGGGTGTGTGTGTATGTGCATGTGTGTCTGTGTGTGTTTGTGGGTAGAGGGTGGTTCAGTTTGTTTTACTTTTAGATCAACAGTTGCTCAAATACTATACTCAAATTATCTGCAGTGCGAAACGTAAGAGCAGAGTTAGCCAGTGAAGGGCGCACTCTGTCCCAACAGAAGGGAACTTAGCTGGGTGAAAAATAAACTGGTAAAACCCAGAATCTTACTTGAAACAACGGAGCATCAAATGTTTATTTCTTAAAGGCCATAAAAAAATCTCACCACAAAATAATTAGGCATGCATGTTTTGCCACAGCTTTGGCTAAGCAGCAGTGTTTGGTGAACTGGGGAGCTATGACTAGATACCTTCTCCGAAGCCAGACTGTTGGACCGTTCGAAGCTGTCCATGCTTCCAAGCCGACCTCTCATCCTGTTAGCTCCCTGTGTACAGAGAGTACATAGAATCATTACTACTACAACTTGCAGTTTTGCAGGAAAAATACAGAAGGAATTTGAAGTTTTCACTCCACCTAAGCATTAAATTAATCCCCTTGGTTCACTCAAACTTATCAGCTGTCTTAACGGCCATCAAAGCATACAGTATACAACTCCTCCAAACTCCCAATGTCTCTAACTCAGCTGTTAGATGATCACATGGCACATCGAGGTTTTTGAAGTTATTCTGGCTACAGCCTTAAAGGTTACTCATCCTCAAGATCAGTGAGAGGGCCAGTAACTCTGACCCCACACCAAATGTGAACAGAGCATTGAAAGTCACCAAGCAAGCTATACATACCTTCCCTACAACATATCATAGACATCACAATTCATATAAAAGAATGTAACAAATATGTTAAAACAGAATAATGTAATCCCAGGACTTGGGAGACTGAGGCAGGAGGATTGAAAATTCCAAGTTTGAGACCGGCATGAGCTTCATAGTGAGTTCAAGATCAGTCTGGGCAAGCTTTGTGTCCAAGTCAGAAATGAGTACTGGCTAAGCCTGTGCAGAAACCAGAGTTCTGCCCTTCATAGTAAAACAACAACAACAAAAAAAAAAGCCTCTTAAAATTTATTAATTTTGCTTTATTCATTATTCAGCAATACTTGCCAATGCCAATGAATCATTTCACTTGGATGTCAGTCGATGTCACTGTTAAGGGCTGGTTCTTGGTAGACATCTCACCACAATGTGAAAGGACATAACAGATAGCTATCTATTCCTCTCACAATACAGATGAAGAAACTAGGCCAAAAGAGGGTTGGGAGGCCTGTCATGTCATCCATGGGGTCTTAAGAGGTGGAGCACTGAAAACTTGGGACGGATCTAAAGGAGTGACCAGGAGCACGGGACAGGAACAGCACCTCTGCAAAATGAAGGGATAAACATCTCACAGCATTTACTATTTTAAAATCTCTCTGCATATACGCTGGGGGATGCCTTTCTGTGCACTCTGAATATATGTTGTTCCCATTGGTTAATAAATAAGCTACTTTGGCCTATGGCAAAAGGCAGCTTAGAGGCAGGCAGGAAATCCAAGGAGAGAGACAGGAAAGAGAATGGTGGAGTCTGGAGAGATATCACCCTGCCTGCCACCCAAGGAGCAACATGCCAGCAGACCGGCAAAGCCTCAGAACATGTGGTAAAATATAGCTTAATAGAAATGGGTTCATTTAAGATATCAGAGCTAGCTAGCAAGAGGCCTGCCACAGGCCATACAGTTTGTAAATAATATTAAGCCTCTGAGTAATTATTTTATAAGCAGCTGCAGGGCCATGGGGCTGGGTGGGACAGGAGAAAACTTTCGACTACACATATATATTAATAAATATTGTATAGACATATGTGTGGGTGGAAGGAATTAAATTTTACTTTAATTTTTAATCAAAGTAATACCTGTACAAAGTTTCAAGAGTCAAAAAAATTTTTTGAGCACGTTATAAATACACGTGTTTTTTGTTGGGTAACAGAGGCCGTAGATGGTGCTGTAGAGAGCTGGTATAGGCTTGGGCCCAACACCACAGACATAGAGAGACAGACAGACACAGAGACTGAGTCCTCCCAGCAGGCCAGGCCAGGCAGCATTCTTAGGCCTGTAACTCTTGGTTGGTGGGCAAGAGTCATCTGGGAGTCTGGTCCAGGGCTGGTGGGCCCCCCAGACACCTTGGAAGCTCCTTGGTCCAGTCCGATTGAGGTCTTGGATGGTGTTGCAGTGGCACCCAGGCTCAGCCTATGTCCTTCAGGGCCTTTCTGCTAAATTCTGGCAGCATGAAGGTTGCTCAGTGCATGTTCAAGTTACAGTATTTCAGCTGCATCTGCTCCACCTGGGCCTGTGTCAGCTGCTGCACCAGCTCCCTGAAGACGATGCTTGGGGTTTTGCTGCACAGCATGAAGTCGGTCGGGTAGCTTGATAGGTGGGGATGGTGCAGTAGGCATAGCCCACCACAGGGAAGAGAGATTTGCAGAAGTGTCTCATCTCCTGGATGAGGTCCAGGTACAGCCACTGGCACTCGCCCTGGCAATAGAGGATGTTGTCTTCCTTGAGTGCTGTCTTCATGAGCTGGTAATCAGAAGCCTTGAAGAGGCTCTCAGCAGGGCCCGTTGGGTCTGAGGAATCGAAGATGATGATGATGTCGAAGGCATCTGTTTCATTTTGTTTCATGAACTCACAGCCATCACCCACAGGGAGGGTTAGCTTTGAGCTGGAGCAGCCGATGACCATGCCTGGCAGGAACTTCTTAGAGTCTTTCATGACATCCTCATCGATCTCACACTGGACCATAGACTCTACAGAGAGATGCTTCACCACTTCCCATAAGACCCCTTCATCTCCACCCCCTGAGGACCAGCATCTTCTACGGGTTGGGGTTGCTGCAGGGTGGCAGGTTGGCAATCATCTTCTGGTAGGAGAATGCGTCCCTGTCAGTACACTGGATGACACCATCCAGAACCACCAGCACATTGCGGTAGGTTTTACTACGGAAGACAAGGATGCCTTGGTACCAAGACCAACCGCAGTGCAGCATCTGCTCCACCCGCAGCAACAAGTCCTGGCCAGGCCACAGGCTGCAGGTCTCTGGAACCAGCCCTTGAGGATGGTAGTAGCCTGGGACTGCAGGCCACATGGAGCCACAGCACAATGGGACCAGCTCTGCCCACTGCCCGCACCACAACCTAAGAGTCAAATTTTGTTAGCCAATCTTATAAAGAAAAGTTTGGGCTCTCACCCTCGTCTCTCACACTTTGAGCCACATCCCCACAATCAAGTCTTGTAATGATTTATATACCATTTATACTGATGTTTCCAGTATTTTGGCTCATAGTATTTTTCCTTAGTCTTTCTGGTTCAGACATGATCTGGAAGATGAAACAAGTATTGTTGCTTCAACACACACATACATACACACACACACAGACACACACACCACAGTTAAATCGGTGTTTTCTGCTGTGATTATTTCACCTTTGTTAGGACTATTTGCAGCTAAGCTACATAGTTACCATGATTACAACTGATGATATTTTGACTTGTCTTTTCCTCTTTCAAAGTGTTCATGACCTTTTATTCAGAAATCACAAAATTTACCAACACCTCATAGTATGGCCAAATGTCACATGATCCACCAATTACAGTCTACAGTTTTGAACTCAGCATCAAGAGGTTTGTCTCCCTGCCCTGATCTGGACTCCAGGTCTTCCTGGTACCCTCTTCACCATCAACCTAAAATTTTCCTTTGGTACCCGTGGCATTAGAATCACATCTTCCTCCTTTTCAGTTCACTTCCTCATTTTGGTGGCACACATTCACCAGGTACTTTCTGAGAAAGGGGAGACTGGAATGTAATTCACTTTAATTTACATATGTGCAAATGTCACTACTCTGCGCTTATGTTTCATGAATAGTTCAATTGGATGTTTGGAAACTTTCCTTCCTCATTCTCTGGCCTTGCTCGTTGTCCTTTGTTCAACAATCCAGAGGCTTTGTGACTCTAAAGCATCTGTCTATAGTGCTGTTTGCTTTTCAAGCAGCATTCAGAAACTTCTTCCAATGCCTTGGAGTGAATTTTACTGGATTGCCCTAACATGTGTGTTCTAAGCCCATTAGATCAAGAAAGTCATGCTCATTAGCTCTGACATATTTTCTTTAATTATTTCTTTGAAAACCTGTGTTTTCCTTGTGGGAGCTCTGGCCCTTGGCATTTGGATTTCCGAACATGTCCTTTAAATTTTACATTGTTCAATTTTTCCATTGACTTGTCATTTTGTTCAGTTTTCCAGAAGATTATTTATCTGGCCTTCCATTGAATTTTTGCTTTATGGTTACTACTGAAAGTTTTAAGAGCTCTTCCTTACTCTTGTTCAATTGTTTTATACTTGTGGTAGCCTATCTTGTTTTATAATGTAAATTCTTCTCTTTTTTCTTTTAAGGAGAAAAGATAAAACTTTAATATGCTTTTGAGAAAGGTTGTATCTCAGAGCAACCTGGAGGGCCCAGTTGATGAGGCACACCCCTTGGTAGCAGCGTGTGTGTGTGTGTGTGTGTGTGTGTGTGTGTGTGTGTACGTGTGTACGTGTGTGTGTGTGTGTGTGTGTGTGTGTGTGTGTGTGTGTGGTGTATGTGAGAGAGTGATTTTATTTATTTACTTCTTTTTTCTTTATTCTTCTCAAATAGCATACATCCTGACTGCAGCCTCCCCACACTCCCCACCCCTCTTCTCCCCAGATCCACCGCTCCTCCGTTTTCCTTCAGAAAAGAGCAGGACTCCCAGTGATATTAATGGCATACCCCCCTGAACACACACAACCTCATCTGTAAATTATTCCTACCCATGTTCAGTGTATTAATTATAGTTTTAGATCCCCATAGGCTCCTTATAGACTAACAACTATATCAATAATAAAAGTCACAGCCATTGACTATGAGTCACAGTTTGGCAATTCTATGAAGTAGGGTTGATCACTGGGTATAAAGACTATAATTCTGATAGATTATTGTGGCCAAGTTAACTTCACAGCTAGTAAAGGACAGGCAGCAATGTGAACCCAGGAAGCACAATTAAAATTGAGCCCTCCTAGATGCACAGGAAGGAGTAGGGGAGGACTTAGAGATTTGCAGTCTTTTTTGGTTTGAGATGAATGGAGAGACGTTCTCTTGCTGGGTCTCTGGCCATAACAAAGGTCAGCTGGTTGCTTCTAGGCCTCCCTGAGCTAGCAGCCCCCCACCCCACCCCACCAAAAAATAGAAAAGGGAATCCTCTTATATTTTTGGTTGTGAGCCTAGATTAATGGCTGAGCCATCTCACTGGCCCCACCCTTTGTTGGGGCAGTGCTGGAGAGCTGGCCCTGATGGCATGAGGAGAGGTGGGCCCACTCTTGGCAGCCACCATAGTGAGGGGAGCTGGCCCCACGCCTCACCTGGGCAAAGTGGGAAAGCTGGCCCTGGTGGCATGTGGACTCACCAACTTACCTACCACCCTGGCCCAGGTACAGGGCTTTAAATTGGCCCTCGACAACATCTACCCTGTCCATGAACTGCTGACACAGGAAGGGGCAGTCCTGCGGAACCAAAGCTGCAGGACCTCCGTGACCCAGGGCAACAACAGGATATCTAAGAGGAATCCAAGTGAGAATCCAATATTCATAGAAGAGCAGAAGCCAGGAGCCTCAGAACAGTCCAATGACTCACTGCCACGAATATTTGCCAGTAAAGGTGTTTGGGCAAAAGGATGTACTGGGTGACACACCAAGAAATACCATGGCTTCCATGGTGAGTTTTTATTTTCTTTTTGCAAGGAGGTTGCAAGGGCCGAGAGCAGATATGGAGGGATGGGGGGATGAGTGGGATTGGGGTGCATGATGTGAAATTCACAATGAATCAATGTTTTTTTTTCTTTTTTTCTTTTACTTTTTTTATTATTAAGAAAATTTTTTCATTCATTTTGCACACCAATCTAGGATCCCCTTCCCCTCCCCCCCCCCCCCCCCCCCAGCCTCCTCTCCCAACCCACTTCTCACTCCCCACACAAGAAGGCAAGGCCTCCCATGGGGAGGCACATCCAGTAGAGGCAAGTCCAAGCCCTTCCCCCTGCCTCAAGGCTGCAGGAGGTGTTTAAAAGTTTTTAATAAATAATGGTATAATTACAGGAAGAAAAAAAGGGGGGGAGCCCTGGAGCCCCTTCTCAGTGCTGCCCTCCTGTGGTCGGGCTTTACGGGAGCAAGGTGGAATTATAACTAAAACAAATTTTCTGAAATGCACACCACCTCATCAGGGTTCTTTAAGTCCTTCAGTTTTGCATTATGGCAAACAAATGTCTAGTAATAAAATATATTTACAGCTAATAAACTAGTGCGTTAGTGTGTAGCTGAGAGGCAATCAGTAAAGCTGATTGGTGCCTGCTATTTTAGCTGAGGCCTATATGCCAACCTGCCCAGTGTCTCAACGGCTATCAGTCACACTAGAGAAAGCCGTCCTACAGAGCCAAAACGTTTTCACGAGCAAACTGAAGTCACGTATTTTGCTCATTGCGGTGTTTTATCCTTGACTGTGTGTTTGTTTTCATGTAAAATAAAAACAAAGTTACTTTAAAACTAAACTCTACCACAAGCTTTAATTCTCCCACTTCCTCTGGGACACAATGGGCACGACTCTAAAGAGAGAAGAATAGGAGAACGATATTCAAAATAAATCACACTTTACACTGCTGAGTATCCTGGAAACTCAAGAAACAGCAATAAACAACCAGACACCAGGTTTTGTCTGTAATTCTAAACACACAGCTTTCTCAGTTTTACCGCATGACGATTTGGTAACTCCTGTGCCAGCCATTTTTCTTAGGCCCTTGAGTGTTAATGAGCTGAGCTTCGAGCTGAGCTCCCTAATAGTAATTCTAACAATCTCATAAACAACTACATCTCACTCCGGAAAGCAATTATGACCTACAGTCAGGCTGGAGTGAACTTCCTACTACACAACCCAAAACAGGAAAACAGTAAGTTGTGGAACACAAACTTCTTTAGATCTGTCCCACTTTTATCAGACAGATGGAGCCGCCAGCCTTCGGTTACACTTGAAGCACCCAAGACCTTGTTAGGCCACAACATTTATAGCATTTGGCATCACTCTAGGACACATAAGCGACAATATTCACGAAGACCAAAATAGCCCGGCTGTGTCCTTGCTGAGAGCCATCGCAGCGATTCACGGCATGCAGAAGAGCCGCTGCACCGTCAGCCTGGCAAGGACTGTGTGTGCAGAGCACCAAGGTCTAAATGGAGAGGAAGGGCAGCCCTCCGGCTCTCTTGTAAACAACGGGTTTCCAGCCTACGGTGAATACCCACCTCTGATCTACAGTGCGGCCCTTTCACAACAACAACTCAGAACGTAACTCAGTACTGCAATGCACATTTCATAAAGGGAGACACTACAGCTTTGGATTGGGAATGAAGCTGCCTGAAGTCACAGCCATACAATGTGTCAGGGCCAAGTCATACTTTCAGGTCCCCGACCACCTATTTGGTCAGGCTCATGAAATTGTTACTAAAGACAGTGTTCCGCTCTGGCCGCTGACATTGGCGAACACCAATCCCCTCCCTGGGATGTCAGAGCTTCAAGCATTGGGTTTGTCTGGAACGGTAGCTCTCAAACTTAGGTTGTGTCAGCGAGACTTGGGGGGCTTTAAAGTCCACACTACTGGACCTGACTCCAGAATTTCTGATGAAGCAATTCTAAGGTCAGACCAAGCTTCCATATGACTGACAAGGTCCTAGACCAATGGTGAGTTACGAAGCAAAATTCATGCTGTACATCAGAATCAGGTGTGGGGCCTCAGCTCACTGTCTCTATATTTTAATACGATGAGCTCAGGGTTCAGTTTCTGAAAAGTTGCTAGCATACGATCATGATCAAGGAGACTGGCAAAGAGGTTCGATCCACCTCACTATGTATTCTGTATGTTCTTTTTAAAAATGAAAGTAAAAGATTGCCCATGTTCCAATGGGTAACCCTACCATTCATGCATTAACTGGACATTCTGGGATATAAATATATATCCACAGTAATGAAAAAGACCCACTAACTTCTTAATCCAACTTTCTATAACCATTATTTAAAACTGAGTTCTTACAGATGATTTTTCTCAAGAGACCCTAATTGTGTACATCTTAAATAAACTTGAAAATGACAAGATAATTTATAAACAAATTGACTGTGAGTTTATAGTGGGTTGTTTGGTTTCTGCTAAGCTATTAGGCATGTTCACTCTGGAGAACACTGGTCAGGATCTTGTTATCATGTACTCCCCTACAGGGCAAGAGCATCAAGGTTCATGTTATTGAAGTCATGCTTCCACAGTGGTACACGACCTGAGAGGAGCATAATACTGACTTTGAGTGTGTTGCTATCCATCTTCCTTGGTGGCATAACTCAGGAAAACAGTTACAATGGAGGCCTTATAATGGTGAGCTCCTCATGTTAGTGAATTACACACACACACCCCAAAAAAACCTGCTACCTGGAATGGGCTTGGCTGGATAGATGGACAGACAGACAGACAGACAATATATAGATAAATAGATAACAGATAAACTGATATACATACATATGTACATGCATGCATGCGATAGTCATATAATAGTTCAGAGCTAATTGCTAAATGACACATACAACATTCTTTTACAGTAACAACAGCCAGGCTAGGCAGTGCTTTCAGTAGCCTTGCATATAAGTTCGCATACTGCTCATCAAATCCCTAGGCAATGGGTATGTTACTGCCTTTCTTCCCCTGGGCACACTGAAGTAGAATAAAAGGAAAGAACGTTACTCCTTGGGTCTTCCTGTGTTTTCTGTTGTTAATATCACCATGTCACGGGGCAGGTCACTAACAAAGAAAAGTTTACTTTGGGCTCACAATTTTAGTTCAAGGTCAAGAGGTCACATCCAGTTTTGACCTTCCTGCTATCAATGTGGTGAGGTGATTCAGAGCATCATGTGGTGAGAGAGGAAGCATAACAGACCTGGCCAAGCTGGCTGTGACAGCAGCCCCGCTTTATAGCTCACCTATTAACCCATCCATCAACTAGTCATGTGAAGGTTAATCACCTCATTAAGATGTCCCCTCCTATTCTCTCCTTGTAGAGGTTACATTCCACCATGAGTTTTGGATGAGATAAACCATAGGCCCCTCATAATAACAGGTAGTCTAGGTTCTGACCAGCATGAGCAAAGTGATAGGCTGGGGTTCTTGTCATCTGCCATAATGAACACAGTGCCACTTCCGGGTTGCAATAGCCACAAAGGCCATGCCTGAGTTTAATGAGGGAACATGCCAGCAAATGCAAGCTGAGGGAAAACATACAAAACAGCAGGCCAGCTGAATTCAGGAGCGTCACGGTCCAGAAAACAAGGGAAGTCTGATAACAGGTATAGCCAACCTGTAGGACATGGACGACACACAACCAATGACAGCCATGAATGTGGCCCAACACTATCTGCCATGTAGAAACCAAACTCCAGACATTAGATGTCACCCAACTAGGCTTGTTATCAAATGTGTACAGGAAAACTGCCCCCCAGGTTCTCTTGATGGACAAAGCCAGGGGCAATATATAACACGTAAATTTGTGTGTACATGTACACACACAGACACAGTTTCATGCTGATAAGTCTAAGTTAAATCCAACAAAAGAGAGTTCCTTCTGGGTTCCTCCTTTTTTCTCTTTGCAATTACCTTCTCTCCTGGATGCCATGACCATCCTTTGTGTCCAATCCCCTGTATGTGGCCAAGCACTCTCTTCTCCCCACTGAGACTACTACACTCCCGCTGGAATCAGCACCCTCAGCCTGCTCAGACTCTACCTCTCCACAGAAGGCACCCCTCTCCGTGAATGCTTGCCCCTCCCCTCTGTCTTGCATACCCAGCCAGACTTCCCTTAGCAGGCTATACCCTCCTTCACCACTCAGGTCCCCAGACTAGGCACCTCCTCTCCTGGCAGCTGCCTCCTGGAGGTTCGTTCTTACACCACGCAGGCAACATTCACATCCTAAACGTGGCACCCCAGCCTCAAGACCTTATGATTCAGAAAGAGGAAACTGAAGAGCAAGGGGAAACATTTTGCTAACACTTAAATGAAATATATAAATTTACTAAATTGAATACAAAATTTTCTATTACTTTATACTGTTTTTATCATTTTATATCAGCCTCTAATAATGGATAAAAGAAAGGCAGACATTTTTGAAAACATTATGAGACAGAGAACTATTGAAAATTCTACAGAACTGCACATCAGGATTGATTTCCTCCTTTCTACACACATGTGTCTACGTAGAAATCTCTGTGGCTTGACTTCAGATATCAGAGGCTGGAGAACAAACGTAGTCCTTTAGAAGGAAACTTGTTTGTAAGACTGTTAAGACACAGTGCTGCTATGTAGCCGAGGCTGGCGGCCACCTGCGGTCTTGCCTCTGCATCTCAAGTGCAGGGATTACAAGATTATCTTAATGCAGTGTTAACGAAATTAAAGTTATCTTAACAGGTTCCCCCCCACCACCACTGGGACATCTTCAGTGAGATGAAGCGGAAAACAGATGTGTTGACCTAACACAGCCCACTTCAATCTTACCCTAGAGAAGATATTTTCCAAGGAGGAAGTTAAGGATCTCTTCGCTTTGTTCTTCAGAATGTCAAGCTTGAACCTACCACCACTTGTTGAATTTTCTGGGATTGTACTATTTGAAATAATCTAGAAAAGGAAAAACAGCAAAGTTATAGTGTAGACACACACTCGAGGTTAGATGAGGCTTTAAATGAAGGCTAAGGAGTAAGCCGTTAAAAAAATGCAAGCAACCTTCAGGAGCTCAATTAACAAGTAATGATTTATGTTCCACACTGTGAACACAGAGATTATAAGGAAAAGAGTTTACTACTGTAAGTAGTAAAAAAAGACAGAAATAAAACCTTTTCTCCATGCCTTTCCATTTCACTCACATATTTCCACTTCATTTACCAAAAATTAAACTCAGGATGATAGTTTTTCAGCCGTTTTCCAGTTGGCTACCACCATCCCTTTCCAAGGTGTCTGTTTTATGTCCCAATTAGAGGGGAAAATAAGTTCCAAAGAGCCAAGCACTCTGTAAGTCAAGCTGCAGACTAATGATGCTCCTGTCAAACTCCATTCTCAAGGCTGGAGAGTGGCTCAGTCGCTAAGAGCCCTGGTTGCTTTTGCAGAGGACCCAGGTTCAGTTTCCAGCACACACATGGTAGCTCAGTCTTCTACACCTCCAGATCTAATGGATCCAGGGCCCTTTCTGACCTCCATGCACACACATGGACAGACAGACAGACATGCAGGCAAAACCATCATACACACAAAATAAAGAACTATTTTTAAAAGCCTCCACTTTTATGTGTATGTGGTCATGTACTTTTTAGATTAGCAAAGCTTCACCAAAAACGTGAATCAGTGAGGCGTCTACTGTTAGGTACTTTGTATATTTAATCCAATTGCAGTCCTCAAGTGACAGAGAAAGTGAAGCTATGGGAAACACTGAGTGGGCCCTCAAGCACTAGATAAATATGGAAAATGTTGATATAAACGCTAAGAAGGGAAGCGCCTATTAAAAAAAAAAAAGGTGTATCTTAGGGTAATTTATCTCCCAGGCATGTTTAAAAACACATAAAGGTCAGGGAAATCGGAGACTGGAAGAGCAGCCATCTCTGAAGGCTGCTGGCTTCAGGCCCATGCAGGAGGCTCTGAAGGGCCACGTTTGATCATCCCCTGCAGCTTTGGAAGGGAGGGCGAGATGGCTGAGCTGCATGCCTGACCACCAGAGTTAGATTCCTGGGAGACTTGTAGGGAGAGAGAACTGACTCCTGCAAACTCTCCTCTGACCTACGCATTCATGCACACCCACGATGAACAAAACGTATTAGAGACAGAAACAGCAGCTTTGGCCGCAAAGCCAGGCATAGTGATACCAGCCTCTAATTCCACCACTGGAGAGGTTGAAGTAGGATAAGTCAGCGTTTGGGGGCAGCCTGGGCTACATCTCAAGTGTCTCAACATCAAAATAATTCACTGATGCAAACAGTGCAATGAAATACAAAACCAGGATTTATAGGCATCCTTAAGAGCCACACGTGTAAGTAACTTCTTTGATGCTGTTGTAGTGGTAGTCTTGTTTGTTTGTTTGTTTGTTTGTTTTTATCACTATGCAGCTGACAGTAAGTTCAAAGCTATGTGTACAGACATGCCATTCTTCAGTTTATAGCAGAGACAGGCAGTCACGGGGAAGACTGTTGTGCATGTCACCATTCAGATAAAACAGGCATAGGAATATGGTTAAAAAAAAATAGATTAATGTGACTTTTAAAGTAGGTACATTGTACATCATAAACATACATGAATGTCTTTTCTCCTACCCAAAATACCAAATTATCTTACATTTTGAAACCATAATGACTTTATCTCAACGTGCCAGTATCTGCTAAAATTTCCCACACACTTCATAAGTTCTGAAATTCTAAAGAGGAGAGCACACAGGAAAGAAATGTCTTCGTGTCTTAGTGATATTTTAACCTCATGAACACACAGACAGTTGTAAGCCGGAGGAAATCAGATCTCACCGACGGCCCTTCCCCGATGTGCACGTGGGTCTTCTGCTTGGCTTCACAGAGCTGCCGTAGGTGCAGAATCACGAGTTCATTCTCCTCCTGGTCACTGATGGGCTTCATTTTCTGTTGAACAGAGGAAGCAAGAGCATAGTAGGGCAGAGCGACCTCTCTCCACTGGCTGTAGCCTCAGTGAGATTTATATGACAAGAGGATTAATGCAAATCCAGCTTTCCCATTCTGCTAACCCCGGGGATGGATATCTTAGAGGCAATGAAACAGAAATAAGAATTCAAGCCCAATGTTCTTCCTTCTATTTATATACGGGAAATGTGAAGAGTGTTACCTGGACTCGTTCAAAGATGTCAGCTTGCTCATTATCTGTCAGTGAAGAGAGATGCCTCTGGATTACTAGCTTGGCTCGTGGTGGGTAGAGCCCTAAAAGAAAGGCAAAGGAAGCATGAGATGGAGGCTAGCTGCAGAGGCCTAAGTGTACATCGGCCATTACCCTTCACCGTCCCCCAGCTGGCTCCTAACTTCAGTCTTCTCAAGAAGAGGACCCTGGAACATGAAACCTGGTGGCAAACCACTGCACCTAAACCAACAGGTCCCACAGCGGACCTGGACAGAGAACGTCTACGAAGAATCTCTAACACTACCAAGCAGAGCCGGCTTCTACTCACTACACTCATGAACTGAGCACTCTGAGAACTCCCATGGGAACGAACATGCCAGCCCAGAACCTGTGATAGAAAGTTCAAAAGAAAGCCAGAGGCTCGCCTTAACCAAAACTGCTAAGCTTCTAACTTCAGATCATAAATATAAATCAACAATAATATTGAAAAACAGAAGCACTGAAACAGGGGTAATCCCCCGCAGGGGCTCCCATTCTAAAAGAATAAAACTTCATTTAGGACAATTATTCCACAAAGTATTTTACTTCTCTGTATTGCGATATTTATAAATATTTCAGATTTTTTTTGGTTGTTGTTGTTGAGACAGTCTCATGTTGTAGTCCAAGACAGCCTCAAGATCTGCTCACCCAGCACCCTCAATGCCGTGCAGTGCACCTTTCCAGATGTGTGGTGCTGTTTAATCCACCTTTCCAGATGTGCTAAATCATCAATTCCAGCCAATATTCTATACTCTTACACATAGTTTATATTAAGTCTTTGGAGAATTTTTTTCCATAATGCTTCTATTTTTAATTGTTTTTAAGAAAAGGAAAAGTTGAATTCACGGTTACAATGATCAAGTGACCATCCATTCTAAAAAAAGCAGGTTTCTACTGTGTGGTGAGGTGTCACTTTAAGCAATGCTACTATATGTGGATTATAAAGAAGACATCTAGCTATACACATACACACACACACACACACACACACACACACACATATAATAAACTTTTAGGTAGACTAGCAATTTTTAAAAATAGTTCGGTATTGAGCAAAATGGATCCGAGTGTAAAGGTGCTTGCTGCCAAGTCTGAACCCCAGAAACCACACGGCGGAAAGTAAGAAGCCACTCCTCCAAGTTGTCGTCTGACCTCCACATGTGTGCTGTGGCACACTTGGACCCACACATAACAAATACATAAATAAATATAATTTAAAAACTAAAAATATGGTATTATTCTCAGGCTGTTTGTCTCTCTGCCTGCAAATCAGGATATCAGGACGTAGCTCTCAGCTACTCCTCCAGCACCTGCCTGCATGCAGCCATGCTCCCCGCCATGATGATAATGGACTAAGCCTCTGAAACTGTAAGCCAGGCCCCAATTAAGTTGCTTTCTCTTATAAGAGTTGTTATGGTCATGGTGCTAAGACAGTGATGTTTCCAGCCCCAGCAATGATTTCCTTCTTGTTGAGAGGGTCTTAAGTATAAACCAAGAGCTGTTGATTACCACCAAGATATATGAGCCCCCTGAGAAGTGTTTTGAAAATGGATTCCAAAACTTCCTCAGTAGTTTTACCTTTTTCTTATTTGCAGAATTTTGGCAAGTGTGGGCACCAATCTGCCTACCATTACTTCCAAGTAAGCAGTTACTGTTAAATAAACCCTTGGAATTAGTAGGTCCAAGTTGTTAGCGATTGATTTTAATGTTTCTGATTTGGGTTTGGTTTGGTTTTGGTTTTTGCTTTTTTAAATCTGAATATAGTTTTTCCCTCTTTTAGGAATAAAAATGCTTTTCTCTTTTAATACTTTTATTATTTGGTTTGTTACCTGGGGACATTCTTTGATCCAGCTGGAATATCCTGTGAATAGGTAAGTGGAAAGAATCTCTCTCCCTCTGTACAGTTAACTAATCTAACAGCATCACCTCTCACACAGATTTATAATGCTTCCTTCACCAGCCATACATACACACACACACACATACACACACACACACACTACACACACACACAGGCACACACAGGCATACACAAACTGCACACACACACACAGGTACACACACAATATATATACACACATAGGCACACACAGGCCAATACAAACTGCACACACACAGGCACACACACACAGAGTATATACACACATTGGCACACACAGGCATACACAAACCACACACACACACACACACACACACACACACACACACACGTCACATTTTGTAAATGTTTCATGTTTTAAAGTAATGACTATTCTGTAAAATCACCCCTATAAACTTTAAAACCTGAATATTTCCTTAAAATAGTTTTAGATCATGTAGTTGTGTGAATATTCAATAAATCTACAGTTTAGGACACACTTCTTTGGAGCCTATGGGATAGAAATTACAACTAGAATTCACAGTTCTACTGGCCTTACTGTGGAGTTTGCCCTGATTCCATGCATTACAACGCTTATCTTCCTGAGCTGCATTTCTCCGCACACATGCCTGTCTCTTCCTCCAAACAGAAAAGGTTCTGGAGGCACAGTATGTTATGTGGCACACATTTCTGCATCCCCAGCACATCCTGCCTGATCCACAGTGGACACTCGACAAGCGTTACTGCATTGCATCTCAGCACAGATTTAAAAAAAAAAAAAAAAAAAAAAAAAAAAAAACACAAAAAACAAAAAGACAGAACTTGCTTCATGATACCACCTCCATTATCTCAGCTTTTCCAAAGACTCTGGAAGCCAAGCAGGTTTGACTATAGTTCTCAGCTTTCAGAATAAAGGAACACATCACCAAGTGAGAGAGGGGAGAAAAGGAAGAATTGACCAGTCAGAGGTGAGTTTGCCTCCCTCTGATCATTCAGCAAATGTTTGCTCCGTTCCCACTGTGCACATACATCACAGGCCTTAAGAACTGTGGGAAATACAAGCCCTTCACTTGAATCTGCCCTCCGGAGAAAAGGGAGAGAGGTAGAAAGTCAAGCATGCAGAAGCCACTGATGCTAGCACAGTTGGGTTTGACGGGGCAAGAGAAACGCCTCTGGGGCTCTTGTTCACAGTGAAACAAAGAACGATTCAGTGACAGTGGGGACCTCGGCTTGTCAAAATGCCAAAGCAAACCCTGCTCATGCCAAGGCCACATTCTATGGTACCTTCGATCCTCTCGCAGAGCTTATGCAAAGAGTGCATGGGGCAGGCCTCGCACAGCTTGATCTGTGTCTTGGCACTCTGGAGAGCAGCAGCCGTGCTGAAAGCTTGCTTCAGGGTCAGCATGACCTCATCCACCTACAAGAAGAAACAAAACTCGGGTCTATCAAAGTTGGCTTTCACAGAAGCATTTATAAAAAAAAAAAAAAACACAGCAATGTGAGCCTTTATAGATGGTTGGCTAAATAATAAATAATAGAATTCTGATGACTAGCAGAGCTGGCAAAGAGCAAACCGCAAGTCTTGAAGTCAGGTCTTTCATCCATATAATTAAAAGCTGGATGAAAAGACCATTGCAGTCTGTGGCACATAATACGGATCTGTTACTCGAACGCTATTTTCAAGTCCCACGGGCGGCTATACTATCACAGACAGCTTAATTGGTAGATCAAGTCTTTGCTTAATGAAATGGCTTATCAGATAAAAACATGCCTTTTGGAAGTTTCCTTGGATATATACTGGGAACAACAAATTAGAGTCACTGTTCAATTGTGTTAATAGGCATCCTTTTCTTCCAGGATGCTCTCAGTGTAAAAGCAAACAAAGCTTGTGTGTGAGTACAGTGGGGAGATCTATGAATGCTGCTGGCCTTATTTCTACACTGTCTGACTTATGACCGTTTTCATTATAATTTGTGAGGCTAGGTTGTGACAGCTAAGTGCTCAAGAGCTGGCTGCCACCACGGGGCCAGCAGCCCCAGCATGGCCAGCCTGTTCTCTGCAGAATCAACTACCTAGTATTCCCCGTTGCTCCTCGTCTTCCTCAGGCTGCAGCACCTTTTCTGTGACACAGCTACTAATGGAAGAGGAGCCATCCCCACGCTTGGTGGGAGTCTGGCAGCACTCTGAGGCTCCCGGGCGGAGATACTACATCCTAACCGCCTCATCCCGACTGTGGCTGGCAAGCACAGCTGCCTGTCATGGCTAGCAGGCTTTGTTTTCGCCCTGCTTTCCCTTTTCTTCTCTAGTCTGGTTTAAGAAGCTGTTTTGAAAGAACAGCGATCGACTTCTGCATTTGAAGGGGAGAGGAGCCCGGGATGTAAAGAAACTCCACTAGCCTAGCGAAAGTGAAAGAAAGCCTCAAAACCCAAAGTCAGTGGCCATCACTGTTGTGTTTTATTGTATGACCAACCTCAGAAAAGCACAGGAGTAACTTGACAGTGCTCCATAAATAAAAATGATTTTTTCATAAAATGTCACTCTATACTCCAATTAAAAAGAAAGATTCCTCATTTTTAGAACTAGAAGTATTTAATGCCTTTATATTTTTATTTTATTTACTTAGTTTAGTACTCAAAGGCAATTTAATTATTCATGCAAATCTCCTTTATTGTATTTCTTGTTTCTCATTTATGTCAGACACTGATGGGGCTGGCAATGGATTTGGTAGTATATAGTGTGTGCGCGCGCGTGTGTGTGTGCATGCGTGTGTGTGTGCATGTGTGTGTATGCCTGTGTGTGTGTGTGCGTGCATGTGTGTGCATGCGTGTTTGTGCACATGTGTGCATGCGTGTACGTGCGCGTGTGTGCATGCGTGTGTGTGCGCATGTGTGTGTGCGTGTGTGCACATGTGTGTACATGTGTGTGTGCGTGAATATATGTATATACATACATATATATAATTTGTACATTACATATATAATATATATAAATATCTTACATATAAATAGTGTGCATGTGTGTGGTATTTGTTACATAAAAATTTTGCCTTGAGAAAAGTTTCCTTTGGAAATATTGGATGTTTGTGTTTTCTTCTCTTTTTCTAGATGAAACAAGAGGCCATTTTAATGGTGTCTAAAATGTGACGACTAACCTCTCCTTACAACGAATACTACTGAAAATCCTATCTGTCCTCCAAAATATTATGTGTTTCCTTTTCTAAAACCCACGACTTTTTCAGATGGCCTATAAATTCTGTCACAAGATTAGTGCACTTCAGAGTTCAAATTAGAGCATTATGATTACAAGAGAAAAACATCCCAGGTCACGTCCAAGGGGCAAAAGCAAAGGGACAGGCAGAAATGTCAGTCACAGACAATCAAAAGGCAAGGATTCTCGGCGGTTGCCACCTGCCACAGTTCCCATCTCACCATACAGTGTTGGATCAGACAGAGAAAGTTCATTCATATTATTAGGACATTCCATAGTGGAGATAATGTCTATAGATATATCGAACTTAAGTATTATATTAAGTTTCAGATTAAAAAAAATAACTGAAGACCAAGTAGTCTTCTTTTGCTAGAAAATGCCTTTTTTCAAGGTATCCAGTGAATACTAGCATTTTAACAACTGCTGATAAAAGGCAATGCTCAGCTTAAAAAGCTAACCAGCCACATAATGGAGTGCCCTATATGTGTTAGACTGAACCCTATGAATCAGGCTCATCCTGGGTTGGAATGCACATACCACTGTTCATATGCCCAGTCATGTCTCATCCCTCCTGTTCTGAGACCAAATGATACAGCATTTTCTTCAAATAAGATAGATACTTTTGTAAATTAGTCCCATTTCTTGAAACATATTTCTCTCTTCCTTACCATTTACAACACAACCCCCAAATTGGAGTCTGTCCCTTTATTCATTCTCTACACATTGCTTGTTTCTCATACATTAAAGATTTATTTTCACAAGTACCATTCACATCAGACATGAGAGAAAGATGACCTCTAGAATATGAACCTCATTCTCCTATCAGTACGCCAGTATTTCATTAGAAATGTTACTCTTGTTATCTCACTACATCTTAAGTTCATATAAACTCTAGATCAGGAATAGTATAGATCTTTTTTTTTTACTTTTAATTATACTGTCATAGACTATTTTCTATGTGTGTGTGGAGTTCAGGAGGGTTGTTTATTAGTGACTGTAACTTTCTGTAGATTGTTTTAAATCAATTTGGAGAAAGTTCTGTGAAGAGATGATATTTTCTATAAAATTTAAGCCTTGGTGAAACAGTATTAGCTGGGGTAAAGAAGGGAGAAGGGGAGGGCGGTATCTAAACTTGTGCACAGCCCTGCAGGACCCATTCCCAACTGCACAGCTTACAAACTCATTCCCATTGTTACGAAGAAGCAAAGGAAAGTGGTAACCGTAGCTGGTGCTCAGCAGGACAAGTCAGCATGTGTGGTTTGGGAATAGTCCGTCTTCCACAACCGCCAAGTCCCATCACTCATCAAGGTGCCGGGACAGGTATTCCCGACCTGTTTTCTTCTGTTCTATTTGTCTGGGCTTGAGCTGCCCTCTCTACTACACAGGAAGTACCCATTACATTTCTCTTCTAACTTTCAGTTCTGGTGCCACACAACGCAGTTAAGAAGCTGACTGATAGAATTCGAACAGAGGGGATTAAAAGATCTTAGCTTTGATCTAGTCTTAAAAATAATGAGGCCCAAGCTCAGCCTGTCAGTGTCTCCCAGAACAAGAGGGCACACAGCCAGTGTAGTCAGCAGCACCGGCCAGAGAACGGATGTTGAAAGGCCGGGTATCTCACACCGTCTATCCCTGTTAGCAGTTTCCAAAACAAACAAAACCCAACTGAACCCACAAAATTAAATAAAACCTGTAAACAAGACTACAAATAAGTGAGTTTTACCAAGTTCTTCCTCCCGGGCAAGAGATATAATGAACACATTTGATTTGTCCCTGGACCGTGACAGCCTCTGCCCTTATGAGCATTCTGTCATCTCAAGTTCAAAAACATAAAAGACAGGGGGAAAAAAAGAGTTGACCTGACTGTGAAGACCTGGGAGCACTGTGTGTGAGGACCAGTCACTGGCTATCCACCACAATCACCTAAGGACAACTCCCTCAAGGTTCAGTCCTGGATCCTACGTGGAATCTGTTTAGCTATGAGGGGACACCTGGATAGGTAGATGTGGATATTATATTAAATAACATTAATTATCTAAAGGGAAAATGGAACTCAAATGGAAGTTTCTAGAGTAAGAAATCACTAAGAACAGGCATTTCATGTTCCCTAGGGAAAAAGCTGGACACCTAGAGGACAGGGATCAGAAAGCATCTTTGTACCAGTTCACTCCCAGGCCTTCAGTATCTCAGTGTCCTCATCAGGACACAGAGGTCAGAGTTAAATGTAACAAGCACCAGGAAGCATGTATAGTGTGGCCTGGAGTAATGGATATGGGGAAATGCTGATGGGAGGCTTATGTGTTTAAGAAAACTGTGGGGTGGGCTGGGGATTTAGCTCATTTGATAAAGTGCTTACCTCAGAAACCTGAGTTAAATCCCTAGAACCCAGTTTAAATGTTGGGTGTGGTAGCATGTGTTTACTGTCCCAGTGCTGGGGAGGGTGACGGGAGGGTCCCTAGAGCTCCCTGGAAAGCCAGCCTAGTCTAAATGGTGAGCACAAAGAGGACAGACATCATTCCTGAAGATGACACCCAAGACTGTCCTCCCATCTCCACTCATATGGGCACACATGTACATGTGCACACACATACAAGCATGTACACACATATTAAAATTATACAAATCAAAAATTTCCTATAAGTGCATCTAATAATTTAGATGATGATGTACACATCTGAATGTTTGTATGACAATGGATGAGAAGCCTGCATGTCTGGAAGGACAGAAAAAACTTTGAGGAGAAAAAAAAAACAATCTATTTCTTGGTGAGATATATTTCCAAGCCCTCCTTACACAGATTTTCTCAAATAGAGAGAAGTAAGGAGTGTTGGGGGCGGGGAACTGACTTGCAAATTCCAAAGAAACAAAATAAATGAAGCATTTTGTAAAATTAAGACAGGGCAATGAAAAGATGGGGAGAGAGCATTTCTTTACTCTCCTGATGGAAGTATTGTCTAGAGCGTGACACCATAGCAATAAGCAAGAGCTCAGTGGCCTTTGTCACCGTCTTTGAGCAACAGGAAACATAACAGCTTTTTCTGTCATTAGTCTCCCCCTCCCCACCAAAAAAATAAAATAAAATAAACCCATGGTAACACAGCAAAGTCTGTTAAAGCCAAGGGCACACACACTTAAAAGTGCCGTGATGGTCTGTCTGTGGCTCTTGACTTCTGTGCATGCTTCAAGGGTAACACCATCTCTCTAGATGCCCTTTTCTTCCTTCATCTGTTGGGACAGAGTTCCCAACAGATGAGATTGTAAGACAGACAGATGCATGGCAGAAGCACCACTTACCAGAGATTCGTTGGCACACTGGAACACATAACAGATGTACTGGCTCATTCCCGGCTCTGGAGACTCCCGACAGATGAAGCCAAAGTGATCAACATGCTTTATTCCCTAGATAAAGCGGGGAGAATACAATACAAGCTTATGGGAATGTTCCCTGACAGAGATCCACATCTTTTCTACACTTTCCTAACTGCACAAATTCCTCCTTCACGGCAATCTGACAGAAGACATAATGTCCTAGCAAGCTCACAGGGTGCCCTGTTGATGCAGCAGATAAAGGGAGACATCCACTCAGACCCTTTGGTTTGTTATTAAAAATGAAAAACAAAACAAACAAACAAAAAACATAGTAGGATCCATTATTTCTTATAATGAAAACATGATGTTTGCCTGTAAGGAGTTTTCAATTTATTGTCCCAGCACAGTGGTCAGTGACTCACCATAACACCTGTTCTAGTCTATGTGAAGCTAAGAATCTCAGAAAAAGTACAAGTGACAATCCTCAAATTAAGGACCATAGTTCCTTAGTATTTTCCATAAAGCTTGTATGGAAATTGCTGGAATATTTGTCAATCTAGCTATTCCAGAAACCACAAAAGAAAAGATTGATATTCCTGTTCACTTACTTGTTAATTATTGCAAGTGCCAATTATGTACATTCACAAATCTTTGTACTTTATGTATCCAAGTTAAAAGACTTTAGCTATATTTACTTTAATTAAAAATTCACTCTAGTAGTCGTGTAGCTCGGTCTTCTTGTGGGACTCCTAACAGTGGGAGCGGGGGCTGTCTCCAACTCTTTTGCTGGTTTTTGAGACCCTATTCCTCATACTGGGTTGCCTTGCTCAGCCTTAATACAAAGGGAGGGGCTTAGTTTTTCTGCAACTTGATATGCCATGTTTCGTTGATATCATGGGAGGCATGCATTTTTCTGAATAAAAACAGAAGAGGAATAGATTGGGGGGCAGGGCTGAGAGGAGGAGGGAGGGACAGGGAGGAGAGGCAGGAGGGAAAACTGTGGTCTGGACATAATGAATAAATTAATTAAATTTAAAGTAAAAAATTAAGTAAATAAAATTTATATTTAAAAAAAATATCAGTCTAGGGGTGATGACATGGCTCAGCAGTAAATGCACTGGGTGCCCAAGCCTGAAAATGTGAGTTCAATCCCCGGAACCTACATAAAGGTGGAAGGAGAGAACCAATTCCACGTCATCCTCTGACCTCTACATGTGAGCTAGAGCATGCACAAGTACACATACACTAATAATAAATATGTTTTCAAAATATGCTTTCATTTTTAAATGAGTCTGAGTACACACAGCAATGATTACCTTCTTTCAATAGCAAGCCCAGCGATTTGAAAACTAGGTTGACGGAAAATACTAAGTGTGCCTGACATCCCCTAAATTCAAATGAGAAGAAAGGAGTCTTTGCGGTCAGATTGGAACTTAAGTGTTATCTCAGCTACCGACTGATGAGGTACTGTGCTGAGTTGCTGACTACTGTCTCTGGGGCTCTATTTTTTTTTTTTAATTACAAAATAGCATAACGGCACCTACTATGAGGAAGATGTGGAGGCTAGAACTGAGAAACGGCTATGATGGTTTATCAGTCGTGACCCCATTCTTTCTTATTATAATGTACTCAATCTAGCCAGTGGACATGGAAAAAGAAATCAACTCTGCTTTGTTTTGTTTTTAAGTAAGGGTGAGGGAAGCCAAGAGGAGTGAGACTGTAAGCCTTGTAAAATAAGCTCCGCCTGTACAACTCCACTGAAAGAGCCTTTATTACTGGCTTAGTACTAAGTGGGGACCTCACAGGGCCTCATTAGCTCCATGGGTCTTCAGATGTGGACAATGCTTTCAGGAAAAAAAAAAAAAAAAAAACCACTCCCTGACTCCCATGATGACCAGAAAACAGTGACATGACTTTCCTTTTAAAGAAAGAAACATTTGTCATTTGTAGGTGTAAGGTACTCAGAAGCAGGCTAGTTAGTTACTGAACACAGCCACCTCGTATCCATTCATCTTCTGCAAGGCGGTTGTGGGAGTGGGCCAGGACAAGAGGATGAGGGGGAGTGGGCCAGGACAAGAGGATGAAGCGGCTGAGACTGGAAGCCTTCCCACCATAATATCATCATGCAGAGCTCATCTTCAGTAAAAGGAAAAAGGAAAGGGAAAAAGAGGTCATATTGAACTTCCACATCCACATATTTACTTTGGATCTATTCTTTGTCTTTGTGTGTGCTTAATTTCACTCTGATAATCAATGCACATTGAGATATGCTTCCTGGGCAGCTTAGAAAAGTGGGGCCAGAAGGTGCTGCCTTCACCGATGCTCCTTGGTGCCTAGTACAGCATGAGCTAAACGTGGGTCACACATCACTCTTGCTGCAGTACTTGGCCGGCCATGAAGACAGACACATTCACAGTGACCATGCGTACCAAACACCTAAGGGATCCATCTCAATACATGAGGTTCTAATGTTCCACCAAATAAGACATGTTCACACCACAGGTCACCAACCCCTTCGAGGCTTGTGATCTTGCAGGGACCTCCCAATAAACAGGTGACTGCAAAGAATACTTAGTAAATGTTTTGAGGGTTAAAACCATATTCCCACAAAATTTCTGTGTTCCTTAAATAGGAATTTCTAAGTTCATAATATAACCTTCCTAGATTCAGATGCTGCTGCTCCCTAAGTTGCTAGAGTAGAAAAATGTTTATCACTCAAATTTTCCTATTACAGGAACAATATTAAAAGAAGGTATTAGTAATAAAAGTGAACCGGCTAAAGCAAAGAACTAGTAAAACATAGAAAAAAATTCCTGTCATCAAAAGAAAGTCTGAATGTCACACTAAGAGCAACGTTGACTCCAAAACTCAAAGAGATGACACACGATCAACAAGATTTTCTTGTGTAGAGGTGGGACCCTCTGTCTCTGATGGCTGGGCTCTCTCTCCAGCCTGATTTTTCAACATCAAGATGTAGGGACCCTGTAAAGAATGTATTATTCTTGAATGCACTTTAAGTCCCCAGGCCCCAAACAATTCTCAACCCCACAGAAGTGTCTTCGAATATGTAACCTTTCCACATTTTGACTTAAATATGCCTTCTTCTCTGACAAGTACAAATTTTCTTCTCATGTTTACAATATATTCAGGTAGCTCAAACTTTGGCGTAGATGTTCTAACACATTACTATGGTATATGACTAATATTATATTATTATATTATGCACATTTGTCTCAGTTTTTTTTAAATCATAAATGCATGCTTTGTGGGGTAAAAAATAAAAGAGTGAAAGTACCAAAAGATTCTTTTCAAAATTTACCATTTATGGTAACAGACGCTAAAAAGACTACTTCTCCTTTTATTACCTGCTGTGGGATAAAGAACAAACTTATCTTGGGGACACCCACAAGACCCACAGGCTAACAGTCAGAGGAACACTAACTGTGACGTATTTTCAAAAGAATTCACCACCACAAAACTCCCGCCAGCAGAAGGGACTTGATGAAATGTCATCAAGACAAAGAGCTGAGGAAAAAGTGGTATGATGGACACTCGAGGTCCTGGGAAGGATCTGTCGCCACATAGCCAAGCACATGAACGCTGTAAAGCATTATTTCTCTTAAATTTGGAGCAACTGTATGTGTAAGAAAAGTCTCAGGAGAAGGAAAGGGAGGGGAGATGAGAGAGAGAGAAAAATAAAAAGTACTTCATTTTTCAATAATAAGATGTGATATATGGAAGCCCCATCATTGAGTGGCTAATTTTGGAACACGTCAATTGGTTCCTTCAAATACTGTGCTGTGACATGATAACATTACCTGAGAGCAGGAGGAAATGTCTTTGAAATTCTTCTCGAGCACAACTGATTTAGTGTCTGGACTGATGAGGTTAATCTCAAAGCGGCCGACCTTTAAAAAGAAAGGAAAGTACTCCAATCATGTCAGTTCATGAGGGCCTTGGCAAGTAAATGTGCAACAGGGGCGATTCAAATGACGGGCCCCGAACAAACCCACTCCACGTGTGCTTCCCCATATGACTCAACCCAAAGTCAGCGGTCTCAAATCATCTGTTGGAAAATTAAGTGACCCTTAAATAGTAAAAAGTCAAAGAAAACCAAATCTTTTTTAGCAGTAAAGAAATGGCTTCCTTTTCAAAAATGTGCCACCTGGGCTGGAGAGCTGGCTCAGCAATTAAAAGCACTTATTGCTCTTGCCGAGGACTCAGGTTCGATTCCCAGCATCACATGGTAGTTCACAACCATCCATAACTCCAGTTCCAGGAGATCTTAGGCCCTCTTCTAACCTCAGCAGATACGAGGAGGGATCATGGTTCACATACATATGTGTAGGCAAGACACTCATACACAGAAAATATATAAATCCAAAGAAACCTTTTTAAATATGCAATCTTTGCTCAAGTCATGAATCTTAAAGTCATCAGTTACTAGCTTGCATTATAATCAGATGCTCTCCAAAATAGTCAATAAAATGCTATACGCAGAACTGGGCTCAGTTACATTTTTGGAAAAATAGATATTCCAAAAGGAAGAACTATGACTAGTAGAGAATAAATCTGGCAATCTAAGGAAGAGAGGAAACTGATTTCACACGTCACCACACAAAGGGCCAGAGCCACTCTGCCCACAAGCCCGGGAAGAGACAGGACAAGACGATGACAAAACCCAAGGATGCAAGCTCCCGCTCAGCTACAGACTAACCACAAACCTTCTCCAGGACAATATCCTATATTCAGTTCTCTACGTGAAATGACATTTTCCATAAGCCTGTAAATTTTTAAACTATTTTTTAATTTAAAAAAATTATCTTGTAGAGGGACTTAAAGACAGCTCAGTGGTTAACAACACTGGCTATGCATGAATGAGGACTTGAGTTGGCATCCTGGAAGCCACTTAACAAGCTGGTCTTGGTCTTACAGGCACTGGGATGTCAGTACTACAGGGGTTATGGGGAGCAAACACAAGAGGATGGCCAAGGTTCACTGTCAGCCAGCCTCCTTGATGAAAGAATTCTAAGCTCAAGGAGAGGCTCTGCCTCAAAGGAATAAGGCAGTGAGTGACAGAGGATTAAACCTAACTTCTTCACGAGGCATCAGTTACAGACACATGTGCACACACCACAAACCACTCTCTCCTTCCCTCCCCCTCCCACACACACAGAGAGAATTATCTTTTACATTTAATGCAGCTGTATCGAGTTATTTAATAACTGACCTGGTGAACCATCAGGCCAATGGTGTTTCTTTATTCCTCCATTTCTGGTGGCAGAGTGAATTGGTGTGTATGTGAATGACATATGTAAGTCCCTATAACCTTTCTCTCTCTCTCTCTCTCTCTCTCTCTCTCTCTCCCTCTCTCTCTCTCTCTCTCTCTCCCTCTCTCTCTCGGAATTCACTTTGCTCTGTTCCATGCCAAAGCTTGCTTTCTAAGAGTCACCTCACAATCATCGCTAAGACTCTGTAGCTTTACTGAAGAATGCATGTGGGAATCACCCCAGGCCAGAAGCTGGTTGATGGACACCTAGTATCCATCACCATGACTTGTCACAGATGTTATGAGAAGTCTTGCATTCTCTCTGCCTCCCTGGGGTCAATGACATATCTGTGTTCTTCTTTCACCTGATTCTTCTGCTTTTGAGGGAGGAAATCCGAAGGCCGGAAGTGCTCACCCCAGGGGCTACTGGGGTGAGCAGAAAGAGAAGACTGACAGATGGGGACAGAACTACAGGGAAGAAAGCTTAGTACAAGCAAGAGGACCTCAACTCCCAGAGGCCTATTGTTGGTTTGTTTGTTTGTTTTTAAAGCAGGGCATAGACAAGTGCTAGTATGGCCAATACTGGGAAGGAAGAGAAGTGAATCCCTGGGACTCTGCTAGCCAGTCAGTCTTCCATACTTCCAGAATTGCAAACCAATAGGAGACCTTGCCTCAGAACAAAACAAGGTAGGTGATGCCTAAGGAATGGTACTCAAGGTTAGCCTCTGGCTTGCACATGCACCCAGGCACATGTGGGCAGCACACACACACACACACACACACACACACACACACACACACACACACACGCACGAACGCACACACTCACACATCCACTGACCAAGGAGGAGCTATCTATAACTGCTCAGCATCGTAAGAAGCTGCAGGCCAAACACCCCCACCAGGCTACCTGGAAGAGCATGGTCCTGTTCTTCTCTGAATCCGAGGGCTGCACGTGACTGGGTGCGCTTGCGTGCCTCCTTCTTGGCTGTGGTTTCTGGCTGTTCTCGTGAACCTTCTTTTGCAGGACACCTGTGACGCTGCTGCACCGAGATCGGAACTCCTGCTGCTCGTCAAAGCCACAGTCTTCCAAAATCCTCTCTGGGAAGCAAACCCGAGAGCTGGCCAGTGCAGGCTGGCTAGCCAGGGTGGGGAGGCTGGCCAGGGAGGGCAGGGCATGGTGGCTGTTGACTGTACCATCTGCCTCCTCGGGCAGGCTGCCATCTGGGGACACAGGAGACTCAGCCTCAAAGACACCCAGCTCGTCCCCGGGGTCACCACCTCTCTCGCCCTGCAGCTTCCGTCGCTGCTGCTCATGCAGGCTGAACTTCTCCTTGCAGTCATCAATGAGGCTGGAGGGCGCCTTCTTATGGGTCACGATCACCCTCCCGCAGTACAGCACTTCAAACTTCTGCGAGTTATAGAAGGCGTCCTCGTTATCTTTGCTGGGTTTGGAGTCCTCCTTCATGGCAGCCTTGGATAACTGCCTGATGCTACTGATCACATCTGGAACCTGGGGAAACAAGGGAAGTCCTCCTTTTAGTGGCGTGTCCTGAGATCATTTCTGTTTACCTGACCTGTTGGGAGCACACAGAACAGATTTTCATCCTCAACGATAAGATGCAGGATGGACTGCAGGGCCTCCAGGAGATAGGGCTGGTGAAGTGGGACTGCTATGACATAAACTGCTTCAAGGTAAAATTGAAATGTAACGAGAGTATGATACTTTCCCACTTTAACTATGCTAGTGTCCGTCAGGCCAAGTGACTCATCCGTGTAACCCTGTTGGTGGAAGGCGGAGGCAGGAGGGATTGCTATGAGGTGGGGGCCAGCCCAGGCTACAGAGTGGAAGACTATCTCAAAAACAACAACAGAAGGACTACTTTGTCCCAAACAAAACATGAGATTGTGTAGGTCACAGAACTTTCAATAAATTCACAGGTAAAAGCTGAAATGCATTCCTGCTGGAAGGAACTGTAGTTCCAACAACGCGATAAACACCAGACGCTCCCATCAGCACTAGCAAACTAAAACCACCCGAGACGGACTTCACTGGAGAAGCTGACACCTGAAGCAATGGATGAGGAACGGCAGTTCTCAAGCAAATTATGCAGGAATATTAAAGGGCACAGGACTTGACAAAGCTGTTATGGCTTCTCGGGCAGAGCCAAATGCCCCCCACCTCACTGCACACACACACAGACACAAGCAGCGTGCCTCCAGATGTTTCCCTGCTTTGCCACTCTCTGCTGCTTAGTACCGTCAACACTGTGTAGCATTGATTGTGGAAGACAGAATTCACGTTCCCAGAGGATGGAGTAGTCTATCTCTATTTTTCTCCCATCTCCCCCTAGTTTCCTAAGCATCTAGAATAACTCCTGGATTGTAGCAGATCGCAATATATGTATTAGTCCCACCAAAACTCCTTCCATTATTTTAGGAAAGGGAACAACCATCTTATACTCGAGGATGCTCCACACTTTGATGTATGTTCTTGTCCTTAAATCTTCTAGTGACTGTGTCAGGACCACGGTTTCTTCTCCTTCGCAGAGTTACTTAGGATTCAGTGCCAGAGAAGCCACCGTTTTAAAACAATACAAATGTCAGCAGGCAAGCACAAAAGTTCTCTGTGGAGGATAAAGTCCACACACTGTCTCTTCAGTGACCCGCCCTGGACTTCTGACACAGCTCAAGGATGAGGTCAGGTGTCTGCACTGACAGGTCTCCTTCTACTTGCCTTAGTTCATTACTTCCTCTACCTGAAGAGTCCACACTGTTGGAGAGTGAACTAGTTGATAGTCAACCCTACTACGAAGCACACTTATTTCAGTAGGTTGATTACAGCCTTGTGAGATTTTCTATCCCTCCTTGCCAACTCTGTCCCAGTAAACACTTATCCAATTACCAACCCAAAGATCCCTAAAGCTCAAGTATCTGTAGTACAAAATCAGAAACACTGTCTGTAGGAACTCTTTTTAATTTCAGGTGTATATGCGAGGCCTGCATTTAATGTATACATAAATATATATTTATGTATATATTTACATATTATACATGAATGCACACATACATTAAATGAGTGATTTATACCTACAAAGGCCAGAAGAGGGCATCAGATTCCTTAGAACTGGAGTTAGAGATGGTTGTGAGCCACCAAGGAGGTGTAGGAAATCAAACCTGGGTCCTCTGCAAGAACAGCAAGGGCTCTTAACTGCTGAGCCATCTCCCCAGCCTCTTGAAGGAACATTTCCAGGGTTGTGTTTTTTTTTTTTTCATTACTACCATAAAAATGATCCAGGTACAGCATCAAAGTTACATTTGACAGTGAGACTGCATACAGCCAGCTCCTCACTACTTCTGTCAAATCCTCTGGACTGTTTGACATTTCTGTTGTTGTATGAAGAACAGAGACCTCCTCAGTGAATGCCTAACCAGTGGCTGAACTGCCACAGCTGCTGGGATTCCTTTCTGTGACCACAGAAAAGGCCCAACACCTCAGTGGAATACAGTAAATGGTTCCATTTACATCAGTAGAGCCTGCCACCCTGAATCCTGAACTGCGTGGGTAATTTAACCTTCCAGTAATTTAACATGCTTACACCATAAAACTGATTCCAATTGCCTTTAATATCTCCTCCCAGGCTGTGACTCACCACAGCTTCAGTGACCTAGGCCACAGACGCTAACCACAAAACCTAGCTGAGGAGATCCAGCTCTCTCTGTCTATGCCTCTCCTTATGTGAAAGACAAGGAAAAGCAAATCGAGCATCCTACAACCCCTGCCCACACATCCATCATGCATGAGAAAGGTTACACTGTCCATTATCATTACTGTGAGGATAATAAAGTATCCACAGTAGAGAATGTTATCAGAGAAATGCACACATACATGCACATATATACATACAGACATATATATACACACATACATATACACAAACACACACACACACACACACACACACACACACACACACACACATTCCTTTTTGGCATTTGTTTATGGGATCCACCAGAAACATTGTAATAGAAATAAAGTACTGGCACAGACCTGTTTTGGGAGAATTAATAACATTCTCCTGCAGCACAGTGCTAAATGGTGTGTATCTATCTGTGCAGTTATGAAGATTGCTGAATAAATATGAGTCCCCTGTGCATGTGTTACATCTCCATCTCTTTCCTGTACTGTGAAATGGGAATTTTTATTTGAGAAAAAAATGTAAGCTGCAGTAATTTGTGTCTTACCTGAATTCTTCTCTGTGACCAACAGGAAAAGCTTGGACTCAGAATGTGAATGAATACTGGTGTGTGTGTGTGTGTGTGTGTGTGTGTCTGTGTGTCTCTGTGTGTCTCTGTGTGTCTCTGTGTGTGTCTATGTCCATGTATGTGTCTGTGTGTATGTGTATGTATGTGTATGTGTGTGTGCTGCCTATATTCAGGAGACATGGCCCCTCAGAAATAGGGAACCATAGCTTCTCCCTCTGCTTATTGCTCACCAGAGTAGAAAGTGCCAATGTATTTCCAGAACACCCCCAAATGCTGCCGAGCACCCCACGATATACACTTAGCTGTGCATTCCAGCTATTTGTGTTCTGGCAACAAATATCTCCACTGCTCAGACGCCGCCTGCAGCCCACACAGCCTGATTCAGACTTAGAGTTAATTCAAGGCGCCGTTTTTATTCTGGGCAACATTTACTCGCTAACAGAAACAAAACCAGAAAAGACGCCAGACAGACAGACACTAGGAAGCTTATACTCCACAGCCAGCTCTGCTCAGTTTTGCTCAGTTCCCTCTGGAAAGTGTTTTTTTGCCTCTGCAAACTAGAGTTGTCTCAAGAATGAAAGATGGCAGATGCTCAGAGTTCACTTAGAGAGCCAAAACCTGTGAATCTGTTTCTAGATGGGTGTCAACGTAATATAAGAAAAGGAAAACTTTTATCATTTTAAGTCAGAAAAGGCCTACGTTGTTGGAACTATTCATTTCTAGTAATGCATGATAATTTAACAGACAATACAAAGAAGGAAGCTTCTCCAAGTGTCTCATGCCATTCAGAAAAAGCACAGTGCCCCCTTTAGCTGGTATTTTGTTGTTACACCTCCAGGGACTCATAAAGCAACAGATTCAGGAACCAAGATTCAGCCACTAAAGCAATGCACACTCTAGGTCCCTCCAGCTCCCCCCAAAATTACTACTAGCTCCTTTAATGCCATGTTGCTGTTTATCATCAATCAAACACTATTATTTAACATATTAAAAAATATTTATACTTTCAAACTATAATGTGCCTAACTCGAGAGAACACCAATTCTACCACTACATGCGTTTCCACACATGTCTAAAGCAGTGGTTCTCAACCTTCCTAACACTGCAACCCTTTAATACAGTTCCTCATGATGGGGTGACCCCCAACCATAAAATTATTTTCATTGCTACTTCATAACTATAATTTTGCTACTGTTAATAATCATAATATAAATATTTTTGGAGACAGAGATTTGCCAAAGGGGTCACAACCCACAGATTTAGAATCACTGGTTTAAAGCCTTCAGAAAGCCCAAGATAAAATCCTGAGTGCAAAAAGCACCAAGGAAAGATACCTTTGATCAGGAAGCCAGCTGACACCGACATCCTCATAGACAGTATGGAGTGTGCTAGACCGTGGGCCTCCTCAGCTTTCCCCCTCTGTCCCTCTCTTTCTGAACAAGCCAGCTGCAGTCTGAGTGGTGTTGTTCAAGTCCACATTATCACTGTGTGGCCAATGAGAAGATTGCCCAGCTGTAATTGCTTCAAATGTGAAGAACTTTCTGAGTCTGCAATCAGGAAAATGTGTAGATTGCTGGGGATGAATGCGCCAAAGCTATGGATTTTTACAAAAAGAAGAAATTGCTTTATTGTTGAGGACTATTCCTTTTCTTCTGCTCTTTAATCATGTGGCTAACGTTTACTAATTGTAAAGATAAGAGAAAATTAATTTATAGTACGAGGTCCATTCCTAACAGAGCTTAAATGTCCATCAGTAAACACTGTTAAAGGGATGTAAACAGAAATATAAGAGTGCACTTCCTAAAATAAGGTTCTAAAAGATCAATTAGGTCCTTGTTTACAGTTGGTGCGATCCTAGCTGATTGGTTCATTATTAATCTTTTTCTAATTGTTACGAGTGGGCACAGCAGTATTGAAATAAAGGAAAAATATAAAAGTTGAGGGAAAAATATTATGGAACATGTCAAATGAACTGAAGGAGCTGTCTACTGAGAATAACAGTTCAAAGTAGCCTCACCCACACAGAAAGAATATGGAGTCTGTCTTGTAAATAATGCATGCCTTTGGAGGGAGGGTAGTTCTTTGTAATTCTGCTGTGCTTAAGAAACAAGACTCTAAGGGCGGGAGAGATGGCTGAGGCGTGAGGAACACATTTGCTCACACAGAGAATTGGAGTTTGGTTTCCCAACACACACATACAATGGCTCACAGCCACCTGTGACTCCAGCTCCAGCAGATCTGAGGTCCTCTTTTGACCTCTGTAGGCACTAGCAGTAATATACGAAAACTCCATACAAACACACTTAAAAAAAATTATCTAGGCAGTGTGGGATGTCAAATGTAGGAAGGCATAAAGTGAAATCGAGCATTTTAATAAAGAGTAGTTTAGTAACTCAATGCTACCATTTCTATTGGACTCCTTAAAAATTTCAAGGACAATGGGAGGTATACACCATGAAGCCGCCTGTTGGTATTAGAGAAGCACCTTCAGCCTGGGCTACTTTTCCAGACACTGTTGCCTTGGCAGCACCATCCACTTTGTACTGTAGTATGAGGTGAGGCGGTCTGAAAACCTCATCGTGATATTTCTAGACGATATCTTTCCGTACAGCCCACGCTGATCTCGAATTCTGAAGCTCATGCAATCCATCACCCACAACCTCCCAGGTAGTCGCGACTACAGAAATAGGCTGTAACATACAGCCTCACTTTGAACTTTTTCCACGCGTCCTTCAAATTCTTTGCATTTGGTTTAAAACCCTAAGTTACTGTTCCAAAGTAAACGTCCCACAGTTGTCAGTATTCCGACCCGCTCCTTGGAAACCCGCCCCGCATCCTGATGTAAAAGCCTTATTTTAACGAAAACCCCTCCCGTTCCTCTCCTCTCTTCTGCTCTCTCTTTCTCTCCATTCCCACGCGGTGTGCACCCTCGGTTTCCCCTTCCTCTCTCTTCTTTCTGTCTTTCCCTCCTTCCCTTTCTTTCTCTTCATATCTCTATTATAATAAACTCACTTCTGTGAAGATGCAGTGCCTAGGTTGTGAATGACGTACCACCGCCGGCCACTACATCTGCCCAGCATGTTTCCCTCACTCATGGGACTCCCTGGTCCAGCCAGCTGGGGGCTCCCCCACATGCAATATCATAACAGCAGTAAGATAAAGTTTAATTTTGGGTGGGTACAGATATACTAGAGTAATAGAATGACTTTAAAATAATAATAAGATTGTAAAGCTCTTGGTGCCCTTGAGAAGTCTCTGGCCTACCCCATCTTGTTTCAAAACAAACTTCTTACATCAAAAGTTAAAGCAATAAAGAAGATAATGAGATTAAAAGCGTCGACTCGGGGCCAAAGAAAGCAGAGAGCACAGTAGCTCGGTGACTTGAACCAGACTCGCACAAGCAGCCTTGGTTTTGATCTCTGGGCTAGGAGCCAAGATGGTTTCCTCTTAGCCCAGAGTTGCTTTGGTTCTTAGCAACCCTCAGCTGTGTTGCTCCAGACCCTGGTAACATGTCGGCTTTTCTCTCACCACGGTTTGCCGGATACCAAGTTAGCACGGAGGAGATGTGTTTAACCTTCTTCTCTAAGTTCTCCCCCCACTCTGTCTTACTGCTCTAGGCACGGAGTTCCTTCCATGGAAAGTTTAATGTTTTAGTTTACTTTTACATACATGTTTGTGCATGGACACATGCATGTGGGTGCTCCCAGAGGCCAGAAAGGGACATCAGAGCCCTTGGAGATAGAGTTACGGGTGGTTGTGAGCCGCCTGCCATAAGCATAAGCTGGTTCTCTGCGGAGCTCTTAACTACCGAGCCAACTCTCCAGACCCCAGGTGTATCTTCTTAGCCTATGACCGTTACAAATTGCAGAAGCGTGTACCATACACAAGTGTAATGCACAGGAAATAGTGGGGAATCACAGGATGCGATCAAGAGTAGAATCCCATTAGAAGTGGTGGTGCTCAATGATGGAGGGAAAGAACACAGGATGCAGGGTAAGGTGGATGACAAGAAGTTAGAAGGAAAAACTCATGTGTCGTATTCTCTGTCACAAACCAACCATTGTTTAGAAAGAGATGCAATTCTTTATGTGGCATGGTAGAAAAGCACAGAGCATAAACTTCAGCCTCAGTGGCAGCCCCATGCCAATACCTACTGCTCCCTACAGAAGGTCTACATCTGTTGAGGGCTTCATCTGGAAAGTGTAAATCACAATGCTTAGCTCAGGGGTAGCCTGGAAATTTTGAATGAAGTGTGTGAATGTGCCTGAAAATGTTGGGACAGGAAAATAGCCAACAATACTTAATTAAAGCTAAAGTATAATTCTGTTTCGTGCTACATCAGAACATGAAAAAAACCATGTGAACATGAACATCTTGGCCATCACAAAATGGGAGAGGTGAGAGGGATGGGGAGAAAGAAAAATACTGTGCAAGATAAGTAAATTCTTGAGGATTTTAGAGAGGGAGAAGTTTCGAGAAGGAACAGACTGATGCAAGGAATGAGGAAAAGATGTAAGGAAAGGAAATCCGTATAAGACTCCTCACAGTTTTAGAGAAAGGACTCTCTGTAAGACGTAGGGCAAAAGCCATGGCCAGTAAAGACCTTAGTCCTGCCTGCTGGCAATGGTAGAGACAGCCTGGACTGACCTGCTCTGGTGATGGGATGGCCAAACACCCTAATAGTTGTGCCAGAAACCCCATCCAAGGACTGAGGAATCTGGATGCAGACATCCACGGCTAGGCCCCGGGTGGAGCGCTGGGAGTCTAATTAGTGAGAAGGAGGAGGGTTTATATGAGCAAGAATTGTTGAGGCCAAGGTTGGATGGAGCACAGAGACAAATGGCCAAACGAATGGAAACACATGAACTATGAACCAAAGGCTGGGGCGGGGGGGGGGCCCAACTGGATCAGGCCCTCTGAATAGGTGAGACAGTTGATTGGCTTGATCTGTTTGGGAGGCATCTAGGCAGTGGTACCGGGTCCTGGGCTGGACCTGCCTGGACTGAGTCTATCAGGTACATCCCAGTCCTCGGGGGAGACCTTGATCTGGAGGAGGTGGGAATGGGGGTATGCTGGGGTAGGGGGAGGGGGGCAGGAGGGGAGAGAACAAGGGAATCTGTGGCTATTATGTAGAACTGAATAGTATTGTAAAATAAATAAGTAATAATAATAAAAAAAGACCTTAGTCCTGCACACCTCTGGGGGAGGCACATTCCAGACATCAAGGACATCAAGTCCATCCAAGGCTCCGAGCCACACACTAGCCTGGTGTGTCCAGGTAACTGCAGGAAGTCCGTGTGGCTGGGAGAGTGAACAGGGAGGGATTTTTGAACCTAGGTGACTGAGGTAATTGTAGGGACGGAGAGACTGACATCATGCAGGCCTTGAAAGGACTTCAGCTTTTATTCTTAGTGTAACTGGCTGAGTGCAGACATGACAGGATTTAGGCTATATTTTCAAAAGACCCTTCGGCTACTGCATGGAAAACAGACATCTGTGCTGACCCAGGACGAGCTACCAATGACTCACACACCAGCAACCATGAGGGGGGTGGCAAGCAGCGGACAGCATCTCCGTATAATATTAAAGGTACAGTGTGGGTTTTGATGGCCCTGAGGTGGGGAACAGGAGACAGAGAGGTCATGACAACTTCATGTTTGGGAGGCAGAGGGATTAGGGAAGCAGAGCTGCAGTGCACCAGGCTGTGAGGGGCAGCTGAAGCCATCAGGAGCTTGGTTGGGGCTATAAATTGAGATGTGCATAGACATCCAAGGGCAGTGTCAGTCCTTGGCCACTTCAAGTCCACTGACTCTATGTCTGTCGCTCCGAGTGGAGAGTAGAACTGACACGGAAAACTTGAAGCTATTACCATATAGAGAGCCTTTAAAGCTGTCAGATCAGATGGTTTCATCAAGAGACTTTATAGAGGGGCTAGGGAGATGTCTCAGTGGGTAGAAAGCTTGCTGTGCAAAAAAACGGGAACGTGAGTTTGAACCCCAGAAATCATGTGAAGTCAACCAGAGAAACACACATCTGTAATGCCAAGACTCCCACAGGATGGGAGGTCGAGACAAGCTCCCAGAGCACTCCGAGCCTAGCTAGCCTGGCATACTCAGCAGTGAACAAGAGGACTGATGCCCAAGGCTGTCCCCTGACCTCTACACTGTGGTGTGTGCACACCCACTTCTACACTGTTTAAAAAGATAAAGGGTTGGTGTAGACAGACAGAGGGAAACAGACAAAAATACGGTGAGGCACACAGAGGAAAATACCCCAGTCTCCCCCTCCAAGTCTCCCCACCCCAAGTCTCCACACCCCCAGTCTCCCCACACCCCCAGTCTCCCCACACCCCCAGTCTCCCCACACCACCAGTCTCCCCACACCCCCAGTCTCCCCACACCCCCAGTCTCCCCACACCCCCAGTCTCCCCACACCCCCAGTCTCCCCACACCCCCAGTCTCAAGCGCTTACAGTGAGGAAGATGAAGAGACATAAACACAGGAAAACACAGCAAGAACCAGGAATATAAGCACCCAAGAAAAGGACCCTGAAGTCAGGAATCACAGACTACCCAATGTGGGATCATAGGTGGCTTTGGGATGCACACACACACACACACACACACACACACACACACACACACACACACTTCTGTGAACTGCAGGCCAAACCTTTACTAGAGTAGGTTCAAAAGACAATTTATTTCCAGAGAGGCCAGAGAGATAGAAAAAAGTGATGGGGCTGGCGAGCGGGTTCAGCTGTTCTTTGTTGCTCTTTGAGAGGACCCAGGCTCTATTCCACGCACCTACACAGTGACTCACAACAATCGGGCAACTCCAGTTCCAAGGCATCTGATGCTCTTATGACCTCTTCATGCACCAGACACACACTTGGTACGCAGATGTACATGCAGGCACAACACTAACAATCCACATAAAAATAATAAAATAAATCTAAAGAAAACGTCATAAATAAAAATGCTTAAATGGTGGCGTTCACTGAAGAATGCTTAGTAGTGAGGGACAAACCAGTAAGCTAGAAAAAGATGGCAGAATTGTGGGAACAATGTCCTCAAGTGGGCAGCGCAGAAGAGCCAACACAACCGAGCAGGAACAGTTCAACGAACAGGGAAAGGGAACTGCCAAGGCCTGGTAGGGGCAGATGTGGGGGTGGCCATGGCAGGCTTCCTCCTTCCGCTCCTTCATTCCTCTGCAAATCCCAAGGCACACTCATGAGCAGAGCTCAGATCCGACAGAGCATTGAGTGGAAGATGTTGAATGTAATGCAAAGTGTTAAGTTGTAAGCTGAGTTGTGAGGCAAAAGTTGTCTGGGAATCTTAAGGCTACTCCTCATGGGGTCTCACGGAGGCGATTATGATTGAACTGAAGATTTCACCAGAGAGCTTAAATATCTTAAGTGAAACCTGGCAATGAGGAAATAGAAAACAGGAATCTGTGCCATTAAATGAAGTCATGCAAATGAACTCCATTCCCAGCACAGGTTGAAGCTGGAAGCGATCCTAAGAAGTACTGTATCCGTTGCCTTTCTTGTTGCAAGGACAAAGGATCTACCAAAGGCAACTTAAGGGAGAGTGTTTTGGTTCCTAGTTTGAAGGTATCTAGTCAGTCACAGAAGAGGAATCTAGTCCCATTGCATCTGCAGTCAGTAAGAAACAGGGGAAAATGAATTTCTCTTGCTTGCTTCCTCCTTTGTTCTGGAACCGCAGCTGCTGAGACGACACCACCCACATTCAGGGTGGGTCTTCCCTCCTCAGGTAAATCTCTTGGGAACACTCCCACAGACAGGCCCAGGGCTGTGTCTCCTAGGTGATTCCAAATCCAGTTTGGTTAACAGTGAAGATTAGCATCACAAATATATTTTGGAAAAAGTCTGCATAGACTTAGGATAAAGGAAGAGAACATTTTGTATCTTACCAAAAATGTCTGTATCAAGAATTTGGGTCACTTGTGAAAAATAATTCCCTACGTCTTTCCTTGTGTAGATACACTTTTTAAAAAGCCAAATGAAAAACGAAGTCATTGAAACTTCTTATACACTTGTACTCAAGAAAATTAATCCTTTTTCTAATTGTAGTAACACAGAGTAACAGTATTATGAAACACTCCAAATTGATGTTGTTTATAATGGCACTGTGAGATCCATGGTTCAGAATGCTGCATATCCCTGCAAGCAACATAAAACACAGTAAGTTAACCTATTAGCTGATTTTATTACTAGGAATATGTACTTAATGTGGTTTAATACTACCTGCATTTACTGTAATGACCACAAGAGGGAGATTTCTCACATGAACTAGTGTAAGTAATGTAACTACAAAAGAATAATACCGAAAAAAATAATAGTTTATAAAAGTATTACCACTGCTCTTATTTTAGGCTCATAACATCAACCACTTTGAAGTAAAGTAACTGGAGGTTTGAATATTTTAACCAGTATGAAATTAGCAAGTTAATAAAATAAGGTTACTTGGAAAAAAATTTTGTCATATCAGGATTTAATGACTTTTAACCTGTTAAATATGTTCACAGAGGACATAATAAACATAATTTTAAAAAGTCTTGGTATTTTACCAGGATCTATGAAAATATGAAGCCTTCTAAACAAAATATCAAACGGGGACAGTTAATAAATTTCAACTCATGAAATGTCTGAACTCAAGAAGAGGGAAGGCTTTGAGCAAGGCGTGCTTGTGCAATGGAATGGGGGCCAGGGGCCGAGCACTAAGCCCAGAGGACCTGAACACCACAAGTTCGCTGAGATCAGTAGATGGAGTTGTAATAGTATCAGGAGACTAAAACGCCACACATTTCTCAGAAACCTATTTCTGTCCTGACGCCCCATATTGCTTCAGATATTAATAACAACAGCACAACAGATCTTTCACGTTGTAAACAAAGTAACAGACAACTTTCTTGATCATGTTTTCCGGGGATTTCAGTTGCTTGCAAACATTATCATTAATCCCTAAAGGTGCATATGCCCCCCTTCTCCCAAGAAGAGAAACAAAAACAAAACCATCCTAACTTCATTATCACTCAAAGATAAAAAGAAAACACACAATTGCCTCTCTCCAAAAATAGGCCAGAAGAAAGGGCAGCCGCCAGCAGCCAGATGCCTGCTCTCTGACCCAAGCTGGCATGTTTCCTGAGTGACTGCAGAGGACTGGTCTCCCCAGTCACTATTTATACTGGAGCTCTATATGACCCTGTCTCCAACTGCACAGTAGATTTTATCCCCGTGGAAACAACAGGAATCACAGTGAGGGATGTCTGATTCAGTGATTGCCAGTAAATGAAAACTTAACAGTCTGATGTCTTCCAGGAGGTTGCCTTTTGTTCGGAACTGGCAGCACAGTTGATACCAATCACCCAGGGAAGGCTCTTACTAGAAAAGACAACTCCCGCTCTCACATCAGTAAACCTGAAGAATTCCTCACTGCTCATTAAAAATCACAAAGCTGCCTCCCCCTTCCACACCTACAGAGAATGTAACATTTAGGTGGCTCAAAGGATATGGTTTCTTCCTGTCACCTTCAATGGAAGAAGGGGAAAAAAAAATGAGACTTTCAGGGTCTCCATGAAATAACATACTTATGTGTACGTCACTGATTTGAAATACAATTAATAAATGTAATACACACTGTCACAAGCAATAAGCCTCTACCCCTGAGGTCTCTGAAATAAAAATCGCCACATTGCTTGAGAGACACCTCAAAGAGTGCACCTTTAACCAGCTCATAAGAGGCCCCACCCACCTTTAGATGCATACTCTCTGATAGGTTGCCTCTCCCATTCAACAGAACTCAGTCTTGCTCCTCCTGAAATGTTCGATAACAGTATAAAGACCTCAAGAAGATATTTCTACTTGTGAAATTTCATAAATACCACACATTTAGCAATGAATTTATAAGTCTGTTAATCTCTTCCTCCTTTCAAATTAAAGTGGATTTGTGATAGTAGCCTTGGAGTAAGGAAATGACTCTGTGAGCAAGTGCTTATATGAGGACCCAAGTTCAGATCCCCAGCACCCACTCAAAAGCCAGGGATGGAAGTGTCTGCCCATAATCCCAGCACCAGAGGGACTGAGACATGTGGGTGCTAGAGACTCACTGGCCAGCTAGCCTATTCTGACACCAACACCTGGACTTTCCAGGCACCTGCACATGTGCACACGTGTGCACACATGCACACACGGGGTGCAGGGGAGGCAAATTTAATACCTGAATATCTCCAAGGGTGAAAGAAGCCCGTGCTTTGGTGTTAACATTACAATGAACAGGATTTGAGATGAAATAAATGAGTAAAATCTGGTCATTAATAACTAATGTGTATGATGTGATTCCACATGATCAATTTTGTCAGCTTTCTCAACAAGAGATGTATCTAAGCAACTTCAAGTCAGAAGAAACCAAATTCAAAGCTCCTGATACTATTACAACTCTCTCTACTGATCTCAGCAAACTTGTGGTGGAATGGTCCTTCAGGTTCCTGCTTCACAGAAGAAACTGCCAGACATTCTACAGGACACAGAGGAAAGTGACTGACAAACACTGCTAATATTAGAGGGACAGTCCTTCAAATTTCCTGCTTCACTGAAAAGTCTGCCAGATACTCTAGGCCTGTTGGCTAAAGATGGAAGCCTCAATGTTGCAGAGGAACTCTGGGTGGTTGTCCAGACAGCCAAATGTCTCTGTGATTTCTAGAATTGTGAAAGTTGCTTACAGTGCACTTCCTGTTTACTCAGGTAATATTATATCCTTCTGGGGTCTTTGATGGAGTTGAAGACTAGATAGTTATAATTTTAGTTTTCCTTAGTTATGATAAAAGATAAATTAGTTATGAAACTTTAGACTCACAAAGATAGAATAAACAATAGAATATTTTCTTTAATTTTGCCAAATACAAATAGACTAAATAGTGTAACTGTAATTCTTGCTTGATAGCTGTTTATTATATATAATTTTACTACGTAAAGGTTAAAACCCTCCTTTTTGATTAGACAGAAAAGGGAAAGTGATGTGGGATATCTTTCTGTATACTGTGAATATGTGTTGCTCTTATTGGTTGATAAATAAAACTAGCCAATGGAGAGGCAGAATAAGGTTAGGTTGTACATTCAAACTGAAGATAGAGATGAAGAAGGGCAAAGTCAGAGCAGACACCACCCAGCCACCCAGGAGTAAGATGCCAGCAGACCAGTAATGCCACAGCCATGTGGCAATACATAGATAAATAAAAATTGGTTAACTTAAGTTATAAGAGCTAATCAGTAATAAGCCTGAGCCATCCACCAAACAATTATAATTAATATTAAGTCTCTAAATGGTTTTTCAGGAACTGGTGGACAGAAGAGAAACTTTCAATTACAGGTCAGAGATCAGACCCAGGACTCACATAACGAGGAGGATGTCCTTGAAACATCTAGAGCCCAGCTCCTTCCAGACTGGCCTAACCATGACCTGCAGGTTCAGGGAGGGCTATTCCTCATGAAAAGGCGGAGAGTGATAAAAAGCAGACACAGGGCACCCTCTTCTGGGTCTCCCTGCACACGTGCACACACACACAGAGATGGAGAGGAAGACCCCACACACACACCATAAATAAAATTTTTTAATTAATATTTCTTATTGAAAGTACAATTAAAGGCTTAGGGCTATTTGGTATTATTTGTCATCCTTAAATACTGAAGATTAGGTTTCTTCTATTTTACTTATCTATCTTGGGGACTCCAATCTTTTGATCTTAAATAGTGGCAACTGTACTCTGGACTACAGGACACAAAGAGAAAAACAAAGAAGGATTACATACACACTCACAAGCGCACACACACACACACACACACACACACACGCACACGCACAAGCACATGTACACATACACACATATACAGACATATACATGCAAACATGCATACATATACACACAGATACATACACATGTACCCACAGGCCAAAACACACACCATGGACATCCTCTTAAGCAAAGTCTCCTAAGGAAATGGTGCACAACAAATCTACTTAGACCCCACTGGCCAGAACAAGAGGGACTTCCAGCAAAGGAATAGCTAAGAATTAGAGTCCTGGCTCTAGATGGCAATGTACCAAGTTTAAAACTCCATCTCCAAAGAAGGGAGACGAGGCGTCAGGAACAACTTGTGTTTTTGCCATGATTGCCAATGATGTGCTGCAGAGAAAGCATCCATCAGTGCTCATCAACAAGAAAAGCTGGTGATAGATGCAGAGCAAATGACGAAGCCACAGAACGACCCTAAAAAGAAAGAAATCAGGCCAAAGGTCCAGAAATGTGTACTAAGTAAAGGTATAATTTACTTGGTACTTTTAAAAAAAATCCCAAATTAGGCTTATGGTATCCCACCCCTCCCTGATGAACTTCAGGGTAAGGATGCATTCTGGGGGGGGGGGGGGGGGAATCATTATCTTCAGATTGTACCCTCTAATGAGCCCACCAGGTTCCACTGAATAGTTTCAAAGCCATCTTGCCCCCCATCATCATGGTTAAACTCAGTGGGTCACAAAACAAAGCAAAAAAGACATTGTGTTGTACAGTTTTAAATGTCAACTTTCCATGACACAGAATGATCTAGAACAGTGGTTCTCAGCCTTCCTACTGCTTTGACACTTTAACACAGTTTCTCATGTTGTGGGTGACCCCCAACCATAAAATTATTTTCACTGCTACTTCATAACTGTAAATCTGCGACTGTTATGAATCGTAATGTAAATACCTGATACGCAGGATATCAGCTATGCGACCTCTGTGAAAGGGTCACTTGACCCCCAAAGGGTTGAGAAACATTGATCTAGGAAGCAAGCCTGAATCGGACTACCAGGATCAGTTCAGCCTGTGGACATTGATGTGAGAAGACCTAGCCCATTGTGAGTGGTACCATTCACTGAACTATATAGGATGGGTGAAGCCTAGGTAAGAGAAAGCAAACAGCAGGCGGGATCTGTTTCCCTGTGCTCCTGACTGCGGATGGTGTGACCAACTGTCATGGGCTCCTGCAGCTGTGACTTCCCTACATAAGGGGCTGTAACCTGGCACTGAGAGTCAAGTAAACCTCTCCTCTGTTGATTTTCTTTTTTCAGAATACTTTATCACATTAACAGAAAGGTAACTGGAACAGACCTGATCGTGAAGAGGAGACCTGTAGGAAAGGGGGGACTTACAAGGGTGGGGAATAAGAGCAGGGAGGGATGAGAGTAATCAGAATGCACTGTATACATGTTTGAATTTACCAAAGAACAAATTTCATCAATGAGATCAGCTTTCTCAAATCAAAGAAATAAACACAAAGACAAACCTTGAGAGACAATCATAGAACTACTCCTCAGTACTCACAAACAGCCGAGTACTTCGGATGGTACCACTAGCCAGCTCCATCCACAGCCATCACTGAGGAGAGCAATAGTCTGATGCTCCTCCAGTCTCTTTGACATTGCAACAGGGGGGCAGTAGGGCAATGGACACCCACTTAAATCATGTGTCAGTGTGTAATGTGTTCCTGTGGATAGTGTGATAGGCTCACAAAACAGTGACATTAATAAATACATTGAAGTCATCACTTAAATTTTATAATTTCTTTTTAGCATAGGAAATACAGGTTCGATTCATTCCAGCAGGCCAGATACAGGAATCATAATCCTGTTTACAGCCAGCATTTATCCTGTCACAAGAATTTACAGAATAGTTGAGAGTCACCTGTCACTGCCTATAGCTTTCCATTTCAATCACCTGAGGTGTGCATTACAGACATCCGTCTTCACAGACAGTATGCACTACGTGTAACATAAATTTTCTGTCTGACTCCTAGTGGGGGTCCCATGCTTTGATTGTAACACAGTGGGGCTCTCCATCTTCTAGTCCTTTACTAAATAAATCTCAAAAATGGTAGCAGGAAAGAAAGCCTACACCAAAGTGAGACAGTTAAGTGTCAAAATATGCCATCAATTCTCTCCAAGAAATATACACTTTATCACAGCTGGAGCCGTGCAAGAGTAATAGCCATGACTATCTGCTTGTTTTTATGGACTTTATTCTTCTAATCTATAGAGGGCTGACACACAAATTGCTTTTTGATTCTCTACCAACCTCATATTTGTTCCTAGAAGAAACTATCCCAGCAATTCCCTTGAATGTATGTTTCAAAAGTCAATAGGAACCAAAAGGCCCAACAAGAACATGAAGGCCCAGCTGAAATAATTATGCAATGCAAACAGTACTGTACTATTCTATAGGCATTACAGGTCTGTCCTCAAAGAGATGAGCAAAACAGATCATCACTCCAGTACTACTCAAGCGTTACGTCACTGAGTCAAGTCCAGTCACAGCACACAAAAGCTTGAATTATAAAACTTTGTCTTTCCTTTTCCTCTGTCTCTGTTTCTGTGTCTCTGCCTGTGTCTCTGTCTCTATCTCTCTCTGTCTCTCTCTTTCTCTCCATCTCTCTGTCTCTCTCTGTGTCTCTGTCTCTCCCTCTGTCTCTCCCTCTGTCTCTGTCTCTCCCTCTGTCTCTCCCTCTCTCTGTCTCTCTCTCTCTCTGTGTCTCTCTCTCGCTGTGTCTCTCTCTCTCTGACACAGTTTCATTATATAACCCCAGGCGGCTTAGAACTTGGGATGTAGACTCAGTCTTGCAGAGTTCCACCTACCTGTGCTGGAATTAAAGGCATGCTCCACAATGCCCATCTTTTAATGTTCTGGTTTACACACACACACACACACACACCACACCAGGACAGGACATTGGTTGGCTTAGTAAGAGGCCTAATAGAGTTTTTTCTGGGCAACTCCATTGGTAAGATGAGTACATGAAAGTAGTGTCCAGTAGTATATTAAAGACATGAAAAATATTATTCTAGTTTCTAAGATCCATTGATTGCATTTTCTCTTTTAAAATAAAATAATCTTATGATTTGGGAATTTTCTATCGTAAAAGTTCCAAAGCTACAGATTGTAATTTTTAGTATTTTAAAGAGTGAGTCCTAATACTATGGTCATAGACAGCATTTTGTTAGTGTAAAACCCATTTGATACCTTTTTTTACCTTACATTCTGACTTCTGCAAGCACTCATTTGTATAGTAAACACTTGGGAACATATTTTTACATTTTCTTCTGCTATGGAACAATCTTTTTGTACACTGTATTTGTTGCTCTCATTGGTTTAATAAAGGACTAAATGGTCAACAGCTAGACAGGTAGAGGTTAGGCAGGACTTACAGACAAAAAGAGAGCAAGGGGATGAGAGAGGGCAGAGTTGCCATGCAGATGCAAAGGAAGTAGGAGATGAATATGCTGTGCTAAGAAAAGGTACCACTATGTGGTAGAGTGTAGATTAATTATATATATGTATGTGTATATATATATATACATATATATATATATGGGTTAATTTAAGTTATAAGAGCTAGTGGGACAAGCCTAAGCTATCTGCTGAGCATTTATAATTAATAATAAGTTCCTGTGTGGTTATTGGGGAGCCAGCAGTCCCAACAAAGAATTCCACCTACATTCTTCTCTTAAAAGTTGAATTCTCTGCCTATGCATCCTCAATCAGGAATCAGGGAGAAAAGAAAAGTAGTACTCAGCTTACTTTCCGATTTTTACTTAACCAAGGCCCCCATCTCCTAGAATGGTGTTTCCTGCAATTAGGGTAGGTCTTTGTGTCTCATTTAGGAATGACCAGGGGTGTGCCTGCTAGATTTTAAATCCAGTGGAGTTGATGATTAAGACAAACCATCACATTCCTATTAACTCTTTACTGGGCTGAGCTCCTCATTCCTATCCTTACACCACCTAGCTGATGCCCTCCCCTCTTCCCTGACTCTCAATCCCAATGATACAGTCTCAACCTAAATGGTAAGTTGTCAGGTTGATTTGCCTAATTCATCGTTTGCTGATCCCATTCTCCCTAGGATGCTTTGCCCAGGAAGCTTCTGGAATGACCACAGGGTGTCTACTAAAAGAGCTTCTAATCTGGAGAGTTACCTGGTGCTCATGTGGCCCACTGCAGGCTAAACAGACTTTACTCTGCATGCATACGGAGGTGTTCCTGCTTACAAACACTTTCTTTTTCATCTCTTCAAATGTTCAAATCACTGAACAATAATGCATGACTTTGAAACTTATGCATTGGCTTTTTGGAAAATATAGGTTCACTGAGTTGTGCAAATGTTGACATGTTTTTTGAAACATCAAAATGTCATGCTTGTTGATCTAACCACCAATCCATTCAAGTCCTCAGTACTGGCAAGGCATCAAACCCATCAACATAAGTTTTTTTTTCCCCCCAGATTATAAATGCTGGCAGTTCTTTTCCTTGAAAAGACAAGATCACTTTGTTCATTTTCAAGAAAATGCCACCGACTTTTTGCTGTTGAGTCACTCTATGAAATAAAAATATTCCGTGAAACAGTTGCGGCTCAACTCACTTGTGTTAGTTTTCAGCTGCTGCCTAATGGAGAGGGGAAGACTGTCCTGACCCCTTGCAGTTCTGTGGGTCAGAGTTCAGTATAAATCTCTCCAGACAGGCATGCCAGTGGCTGGTGACAGAAATCCTTATTGAAATCTCCAGTGAGAAATACTTTCCACGTGTCCACAAGGCTAAGAGAGTTTCCTAAGTGTCCCTTCCCTCTTTTGCTGTTGACCAGTTCTCTCTTCCTGGTAGCAGTCACACTCCTTAGAAGGGTTGGTTACCTGGGCTCATTGTCTCGTTTCTCTGTTTCTTTATTAAACTCACATCAATCAGGCAGCCGCTCCAGTCACCCAGGACACCATCTGTGATGGAGGCTTGGCTAGGTCCACTCAGCGTTCCCAGTCACCGTCTGCCTAGCCCTAAAGGAAGCACTGGTGGATGGTAGCACTTCCTGCCTGTGAAATACTTTCTTCATTTGGCTACCACACACTCTCCCGGTATTCAGCCAAGTTTCTGGCTCTCCTTCTTCAGAGTCCTTGGCTTATTTCTGATAGCCCAGCACTCTAGGCTTTAGTCATTGGTGCTCTTCTCTTTCCTACTTATATCTCTCTACTTCAGTCATCCTATCCAGTCTTAGGACTTAACAAGAACCTCTATGTCCGCTTCCACCCCGTGGTCTCTGAGCTCAGTTCCCAGCACTACCTGCTCACACAGTCAGCCTATCCACTCTTTACTGTTCCTCCCACACAGAAGTCAATGTGGCTTCCTCCTCAGCTCCAGGAACACACCATCCCTCCCTTTCATCTCCTTCCCATCCTTACTCAACCTTGGTCTTTCTCATTGAAAACTTAACTCACCACATTCCCTAAAATAGCCCTCTCGTCTTTCTTTCTCTCTCCTCACCCTCCCTCTCCTACTCCCACTTTCCCTGGAACATTTCTCCTCAAGCAAATATACTACAGATTTTACTCCCTTCTCTTTTGAATGGCTGTCTTCCCACAATAAGAGGCCTAAGAAAGCAGAGATTTTCAACAAATATGTATCTCTTAAACAAATTAGCAAAATACTACATCTGAAAGTGCAGACAAAATGATCTGATTGTAGAATTATAACAGCGTGTCCTAAACATTCCACAACAGTCATCCAGCCTCTCTTCCCACTTTATGTCCGTCTCATCATCACTGTTCACTCCACCTCTCTTGTCCTCCCTCGGTGAATCTCCTACATGTTTATTTCTTCTCTAGTCCCGTTGGTCTACAAATAGAGAAGGTTAGTCCTCCCTGCGAACCATCTACTTACAGTCCCCTGGTCCTTGTGACACCAGCTCTGTGAATTCTCTCTCAGTTATTCCTTTTCACTTCAGGATCCCCCCTCTCCTCAGCTCCCTCCTCCTCCTTCTCCTCCTCTTCCTCCTCCTCTTCCTCCTCCTCCTCTTCCTCCATCTCCTCTTCCTTCTCCTTCTCCTCCTCCTCCTCCCCTTCAACCTGTGAAAACATGTTCCTTCCTCCTCTATAGTGAATCCTTTCATTTTCCAAGGCCCTGTCTACCTCCCTTTCACCAGGACCCCAAATCTTAACATACACTCTTCCTCAGGATCTCCAGCCCTTTCTTTACTATGAGTGTCAGCCCTTGGCAATGTGAAATTATTTTAACTTAAATTAAAATACACACATACACAAAGAGCCTCTGTTTGACCTCACTGCTGAATTTGGTTTTGTGTTTTCCTCCTTCTGCTACCACACTCTCTAACCATGAAGGAAAAGGTCATCTCTTGGACACCAGTGAGGCCCTTGAAGTCTCCTTTGACCTTCTTTCTGCAGGGCTGTGGAAAGGTAACACAGAACCACCATCCTATAAAAAAAACAATTCATAGTTTCTTAGTTAATATTTATATAACAAAAACTACCTAGGACATGTGGTCTGCCCGGCTATGTTCTAAACAATTTATTGGTGGCAGTGAATAGCTCTCCATTTCACAAAGCCCACTAGATGATACATCACAGACTAACAGCCACTTGGCTTGCTATGCACAGGCCAGATCTACAATAAAGAGGTTTTTCAGTGTAACAACCCAGAAGTTTGGGGTTACCCACACCTGGGAAATTTGTAGGTTCTACATTCCTGGGTAAAGGTTTTGTTTTGCTTTGCTTTAAGTGGCATAAATAAAAATAGGCAACACAGATGTTTGCTTTCCAAAAGGAAAAGTTGATAGGGATCAGTGATATGATTTCCCAAGATGTCTCCATGAGTGCCTTTGAAGCAAGGTCACATAAGATCTCATAATTATAAGCTTATATGTACAGCTTAATAGCTTAAAGGATGCTTTTCAACTAATTTTAAGTTAACTGCTACAATTACCTTATGAAGAAAAAGGAGAAATATAATTAACTTGGGAAAGTAAAGGTCATAAAACTAGCAAACACAGAACTGAATCCCAAACTCTGGAGCTTGAGGTTCAAGTTTACCATCCTCTCAGACCCCCTTAATTTAAGCTAAATTCATAGGACCATTTCACTTCCTTATTTATTTACATAAGTCTGGCAGGACCGCAGTTTAGATTCCACAAATTTCCTATCTCGCCATAACCCTTATGAATTCTAAAACAGAAATAACACCATGAAAAACATGAGGCCACAGTAGCATTGACATTCAGAGAGAAAACAATGGTAGTTTGAACTGTGTATTAAATCGGTTTTTCAGATGCTCCGGATATATTTTTTCAATTTATTCTTTGAAAATTTCATGTATCTAGACAATGTGTCTGAATCAAATCCATTTCTTCTCTCCAGCTTGCCTAGCCCCTCCCCAAACACCGCTCCCTCCCAACCTCACATCCTCTTTTTATAAAAATAAATAAACAACCGGATCCAATTAGTGCTGCCCACATATACATAGGTCTAAAGGTATCTACTCAGGCCTAGACAACCACCAGAACCCTCTCCCTGTGGCCAACAACTACTGATAGCTCTTCATTCAGCTGTCTAGCGCTGGGGACCTGGGAGCCCCTCCCCACTCCATGTCAGATTTTTAAATGGCGCTGATCTCGTGCAGATAACCACAGCTGCTGTCAGTTCACATGTTCAATGGTACTGACATGTACAGGGGGCAGTACTATTTTACACCACTCTTCGGCATCCTCTGCCTCTTACATTCTTTCCTCCCCCTGTTTTATATTGTTCCTTGAGCCTTGGTGGAAAATGGGTTCATACAGCTGTCCCGTGTGTGGATGAGCACTTACTTACTCTCCTACTCTGAACAGTCCTGAGTCTCTACGTTAATTGCTGTCCACTAAAATAAGAAGCCTCTGTGACAATAGTTCAGCTGCACACACACACACACACACACACACACACACACACACACACACAATTACAGAAAATTCAAAAAAGAAAATATTTTGCAAAAATCTCTACATGCCAAATAAATGTCAGGAAACTTATCAGTTATTAAAATAGCGCAAGGAATTATATACAGTAGAGGTCAGATTTGTCGGCCAGTATTTTAGAAATTGCAAGCATGCAGCTAGTTGTTTTGTTCTGTCTGTCCATTGTTGTAAGCCATGAATTAAATGTGTTCTTGGCAATAATCCTGAGCACTGAGGCCCATAGTACTGTGTTTCCAATACAGTGGGCGCCAAGGTACAGACACTCAGGAACAGAACTGCACCTAATTAATTTCATTCAACAAACATCTACAGAGTTACTACAGACCCTTGCTAGTGTCTGGCAGAGAATATATTAGGAGATTAAAAAAAAACTCACCATACTCTGTCAATGGGAAGGTATCTAATATAAAAGCTACACACTGAATACACAAGCACCCACTGACATTCAGTAGGCAGGCACCATGTATAGAAATGTGCTTGCAAGAAGTATGTGAAATAAAGTGAAATTTTCAGTTTATCTTCTAAACAAGATGCCCTTTAAACACTAGAGTAATCCTGTAATGTAAGTCTGAAGACAGAAGTAGAACATCCCTGAAATATGTGGGCCACTATCTCAACACCAGACAAGGACGGGTGTAAAAAGCCTACATTCAATATCGCTTCATCCTCATCCACTGCTGGCCATAGATAGCAGCTGCCACTCTTAACCAGGCAGTGTCTAAACAGGAAGAAGTGAGTCAAAGATTGGGTTCAAACTACTATACTCCCTCCAGAAAGTCTTTTTGAAAGTGAATGGCGACCTGCTGGGGACACGATAGGCAATCCACTCCTCTGACACTATAATAAAACTTCTGTATAGGATCAGGAGCTATTTATAAAAATTCCTTGTATTGCTCAATGAGTTACTAGAAATAGCTAACTCATAAACAGTTTGCAAAGCTCATAACCTGCTAGTGAAAACAAATGACACCCTGGTATGTTCCTGGCTCCATAGCAGTCAATAGGTGTGTTCCCTCCATCTTAGTTGGTTGTATTGTTTAAGCTTCTTTATTTATATATGAGACCAAGCCGTTTTTGCAACTTGTTGGTCAGGGACTCCCTACTGAGTGCTTCATTTATCTTCTGTCCTGCTATTTATAACACAATGCCTGATTTCAAGCACTATTTCACACAGGATTCTTCCACCTGGTTATAATTTACATTAAGGGTAAAAATTTAACTCAGTTTATCTCATTAAAAAGTGCATGCTGTAAACCTCACACTTCACAGGAGGTAGAAAGAAGACCCATGATGGCCTCCCAGATAGTCCCATTCATCACGCTAAAGTGCTGTTCTTCTTCCAGCTATGAATGTTCATATCGGATTCAACACCTCAACCTTTACCATATCAGCAACCGTGTCAAAGGCTGGCAGAACTGGTCTGAACCGCTGTCTGCCTCAAGGCTGCAGCTCCCCAGACCTTGTCTGAACAGTCAAAGCCCAGATTCACTCCCAGAATGCTTCCTCTCCAAGCAATCCAGGCTTGTCTAACCAGAGGAAATCTGAGTCCGAAGTACTAACAAGGAGGGGACACCAGAGGGGTTGTGTGGGTTCCTCTAAAAAGGGCCTGTTTGCTTCATGACAAATATTTCCCTGTAAGTCATTGAGGAAAAATTTCACACAGTTGCCCCCAACTGTGGTTATCAGTTAAAAAACCCCAGCAAGTAATGATTGATTGTAATTTCTAAAATTTCTAAAACAAACAGCAATAATGACGCAGATAATGCAATATAATGTACACTGGGGGAAAACTACAAAGACATGAGGTCATATCATCTTACCTGGCAATCTTACAAGACAATGTTCGGATCATTTAGATGTTTTTTTCTTACAATGCTTAAAAACATCCATCTCATCACAAAATAAATATTTTCCATCCATGCAGGAACTCAAAGATCACTCATGAATGCATCTTGAGAAATCATTTGAAAAACTGACGAGACAAAACAGAAGACTCAGAAAGAGAAGCCAGAAGAATATGAACCAGACTGAGTGAGGACCACGCCACAGGCTTTGCCTTCAGTGTGCTCTGGGTCAGGGGAGCAGCACATGCTAGCGAAGGAGGACAAAGAAGTGGATCCCATAAGCTGTTAGTGTTAGAGAGGTTAGAAGAATTTAAAGGTCTGACTGGAACAGGAAAGGCAAGAAAGAATGGGTAAATGTGAACTTCAAGAAAGGAAAAAACAGGAAGAAAGAAAACCTACACAGCAAGAAATCTAATCATGACTCTCACACTTTAGTAAATACACAACCTGTCCTGCTTAGGATTTCTATTGCTGCAATGAAACACCCTGACCAAAAACAAGCTTGGGAAGAAAGGGTTTATTTACCTTACACCTGTCACTGTTCATCCAAGAAAGTCAGGACAAGAACTCAAACAGTGCAGGAGCCTGGAGCCAGGAGCAGATGCAGAGGCCAAGGAGGAGTGCTGTTTACTGACTTGCTCCCCATGGCTTGCTCAACCTGCTTTCTTATACAAGCCAGGACCACCCGCCCAGCGGTGGCAGCACCCACAATGCACTGGGCCCTCCCTCATCAATTGCTAATTAAGATAATACCCTAGAGATGTGGCCGCAGCCTGGTCCTGTGGAAGCATTCTGTCAGTTGAGGGTCCTTCCTCTCCAATGACTCTAGTTGGTCTTAAGTTCACATAGAACTAGGAAGCACAACTGACCCTTGTCAGCCTGACACACCATGTTAAGCCCCAACCTTCCCTTTCTTGTTCATCCCCAAGATCACACACTAATAAAAACATCACAATATAAAACATTTTACAAACTTAAAAAGTCCCACAGTTTTATAAACTTAAACACTTCAAAAGTTGTCTCTTTAGAAACAGTCAGTCTCTTTTAAAATCCAAAGTCTCCATGAAACTCCCAAATCTCATTTTTAAAAGTTCAAAGACCCTCAAATGGAGGCTTCTGCAAAATCAAAAATGAATTAAATACTTTCTGACTTTAATAGGGAAGAATCAGGGCACAGTTACAATCAGATCAAAGAAAAGCCAAACTGCAACAGTGTAAATAACTAAAATGTCCAATGTCTGAGATTCACTTACGGTCTTCCATTATATGGAGGTGGGTGTGGCCTGGAAGAAAGAGCCAGAAAGGCAGGGAGAAAACTGTTCTAGAGCCCTAGAGAAAAGGGTAGCAAAGTGTGTAGCCTTGGGCCAGACAGTGCAACTGTGCGCATAACAAAGCTGTCTTTTGAACTTGAGGACTGAGTTAAGTCTTGTAGGCAGAAAGCTGAAAGAGCAGCTGCCTCCTTCTGACAACTCCTGAGGAAATCAGGAGAAGTAAGATGAGCAATGGAGCAGCAGCCGGGTTTTCGGAGGAATGAGAGAAAATGTACAGAAGTCAGGACTCCGTGCATCCAGAAGGAAATCCGCTTCTCATCTGCAGTCTTTCTCAGTGTAAGGAAATGCTGCTTTAGACAAAGACCAAAACAGAGCTCGACCAGGGGAAAACACACAGGCCTTGGGGGTAAATCTGAAATAAGAAGAGATCTAAGTCACCGCGATTTCCGACGTGACTTCCGTCAAACGGAGTTTAATTTAATATACAGAAAGCTGGGGAGAATGTCTGGAGCTGCACTCACTGGGACGAAAATACTTGGAAGAAGTTAGGTCAGAAACAGGAAGTGTGCTCCTAAGGGGAAGTTCGACATAACCATCTTGCGTGTGCCTCAGCTCTACCCTCGGCCTACTTGAGAGCTCACATGTAGGCTCAGCTCTCTCATCCGTCCTGAAGTTCCCCTTTCTTCCTCAAAAGTCAGTGTTTTCACAAGTTCCCAGCTTCCTGGCCACCATGGATGGCTCCTGCAAGGCAAGAAGGGGCAGGACAGCTGCTGTGGTGAGTCCTGCAAGCTGTGTGAAGACAGGGGCCGTGCCCCACCAAGAATTAAGACCAAGGACTATTTGAGCTGTTATCTTGGCCTTCATTCTAAGTGATCTTGGCATCAGGCATGGTTTTGTTGTTGTTGTTGTTGTTGTTTGAGGGGAAGATGTTTTGTTTTTGTTTTTGTTTTGTTTAATAGCTGAAGGCAAATTAAAATACAACAATAAACACAGTATTTTACCTTCACTCAAAACTACACAATTAACTCTTTCCTACTAAGACTTACATACAAAATCCAAAATGCAATACTCTGTTCTGCCCTACAAAGTGCAATTCTCTCTTGACAAGAAAGCTCTTTTTAGCAATGATTATCTGAAAAATACAGCTTCTCAGACAGCAGCAGGCTTACCTTCCAGGTAATGAACACACTGCTGCTCTGAGGCTTTGAGGCTCTGTTTTGGTTGTGATTTCAGCTACTAGAAAACAAAGGAATATATTCAACTAATTTTTCATTTATCTGCAGAATGGGAATTCACTGGGAAACAACAACGAAGTCCATGAAGACTCTTCTTAAGTCCTGGAGATGAGAACATTTGTCAAGTGAAAGGAGGTGAAAGTAAGGTCTCAACTCAAACACAGTATTCAGAAGGATACCGCAAATAAACATTCTGCTTGTTAACATCTCAAACATCCGGGTTGTGAGCTAGTCTTCTTCTGTCTAATCCAAGGCTATTTGCCCAAGTTCTGTTTACTCTGTAGGCAGTCCCCTGCCAAGGGTGTCCCAAGATCAAAGATAAAACAGCACCTCTTTTCTACTCATTCTGACTTAGAGAGTGGAAGGGAGGAGGGTAAAACCATTTTACTGGCATTTATTTAATATATTTCACATTAAAATAACATGCACTATAGATTAAGATGAAATCTACATTAGCCATTGGTCTACAACAAGGGGTCTCAGCGATCCAGAACTTGTGACAGTCTGCAAGTGGACCACTGCCTCAATAAAGAATAGGCCTTCAGTCGCTCCTGTCCTGAACCTTTTAGAAAAATTCCAAAGTATTAATCAGAAGTACCCTGTTTATTAGGGAAGTAGTAGGCTTCCCTACACTTCCAATAAAAGAACTGATAAAATAAAATGTATTTTAATAGTATAGTAAATACTTCTATTCTCAGGTAACAGCTTCAGAGAAAAAGACAAAACAAAGGTGAGCTGGCCACAAATGGGGCATCTATACAACACACACACATGCATACACACACACACACACACACACACACACACACACACACACACACACACACACGCCAAGTTTCAGGGACCATCACAGAACATGAAGAATAAAGAGTGTAAGAGCTGGAAGGGTGAAAGAGCATCTCCTGCACATGGCAGGACCATGTCACAGCAGTTGTGGTTGCCTCCAAGAACCCCGAATAAGATCAAACTAGTCAACATTCTAACATGGGGTAGGGCTTTGTGAGTCCTTGCCCCTAACTGCGGACAAATGATGGCTTCCACAGGAAGGAGAGAAAGTCAGTTTTCTTTAAGGGTACAGCCCTTAGTAGGCCCACCACACTCCAGTGGATGGTACTGTAGCAGGAATCTTAACAGGTCTTATTAATAAAATCAAACCTGAAGCCAGGTATTGGGGTGAATGCTGGAAGATCAGAGAAGCAGAACAAGCCACAGCTTCCTCACCTCGCCAATTCCTCAGCTGATGCTGTTTCCTCAGACTGGAAGCTTCTGTGTCCTCATCCCAATAGCTCTCAGCTGAACTGCTGCTCAAAAGCCTGAAGCTTAACCAGTTAAAAGCTTCTATTTTCTGATCTTCACGCCTTATATATCTTTCTGTTTTTGCCATCACTCCCTGGGATTAAAGGCTCGCTTTCTGGGATTAAAGGTGTGTGTCACCATGCCTGGCTGTTTCCAATGTGGCCTTGAACTCACAGAGATCCAGAGGGATTTCTATCTCTGGAATGCTAGGATTAAAGGTGTGAGTGCCACCATTTTCTACCTTTTGTATCTAGTGGCTGTTCTGTCTCTGACCCCAGATAAGTTTATTAGGGTGCACAATATTTTGGGGAACACAATACCACCACATGGTACCACACCCATAAGTATATGGCCAGCACAAATTGGCATCAGTGGGTAATTTAAAATAATAAATAGATCAGAATAGGGCATGAAGTTGGGAAGGGGTAGAAAATGGGGAGAGATTATTGGAGGACTTGGAGAGTGGGAGGTGAAAATGATCAAAATACAATATATGAAAATTTCAAGGAATAAATACATAAATATTAACAGCAAATAAATTTGAGCATCCTGATCATAATCATAGCATCTAAACTGTCTTCTTCCTGTCTCACTCTATACATTTTATTTGAAACATAGAATTTTACTTGCTGTGGGATGGTCTGTATGTCAAATTGCTCTGATTGGTCAATAAATAAAACACTGATTGGCCAGGGGCCAGGCAGGAAGTAGGTAGGACAAGGAGAGAGGAGAATTCTGGGAAGCAGAAGGCTGAGGCAGAGAGACACTGCCAGCCGTTGCCATGACCAGCAGCATGTGAAGACACCGGTAAGCCACCAGCCACGTGGCAAGGTATAGGTTTATGAAAATGGATTAATTTAAGCTATAAGAACAGTTAGCAAGAAGCCTGCCATGACCATACAGTTTGTAAGCAATATAAGTCTCTGTGTTTACTTGGTTGGGTCTGAGCGGCTGTGGGACTGGCGGGTGACAGAGATTTGTCCTGACTGTGGGCAAGGCAGGAAAACTCTAGCTACATTTACTTTTAAAAGCATTTTAACTTCCATGTGTTCTTCCACCCTTTGTAAATACATGCACTCTTGTGTGTATTTTAATTCAGGTCAGCAAAGAGGAGAATGTAGGGCTTGGGACAGCTAACACTGAGTGTTTTACTTAGGGTTTTCTATTGCTGTGAGAAAACACCATGACCAACAGCAACTTGAGGAAGAAAGGGTTTGTTTGGCTTACACTTCCATGTCCCAGTCCACCTTGAAAGGAAATGAGGACAGGAACTCAAGGCAGAAACCTGGAGGCAGGAACTGAAGCAGAGGTCATGGAAGAAGGCTGCTTACAGGCTTGTTTCTCATGGCTTACTCAGCCTGCTTTCTTAGACAACTCAGGACCACCAGCCCACTGGGCTGAGCCCCTCCAGCATCAATCATTAATCAAAAACATGCACCACAGGCCAACCTGATAGAAGCATTTTCTCAATTGAGTTTTCATATGACCAGATGACTCTGGCTTGTGTCAAGCTGACAAAAAAAAAAAAAAAAAAACTAGCCAGGACACTAACAATGTGGGAAAAGTCCATAGGAGACCTCCTATTTTATAAACTTCTTAAAAATATATATAAGAACCAAAAGTCTGAGAGGATTGGAACAATATGGTGTCTTCTAGACATGACAGGATGCAGGAGCTCATGAACTCACAATAGCCATGGTCAACTGCTCAAAAGCAAGCCAGTCAACATTCCAAAAGGTATGGGGGTGGGACTCGTCATCCCCCACCTCAAGATCATGAGTGGCTGACTGTTGATGGCTGCCAGAGGAGGAAAAGTCAGTTTCCTTTAAGGGCATGATTCTTGGTAAGTTGACCATTTCCCAGCAAATAGCCTTACACTAATGCTATGTGGGCAGTATTAATTGAACAAACTGAATTTAACAAAACAAAATAAAAAGGCATGAAGTTGGGAGGGGGACATAAAAAGGTGGCAGATATCTGAGAAGTGTTGGAGGGAGAAAATGGGTAATAAATACAATTGAAATACATTATATGCATATATGAAATTCTCAACAAATAACAAAGTATTACACAAAAATTTTAAAAGGTGAAAGAAATATAAAATAAAGGAGATGTGTTATACCTAAAATAATACACTTTCTCAGCACAAAGAGAGAGAAGCGTGCGCATGCACACACACACACACACACACACACACACACACACACACACACACACACACTCAACACCAGATGTGAGAATATCTTCTCCCCTGTCACACAGGAGGAAACTGTGAAGCCTGACAGTCATCAGGTCCTGGTTAATGAGCACCACGGTCCAAGATCACAGCATGTCTGGCATCTGCAATCATGGGGAAAGAACACTCAGCTCTCTGCCTAAGGACAGGAACTGTTCCAAAATAAACCAAAGCAGGAGACAGGCCTGCCTCTCCCCGACGGAGGGTGATGCATCCCATACCTGGCCAGGTATCCGTGCATTCAGAGCCGAGGAATTTTTAAGTGCCTCATCTCCCACCAGGTGCTAAATTTCACAAGATCATCCCTTTCATTTTTTAACTAAATTTATCTTCTCTAGTTAGATTTGTCTTTTAGTGGTTTCCAAAAACATAAACATTTACACATTAATGGAGCACCACGTGATGCCTAATAGATTTGCACGTGCTTAAACATGGGAAAACACCATCATTTATTTATGATGAGGACATCGAAATCCTTTCTACCAACCTTCTGAAATCTGAGCTATTTTGCTGTTCTCTGCAGCCCCACGACTGGGTTTCTTACAGCTATCTACTCATTCAATCTTTAATAAAACCGTTTTGGTCTAGGGGAGGGAAAATTAACATAACTATCCATTCTATTTTCAAAGCCACTAAGGAAACGGCTTACTAACAACTAATATATTCGTTTCCCATTTTGTGTTTTTATGGGATTTCTGTGTGTTTGAATGTGTGTGTGTCTCGTGTGTTTCTTGTGCTTATTTATTTATTGTTTGTTTGTTTTGTTCTGTTCTGGTTGGGGTTTTTTGTTGTTGTTGTTTTTAGTTGCCTGTTTTTATAATGAGAGAGAGAGAGAAAGGGTGTGAATTTGGGTGGGCGGGGAGATAGGAAGAATCTGGAGGAAGGAAACCATAATAAAAATACTGTATACAAAATTCTATTTTCAATAAAAATTAAAATTATTTTTAAAAAATAAAATCTTTTTCGGGAAAAAGAGGGGGTGCCAAGTGGCTGTGAGACACCTGATGTGGGTGCTGGGAAGAGCAATGTGCTCCCTGAACTGCTGAGCCACCTCTCCAGCTTCAAATTCATCATTATCATTTTTTTGTTTGTTTTTGTATTTGTTTTTTCCTAGACAGGGTTTCTCTGTGAAAGTCCTGGCTGTCCTGGAACTTACTCTGTAACCAGACTGATTTCGAACTCACAGAGATCCGCCTGGCTCTGTCTCCTGAGTGCTGGGATTAAAGGCGTGCGCCACCGCTGCTCGACTCAAGTTCATCGTTATTCCTAAACAAAACGTTTATGTTAAAGTTTCCGTTCATATTGTTTCAATATACTGATTTTAAATGCTTTAGGGTTTTCTTGTGTACAGAGAACTTACTATTTTCAATCCAACAAATAGGTTAAGACATAAAATCTCAAGACATGTAAATAATTTGATCAGATTCAACATTTCTAAAACCCACAGGCTGCTCCAACATGACCAAGACATAAAACAAGGAAATAACTGAGAGGCTCATTACCACTTCTGTTCCTTGTATCATACAAAGTCCAATTCATTTTTATACTTTTTCTCCCTAGTTATATTCAGTGTCATTATAAAAAAAATACACTATAAAAGACATAAATTTATTTGATACAGAATTTTGCACATGCATATAAGTGCATACACATTTATATGTACATACATACAGATAAAATCTCTCTCCTAAACCGGGCGGTGGTGGCGCACGCCTTTAATCCCAGCACTCGGGAGGCAGAGGCAGGCGGATCTCTGTGAGTTCGAGGCCAGCATGGGCTACCAAGTGAGTCCCAGGAAAGGCGCAAAGCTACACAAAGAAACCCTGTCTCGGAAAAAAAAAAAAAAAAAAAAAAAAAAAAAAAAAAAAAAAATCTCTCTCCTATGAACAATCAGCTAAATGAATTATAGCATACCCACTCTCAGAAATAGTAAACAACCACTAATTCTTTTCAAAGGCCACAGTAAGAGCTGAAGAGATGATTCAGTGGTTAAGAGCACATGCCTACTCTTGCAGAGTTTGGCTCCCTCTTTTGGACTCCAAGGGCACTGCACTCAGACATGCATCTCACACACACACACACACACACACACACACACACACACACACACTTAAAAATAAAAATGATCTTTAAAATGTAAAAAAAAATGCAAGTCATAATAACATTAGTCAGAATACAGAACTGTGTACACAGTATCATCACACATTTGTAAAACCATTTTGTTTTACTTTAAAAATAGTTTTAGATTTACAAAAAAGATTGGATGAGAATATAAAAAGTTTCCTTAAAATCCAGCTTTTTTCTCCTATTTTAACATTCTCCTTTTGTGTGGCACAATGAACTCATATTGGTATCTTTTTATTAACTAAAACCCATTTTTTAAATAGATACCTTAGGTCTTTCCCAAATCCATCCAGGATATGACATCATACTTATTTGTCATGTCTTTTTAAGATCCCCCTGCCTGGGATAGTGTCTCACAATTTCCTTTATCTGACTATGATAGTTCTAATAGTTATTCACCAGGCATTCTGTGGAACATTCCTTAATTGGGATATTAGCTTCTCATACAATTAGAATGACATGGTAGTTGGAGGAGGAAGTCCATGCAGGTAATATGCCATTTCTAACAAGACATATAACAGAAGGCATTAAAAAGAGAAGTATAAAAAGTATATTAGCTGGAATCATGATAAGCAATTGGGGGATAATAAAATTGATAATTGTTTTCTTCTCTAGATTTGTATGAATCACTTTCAAAACATTTCAATACTAGACATATGTCTGCCTGCTGTCTTTGTAGTCATGCTCGGCACGGGATGGTCACACTTGTCCATCAGCTGCCCTTCCATCTCATGTCTCCAGCAGCTGTGCGTCTGGCTTGACAGCTGCAGAGTGACTTCAAGACACCAGCATATCATTAAGGCTAAGGGTTCAGAAGGGCAGCCACGGTGGGATGGCTGTGGTGTCCCTGACGTCTTTCTCACACAGAGGCCATCCTGTGTCTAATGCACTTAGGGAAACTTACTAAATCCCATCAATCTGGGAACAAAACCACTAAATATTAAGAATGTTTTCAGTTCAGTGTAGTAGAAATAGTGATCAAATTTTCACAAAAAAAGTATAATCTATATATCATAATATATGGGTATATAATTCCTAGGAAGAGCAAGTATTAGAAAAGAAATAGCATGGGGGTTGTTTCTTTTTATATTTTATACTGTACATATTTTACCAGTATCATATTTTATTTGTAAAAGGTCATAAATATACTCAGAAGATTTATGCCAAAACTTCATTGATTTAAAATTAAATTAACTATCATATATGCATGTGTGTACATTTGTATGCCATTCTCACAGAAGATATTTTAATGACCTCAACCATGCCAGGCTAAGAATCTCATTCTTCATTCATCTTTTCAATGTCTGTGCCACTTTTGTATAATTTTTTTTCCTCTTCAACTGAAATGAACTGTAACCATCTAGAATGTTCACACATCTCCTTCCCACAGCCACATTATTTAAGGAATGAATTCATGACAAGCAGTAATATGGGAGAGAGAGAGGATGCCCCACCATAATTAACAAGGTCATTCAGGCCCTTTGAACAGCTGCAGTGTCTAATGCATCCAACTGTGAGGGATTCCTGTTTCTCATTTTAACAAGCTGACTGCATCCAACTATACCTCAAGGGAATCTGCTAAGAAATACATCCCAGTGTCCAAGCCAGAAAAGTACCATAAACATCTTCACACACATTCTGAACCCAGTAAACACACAGTTCCCATGTAATTCCATGATTTGCTCCCATGACTTATGGCCAAGAACACCGGGCATCACATAGATTTGAAAAATAACAAGGGTATTCAGTTTCCTACGTGACTTTCCTTGAAATTAAAGTATTGCTGGATTTTGTCAAAGCAGCAGCGAATTCTCTGGACAGAGATTCTATTTCAGGTCTTCATCCCTCATTCCCTCCTCCAGAAAACTTTCTCGAAGAAAAGAAGACGAATCCCAGAGAGCCAAGAAAACAAAACTGGGGGAGAGTTGAAGAGAATATGAGGAACAGAGTGGGTTTAGCACATCCCCTGGCTGCCCAAGGCAATGGAGAAGTGACGGCCAAGTGTAGAGCTCTGGGGAAGTATGTCTTGTGACAGGTATGTAGCTCTGTTTACTAACATTCATGTGTTTTATGTGAGTAGAATAAACGAGAGTAGTGAGACAAAAAGAGCCCAGGAACATCCAGGCAGCTTCCTTCCTCTCCCCGATCAGAGCAGAAAGTTCTGGCACGACTAGAGACTGCAAGTGATTTATTTACCCACAAGCAAGGTTTAGGGCAGGAAATAAAAAGGAAATTATGAAGCTGTAGGTATTTAGAACACAGACCCAGCAAATAAGGCCAGCTAAGGACATGAGACACTCGGTCTGGTACCCGTACAAGGAACAACTCCAAAACCCAACGTGGTGGCTACAGTTCATTTCCAGAAGTTCTTGAGGCACCAAGGTGTGGAAAGCAGAATGCTGAGATGCAAATGAAGGCGTCCGTGTGGCCAGGCAGCAAGCTAAGAGTTCCAGCACACCTCATTCATGCCCCTGCTCATCTCCTGGCATACCTGGTTGTCAACAACTATCTATGTGGGTGCTTACTAATTCCAAGACCTGAATCAGGGGGTGGATTTCAAAAACTTAGTAAGATACACATTGTCTCTCAATGGCATGGTGTTATTCTTTATTTTTACCAAACCAATTCCTTCTAAACCTCATCTTCAGTTGTCCAAAAGATGGGAGTCCAGATGGAAACCAATATCCTGGATCTTCCCAAATCTACATGAAAAAACAACTGTGATCAAAATCAAACAATAGCCACAACAAAATTAGGTTTTTAAAAAAAAGTCATCTGGAATCTAAAAACAAGAGGGTTTGTACAACACATAAGCATGGCTTGCAGGGTCTCAGCATCACTGAGAAAAAAGAAGTCGAGGAAAGTAACAGTTGTCTGATGGAGCCAGACACTAGACAACCACACACCAGGTAACAAAACTCACAATGAGTCCTGGCTGTGCAATATGAGTGAAGCGGCTGACCCTGGAAGGTCTACACTCTCCAACCAATGGGTCCTGACAACATGACCTGCAGCCAAATCCAAGGAGCTCAAACTCAGGAAGCTTCCAAGGCTCCAACTAACTCAAGAACCCATCTCAACAAGAGACTCTGAGGCATGGACTCAAACTTGAGAAGGACGGGGAACCCAGAAAAAAATAGGAACGAATGACAAACTCAAAGAGAAGGAGAGACGAACAGGAAGTCTCAGAACATCTCCTAGAGGTGTTGCAGTGGCTGGAATGATGGAAGTTCTTCAGGCTGATTGATCAGACTGTAATTGAGCATTAAAGGTGTGAGGGGGTGGAGGTGGACGGTGAGGGCATGGGGGGGGTGCTGGTGCTGTGTGGTGGTGGTGGTGGTGGTGGTGGTGGTGGTAGGTGGTGCTGGTGCTGGTGGAGTGGAGGAAGGAATGGAACTTTCAGGGCATGTCTTTGGTATGTACATTTGCATGTCTGTGCCAGGGGAAGAAGACTGAAGAAGATGAACCAGTTAAGAGGTGTCAGTAATCTGAGTATAGCATCCAGCTTCAAACTAGGAACATGGGAAAGAATTCATACCAAGGCCATCGAAAAAAGTAATATGAAAACGCCTTCAATACAGAGGTGGACAGAATGAAAAACAAAAGGTAAAGTATAAAACTCCAGGATAACACTGAATTATTCCCATACACTGAAATGGGGGGTGTCATCTTTTAAAAGATGAGTCTGTTTTAGAAATCCAGAGTTTAGAATGAAAGAAAAGCGTCCATGTGTAGGCATTCATCCACACTAGTGGCTAGCCAGCTGCGGATACCCAGTGTGCGATGCACTGAGAACAAGTGACAGCAGAAGATTGAGACTTCCTTAGTAACCTCTCTGCAGACATGGGCTTATGAAGCCATTATTAAGCAGGCACATATCTGAGAGGACCTCTAATCTCAGCAGTTAAGAACAGTGGCTGCTCTTCCAGAACCTTGGTTTAATTCAACACCCACTGGCAGCTCACAACCTTGTGTAACTCCTATCGCAGGGGACCAAAAACCTCTTCTGGCCTCCATAGGCACCAGGCACACACATGTGCCACACAGATACACAAGCAGTCAAAACACACATACACATAATTTTTTTTTTAAGTTACACCAAAATAAAACTCATTGTGTTGCATGGATATTTATTGGGGCTCTTTGTATTTTCAGTTATTTATTTCGACAGGCTTTTCCTTTGTAAGTATTTGGTGAGGAAGGCCACACCGTTTCTTTGAATCAAGGCCATAAAGGCTGAACTCTACTTAGGAAGGGAAAATGTCCAGGATTAAAAAGTTTTACTTCGTCACCTTTGATATTGCGTGGTTGTTTGCAAAATCACTCAAAACAAAAATAATCTTAACTGTTGATTCATGTAACTTCTGTCTACAATATAAAATACTCCTCATAAAGACACAGTCCAAATAATAGCAAATAAGTCACATAATCTCTTCCATGTTTGACAGTGTTCTATAAACAACTCCCATAAGGCTGTGGTTAAACTTCTGTGAAGCTGAGTGCAAAGCATATTACATTGGAAAATAATAAATTCCCCATATATATTGATATACTAGTTAGAGTTACTATTGCTGGGACAAAACACCATGACCAAAAGCAACTTGGGGAGGAAACAGTTTACTTAGCTTATACTTCCACGTAACTGTTTATCACCAAGAGAAGTCAGAACAGAAACTCAAACAGGGTAGGAAGCTGGGGGCAGGAGCTGATGCAGAGGCCATGGAGGGGTGCTGTTCACTGGCTTGGTCCTCGTTGCTTCCTCAGCCTATATTTTGTTATAGAACCCAAGACCATCAGCCCAGGGATAGAACCGCCCACAATAGACTGGTCCCCTCCACCCCATCTTATGAAAAATGAGATTCGCCCTCTTCAGATGACTTTAGCTTGTGTCAAGTTAACATAAAACTAGCCAGCACAGTTGACAACCATGTATTAACATCACTATCACTATTATTGAAGACACTATTAAATGTATCTCCTAGAATCATAGGGTCAGATCAGTCAAGGACTTGAAATCCTGGTAGGATTCACTTAGAGCTTTGCTATAATTTCCATAGTCTTTCACTCTCACCCATGCATGTTTGTTTTCTGACTGCCATGAGCAATGAGTCCAGAAATGGACTATTTGAGTCCTTATAGTCTTCAGGGAAATGAGAACGGGAGGAAAAATTACAATCAACATTATGAAATGGCCTGTCTGAATCAGAGAATCCAGGTGGATGGACAGTAATTCTCCGTGATGGAAAGGGGATGAATCTGAAATAGGTAGATGAAGCATGAGGCCCTAGTGAACTGGGCCCAGGTGCATGGATCAGAGGAAGAAAGAGGTTGCCTATCTAGCCAGACACATTGTCCAATCAACACTAGTGAGCAGCGGTGTGACAGAAATCACAACAAGATTGCTTTCACATCCCAAGCACTGTATTTGAATTACTTCATACATTCACTGTCTGCTCCCTAGTCACCCTCAACCCCACCAAAGCTCAGAGTACACATATACCCTGCTATTATTACAGAAGCAATTCTCACTCTGCCTAAAGCAATCAGGCCACAAGCAGGATGGCATGGATGTCATAGCTTCAGAAACCCTCGGGCCACTGATGTACATTGTCTCTGGCAACTAATTCTTATCTATCTATCTATCTACCTATCTACCTATGGCCTCTCACTCTCCACAAGTGGAGATCATATAATTCAAAGCACTAGTAAATATGACTGCATTCAGTCCCTCTACTATATGCTATTATTTTCCATGATTTCTCAAATAACTGCTTAAGAAAATTTGGCTAGTGTCAGTGTTGCCGGTAAAGGGGTGTTGCAATCTAAAAGGAGCTGTTAAGCAATTATTTGGTCTCTTTAAAGCTCTGCCCTCTTCCCACTCCAGGGTTGGAAGAAAAATCAAAACACTGTTGGAGTATTGTGCAACATTCTCACTTATTCCCTGACGTCTGTGTAAGGATAAATGTGCTAAGAGTACAGAGAACCCACCTTTTCAATGTTCATATTCTATTAGCAGCTTTCAGAAAATACAAAGTTTAAAAAAGATAAAAAACTAGGTTCTGATTAAGCTGTCCTAAAATTACAAGGAAAACATTATTGCAATAATAAGTGTTGAAAAAGTCCTTCCAACTAGTCTAATGGGTGGATTTCTTAAATCACAACAGAAATTGAAGTGAGAACACGCAGTAGCACCAAGGAGCACAGCAATGGGGTCTTTCAAAGGCTAGGGCCAAAGTGCACGCCATACTTGAACTGCAGTCACTGAGACAGCACTTTGTTCATAACCACACCTTTGCAATCACACATTTCATTCAATACAGACATCTTTACCAAGTGCTCAATGTACACATGGCATCATGCTCCAAGCTCTGGAAACATAACAATAAGCTATATGATATAATGTCTCTCCTCGGGAGTGATAAGACAGACACAAATAACCACAGCAAAATGTCAACTATGGTAAGTACTAAAGAACACTGTGCCCCTAGCACAGATTATAGTTTCTAGAAGGATCAGAAAGGCCATGCAGGAAAAGACACGCTTGGGCTGAATTCCAAAGAGCAGAGTTTTACTGGGGAGACATGAGAACACTTTAGGCACAAAAGAGAGGAGGAAAGAATTTGAAGAATGGTGAAAAACACATTTTGGCACAGAGACAACAGGCAAAGCTATGATATAAAACCTGGATCTGGTAAATCCTTCAGTGACCAATGAAAGGCTAGAAGATGCGCACTCTAGAAGAGGGGAGTGGACTGGCACTGCACACAGCTTTGGAATAAGAAAGCAAATGAGACTTCTAGCCAAGAGACACAGGGCCCTGGAGAAGACCCAATGAATCAGAGCTGCCACCAGCCATTGTGGGCCATCTAACTACATGGGATGTTTAAGAGCAGTCAAAATAGACAAAAAATAAAAATAAGAGAATAGAAAGCCTTCTGAGGTAAATTTTAGTACATGGAGCTAAGGTACTAGGCCAGCATCATTACTGGATATTTTTAAGGTTTGAGTTTCTTCTTACTGTGTCATACAGGTGAGGAGTTAACAAAATGTACACGTGTATCCTTCTTTTTGTTCAATTTTTGTTTGCTCTGTCTCTGTGCCTGTGTATGTGTGTGCACACACAAGTGCACACTTGAATGCATGGGAGAGTGCGTAGGCATATGAATGCTGTGGCATATATGTAGAGGTCACGGGACAGTTTGGGGGAGTGACTTCTCACCCTTTAGCCTGTTGAGGCAGGATCTGTCTTGTCCTGTAGGGTGCTGGCATTACAAATAAATACCCCTGCAGCTGCCTTTCTTTTTTCTAATGGGTCCTAGGAATCAACTTAGGTTGCCAGGGAAGCACTTTCACAACACAAGTCATTCACAATGCTCACCCCACCCCGCCATATGGTCTCTATCATTACTTCTACAGTTTAAAATCCATATGGGCCCCAGGATGGGGGACTTGCTAAGAGTAATAAACAAGGACCATAGATGTGCTTAGCATAGCCAGAACAAAGACCTTCTGTTTCCATGCTGATAAGCAAGAGACATCATCAGATCCCAAAACTTCCTTGACCATAATCGTTTCAAATAACCCTGACCACTTGTTCCTCACGAGATTCTTCTGAACCGTTCAGATACAGTGAAATATGATCACTCCATGGGGAGAGGAAGAGAACAGCTCAAATATTTTTTAAATGGAGAAACGATTCACAAAAGGGGTAACAAACACTAACGAAGAAATGTAACATATATTAGAGTTGAATGAAACCTTCACACACCAGATCTTGAGGTGCGCACTTAATAGGCTCGACTACTCAGGAGACTGAGTTCAAGGCCAGCCTGATCATACTACATATCAAAAAGTAAAGGGAACAAATTGGGGAGAGGAGGGAGCAGTGAGCAGGAGAAAGAAAAACCGACCTTGAGTAAGCCCTAGGTGTAAAGCAGTCATTAGATATAGGAAGCCGGGCATGGTAATATCAGTGACACCGGTGATACAGGTGACACAGTGATTCAGGAGGTTAGAGCAGGAGTTCGAGGTCGGCCTGAGCTACCTGGGTCTCTACCTCAGAAACAGAGAGGGAGGGGAGCGAGGGAGGAAGGGAGCGAGCGAGCGAGCGAGCGAGCGAGGGAGGGAGGGAGGGAGGGAGCAAGGGAAAAACAAAGGGGGAAATGAAAAGGAAAGGGAGGGAAAAGAAAGAAAAGAAAAGAAAGTTGAAGTGATTTAAGCCAACTCTACGTGATTATCAGGAACCCAACTTTAGGGGGCTGGAGAGATGGCCAATTAGTTAGAGCACTCGGCGCTTTTGCAGAGGCCCCAGATTCAGCTCCCAGCATCCATGAGTCCACTCACAACTCCCAGAGACTCCAGCTCCAGGGGCTCTGGAAGCCTTCTTCTGGCCCCCATGGGCCCCTCATGCATGTAGTACACATACAGATAAGCAAGCATACACACATACACATAAGTTAGCGTGTCAACATTGGGCAACCAACAAAGAAAATGGTTTCTTGAAGAGCAGTGGATGATTGCTCATCAGCGGAAACCTGACATACGCACCTACCCTGACGCTCTGCAACCCTGCCACATTTACTCCCCTGTTCTTTTGAGAACAGTGATTAACTAACTGGAAATGGGGCCAGTGGCCATGACTCAAACACTGGGGAGGTCTTTAGCATGCTGCCCAGAGTGCATACATCACTTCAGAACAGAGACAAAGCAAATAAACAGGCCACCCTCTTGATAAGGCTGTTCTAAACCTTTGGGCCACAAACCCCCACTGAGCATCCTTGGCTTTAATCTCTCCCACCCCGCTCATTCACAGTATCCTTATGTCATTTTTGTCCCCAATTTAGTTCACAAAAGTCCTTGAAGATAAATTGTGCTGCACTCATCTTTCCTACCCCTGGGGTCTGGGTGCTCCCTGGGAATTAGCTGGATTAAAAACTCTTGGGAGTTTATTTATACACCCTTTCCTGTAACAAAATGTTCTAGAACAAGAACTCCAGAATATAATTATTTTTGCTAAGAACAATCACACTTCAAAGGGGCACCAATGGTTTTGTGTGGTCTTGGAAGAAAAACATACGAGTCAGCACATTATAGAGCATGTGGTGAAAACACCACCGACAAATTATGACTTAAACTGTTTTAGGCTTCAAATGCACCGCTCCCTTCCTTTACTATTAAAAAGAAGAGAGTACTTTAAAAGCAACAATTTTCTCAAAAAAATATTACTACATTTAAAGTCTACAAAAGAGATTTGCTTTCAAGTGACTTACTGTGACTTAATTATTGATGTTGAGATGAATCAATTATCTATGCTTTTTGTCCTTCCATTTCTGTCAGTGTTCTACAGACATTTTCCCTATCTGTGTGTAAAAGGTGGAACACACAAGTGCACATCTCATATACCCAGAACCACTTTGAAAGTCATACTGCTACAACGCGGCTTTCAGTCCAAGAAGCTAGTGCAGCTGACCCACCTTGTAAGGTGCTGAGCAAAGATGAACTCATCTTGCCCCAAATTCAGCCAAGTTCCCTGGCTGCTAAAGAAACACTTAGTGCTAAAACTCAGGATATAAAAGAAAAAACATATACAACAAAATACTTCACAACAGAACAAAGAAAACTTCAGCTCTGGGATCACTACAGGGTGAAAAATCTGAAGCGTCCTTTCTTCACAACTGAGATAAGAAGTGAGAGAGAGAGCAGCAGGCAGACACATACACTCCCAGAGAGATAGACACACACATACATATATTGGTTCATTTATCTCGGACACAAACTCTTTGATTAATTGCACTGTCTTCATGTCAGGTAAAAATTCAGTCACTGGAAAAATGGAAAACTAGACATTTCGAATCATAGAAAAATGGAAATCCATGTATTTGGGATTAAATGTGAGGCTTCATGCATGTTAGGAAAATGTGCCCTAAGCTACAGATCCAATGTAGAAGCCTAATTTCACTTTGGAGAATTTCTACTACACTGATTTTATTAGAAAAAATAAAAGGTTTGCAAAACTTTAGTACTTCACAATACAGAATCAATCTTTCATAAAATTGTTGTACTTGTTAACATGTTTATTGAATTAACTCCTTCATCTGGGGCAGGAAGATTGGACCGCATCTGTGCAGGCATTTACGCTACGGCATCAGTAAAAGCTTAGTGGCATAGCTGTGGTTAATGCCTCTTTTTCCTAACACACAAAGTCGAGGCAACAAAAGCAAAAACAGATTGGTGAGATTACATGAAACTAAAATGTTTTTACATAGCCAAAGAAGCAACCAACAAACCTAAGTGACAACCAGCGAAACGGCAGAATGTATTTGTGACCCACACATCAGATTAGACCCACATCGTCTGTAAGAAGCAACTCCCTGAAACACCCGAGGGCCCGCTTCCAAAAGGGGCAGAGGGCTTGAATAAATATTTCTCAACCAGACGAGCAAGTGATTAACAGACACACCAGGTAGGACTTACTTTCGACTGCCCAGCACCATGAGCCAACAGAGAAATAAAAATGAGAAGGACAATGGGAGATGGCCTCAGAGTTGTCAGGACATCGGTCCCAGAAGAGCCAGTGGTAACCAGTGCTGGCAAGACCGTGAGAAAGAAAGGAAAATCACTTTTCATAATGCTGACGGCACAAGTCAAGTTCCCTTATCTTAGAACAGTAGCTATGAAGTTCCTACGTGATTCCACAGAAAACTCAAGTTCAGGTGGGAAAGAGGAAGTTCATTAGTGGAATAATTGGCTCTGTCTCTGGTTACAGCTCAAGACATGTAACAGTTATTGTACTTAAATTGAATGACATTTGATCTTATTCACTTCACACTTACTGTATTTCCTGGCAACTGATACGAGAACCTAAGAGCTATTCCTTTCCACCTCACCAGCTTACCTACAAATACCTACAGATGTCTGAGATCAAACTTGTATGAGCCAACGTGTGTCGATCGCAAAAAGCTAAGAATATCAAAAACTAAAGGAAATGGAAAGACATAGCCAGACCAAAAATCTTCCAACAAAAATAAATGAGTGACTAGACACAGACACTTCTTTCTACAGACCTGTGCACATTAACAATAATATTGAGACTGAACTTTCAAGGCAGGGAGGTGGGGTCACGCCACTGAAGCTCCAACTTGAAGCCAGAGGCTTCCCTCTGACACATAGATGTCATCAGCACGCGCCATTTCTCCTTCACCCTCTCAATGTCATCACAAGAGTGACTCTCCACCTCTAGACATCATCCCCTGGGAGGGCTGGACCTCTCACCCTGCATCACCCTGCACTTAGAATGCATTAGTCCCTGTGCATGTAAACAGCCTTTAAAGCCTACTTTTCTGTCTTCATGTTCTGCGTGGCTTCAAATAACAAAAGGAAACCATTCACTTTTTCATCAATTTATTTTATGAAGTTTGCCTTGATTTCTGGTACCCTTGGGAGCCATTTCCTTTGCAGAAATAAAGGCTGAACTATGGAACCAGCTGGTAAAGAGTAAGGACCACAGAAACAAAGGCAGGAGGCAAGTACTTACGTTCTCTCTGGGAACCAGAACATGAGGTGAGATGGTTGCAGCCTGGTGTGATAGAGTTCTTCTGTGCTTTGCCATTGGTTTGGGAGGATCTGGGAGGGTAGAGGGATGTGGGGGCCAGGGAACAATCAAAATCCTCAAACTCCACAGTATAGATATTTTTGCTCAGGAGACTGACTGAAACGCTTACCTGTTTTTGCAGTTCTCAGTTTGTCTCATGCGAAATGTCAAATGAGGCTTTTTAAGGAAAACAAATTGAAGGCTTTCCTGGGAACTGCCCATGTTTTAATATAGCCTCCCAATGTGTTTCTTATTCTACCTTTACTTTAAAAACAAAGTGCATGCAGGGTAAGTACTGAAAGGCTGACATGATGTTTGATGGTATGAATCTTTACTAGTACTTTCTAGAAAAACAAATCTGAGTTTAGTATCAAATACTTCCTTTAGCTCTTATGAATGAAATCAATATTCCTAGGGTACATCATATTGTGTATAAAGCCAGGAAACAGAACATAAGAGAAATGAAAATACAACGGAGAAATGAGAAACAACCTTCTTCCAAATGAATGTTGGCAGCCTAGTTCTCTAGATGAGCTCATCTTGTTCATTTTTAAATAGACTCATTCTTCACTTGAGGCAATATTGCAAAAGCTTTTGCCTTCTTGGTCAGAGGCTTGCCCTAAACACAGAGCATAAATATACAGGAGACCAGAAGGTCCTTGTCACACATTTCCTTTATTCCCTCACAGGGCTGAGCTTCAGTGGAATGAGATTAGTCTTCATGTAATGATGACACCACAGTGTCCCTGCCTAAATCCATGACTCTTATAGGCTGGAGAGATGTCTCGTAGGTAAAGTGCTTGCCTCACAAACATGATGGTGTAAGTTGGATCCCCAAAACACACATTTTTAAAAGCTGCTGTGATGGAGTGTTCTTATAATCTCAGCACTGATGAGCCAGAGACAGGGGGATCCCTAGGCCTTGCTGGCCAGCTAGCCTTACCTATTTGAAAAGTTCCAGGCAGTGAGAGACCAAAATAGAAGATGGACAGCTTCTGAGGAATGGCATCTGGGGCTGTTCTCTGGCCTCCACATGCAAGTGTGTACAGATGCACTTGCATACATATGAACACGTGCACACATATGAACATATGCACACATATACACACAAAGAAGGTTACCGATGCAAACTGCCACTGCTGAGCTGGTCCTCACACAGAGATCACCACCATGCACTTACAGTTATCTAAGTATTCTGAACAACCTAAAATATTAAAATTGTTGGCATATCCTGACGGAAAACTATTTGGCCACTGAAATGAGGATCTGAAAAGATTACCAAATCAAAATAACAAACTCCTTCTTAAAAAAGAAAAAAAGCAGAGGGCTGGGAGATGGCTCATTGGATAAGAGCACTTGCTGCTCAAGGATGAGGACCTGAGCTCTGTTGCTCGAAACCTAAAAGGTCTTAATAAGAACCTGGAGCCAGATATTGGGGTAAACGCTGAAAGATCAGAGAGACAAAGGAACAAGCTGCTAGAGAAACTTCTCACCACTACTGAATCCTCAGGCCGAATGGAAGGCGAGATCCTATCTCCACAAATCCTCTGGCGGAAAGCCTCTGAGTCCTCCACTGAAAAGGGTTCTAGTTCCTATCTCCTCACACCGTATAGGCCTTTTCCCATTTCACTTCCTTTCTAGTGCTGGGATTAAAGGCGTGTGTGCTTTCTAAATACTGATAGCAAAGGCATGAGATCTCTCAAGTGCTGGGATAAAGGCGTGTGCCACCACTGCCTGGCTCTGTTTCTCTCCTAGACTGAATCAATCTCACATAGTCCAGGGTGGCTTTGACCTCACAGAGATCCAGAGGGATCTCTGCCTCCTGAGTGCTAGGATTAAAGGTGTGTGCTACCACTGCCTGGCCTCTATGTTTAATCTAGTAGCTGGCTCTGTTCTCTGATCCTCAGGCAAGCTTTATTCGGCACACCATGTATCACCACAGAGTTCCGATCCCCAGAGCTCACATAAAAGCTGGTCGGGTCTACCCTCAACTGCTGAGCTATTTGCTGCTGATAGATGTGGGGAGACCTGGAGGGATTGCCTTCAGTGAAGAACCACTAGTGAACTCACCAGGCCCCAATGGCTAGTTCCAATCCAGGGCTCACAGACGGCCCTGGTTTAACTGAATCGGTAACAAAATGAAATCAAGTCATGAATCTGGAAAAGGAACTGTGAGAAGAATCGGGTTGGGGCTGATAAGGGTGGAAGGAAGACTAGGAAAGATGGAAGGAAAGAGTAACCAGGATGCATTATACACATGCATGAAGTTGTCAAAGAATAAACTTAATTTTAAAAATAATAAATAAATACCATTATAAAGTATTTTTAACTCTTTCAATGAAAACTAAAAAAACTATGTATGAAGACGCCATAAGGAAACGCATCACCTTGAGTGCTAATTTTAAAAATCTAATAAAGGATATGTGTGTGCATTACCTAAAAGGTCAGGCATAGTCAAATGGTGCCAGTAGCCCCCGAGCTTGGGGACAGGGTCCAAGGGGACTGGTAAGGCCAGCTTATTGGCTACCAGCCTCACTTCGAGTTCAATGAAAGACCCTGTCTCAAGGGAGTAAGGCAGAGAGCATAGAGCAGGGCACCCACCGTCCTCTTCTGTCCTCTGTACATACTCGTATCCACACACCCACACACAACTACACATAGATCACGCACAGATAGACCACACTCTCAAATACATACGTATATATAAAATAAGAAAAACAAAACTAAGTGGCAATATTGAACTGATTGAGAGAATTACCAGGAAAAAAAAGTAAGTGTTCCTTAAAGGAATCAGTCTGCAAATGAACTAGTGGTCCAGGACAAGGGTTCTAGAGCAGCTCTTCTCAACAACAAGAAGGCAGCCATAAAGCCACAGGGCAGATTCAGATGACAAACTGAACCTTCAATCATGCTCTCCCAGGCTCTACTTCCATTAGGTCAGGAGCTTAGACAGACAGAATGGGGACATACTGCCCACCAGAAGGACACATTTTCCTGATAACCCCACTAGAAGACTAGTGAACCCACCAACTCTGCCTTCTGAAACTCCAGTGTAAAAAATGGTAACACCACCCTGTCAACATAAACCAGGTTACCCATGCTTATGATGCTGGCACCTTAAGGAAATGCTTGTACACTCCACTGTGGAGTCCTCTGGCCATCTAGGAAGTCACTGGTCTCCGTTGTAGAGGGAACATGGCTTACTGGAACAGAGATCAGATCTGTATCCTGACTCCAGCCCAGTCTTGTCGGTAAAGATGTTGTGTGGTCTTCAGCATGATGCCTACCTATTGATTCTCACATACATAAAACCTGTTCTGACAACTTAGCAAACTGCTATGACGCTCACATGGCATGAAGTACTTTAGAAACCCAATCCAAAAGTATCAACCTCTGCTTTGACTGTCTCCTTCCAATCAGAAATGACACAGTCTGCCAAGTAGAAGTACACCAGGTTTTAACAAAGACTTGGTAAATATTAAATTGTTACTCCACACCCATCCATAAAGAAAACCACAGCAAAAGTAAAGCTGAACCAAGAGAACCTGGGATATCATATTGCACAAAGGGTTAGGGAGTCAAGTGTGATGACCACAAATCACATTAACCTTTTGCCATCGTTAATAATTCAAATATGTGACATGAATATACTTAATGATTTCCCCTCTCAGGTATCATAACAAGGACATTAATTAGTTCATAAAAGTCTTATCCTACTCTACAAATAAGTCAATATGAAAATGAGCAGGCTCATGATGGCAAAGTAAACCTCTCCTTCATTCCATCATTGACTAATCCTTATTTTCTGATCACAAAGTGCCCACCTCTGTGGGTTGCTAATACACTGGAAGTTCTAATGTGGAAAAGAACTTCAGGAGTATGTTTACAAAACAGTGATTCTGTCTGGCCTAAAGCTTCCTGGATCTTCTAGTCTCTGAAGACAACATCAAGGCTTCAAAGCCCAAAGAACATGGTGTGATCCACCTGCAAATTAATGTCTGTGTTGGGTAAGAAGGTCAAAACAATCTTCCTACCAAAAGAAAAGCTGTGAAAATTGCCATTGTTGAGCAAGACCATGCACACTGTTTACTCAAACAAAACAAACAGATGTCATTAAAATGATGCCAATTTTTTAAAATTTCTGTAGAACCAGTGCTTTTCAAAGGTGAAGTAGGGGTGAAGAAGAAATACAAAATACATGGAAGAAAATTGGGGAAAAGTTAATAAGGAAAAACTATGGAAAAGTTGATAAAAACAGAAAATGCTCATGGGATCTTCTCCCAGAAAACCCTTCTAACACTGAAATGTGGAGAGAAATTTAAAACAAACAAACAAGAAAAAAAAACCTGTAAAACTACCAGAGCATAGAAGATTCCTGAAGGACTTGAATAAACAGATCTTTGGATGAATTTCACAACCTGCATGATAATGAACCCCCAAATAGCCACCTGGAGCAGGGAAACTCCATAGTGTCCCCATGAAAGCAAGATTAGAGGAAAGTGCTTCACCCTAAACTTCCCAACAAGGGGGTTTAAAGTGGACAATTGACTCCTGGGAAGGTGACCTGAAGACAAAACAAAGAAAGGAAATGGTGGCATGTTTGCCAGTTAAGTCTCCATAGTTCCACTGAGTCTACAGCTGTGGCTCTTCCGAGACTAACTCCGCATGGGAAATCATTGATTTCACTCTGTAAATGGAAAGTGACAACTAGAGATTTTCTCACCATGAAACAAGCACAGAGGCTGACAAGTTGCTACTCTGAAAAAAAAAAAGTTGATGAAATTTTTCTTTGAAAAATTAAACAAAAGGCCTTTTCTCTGAATTCTAAACTAAAGAGAGCGTTTAAACAGTCTATGGCACTCCCTCACACCCTTCCAAGTGTACTTCCAAGTGTACGCGCCAAATGACCTCTTCTTTCTTAATGTCCCTTCTTCCCAAACATGACCTTCTCCCCAAACACGACTGGTGTTTATGGGGCAGAATGGGCGGCTGGCACAGCAGGGAAGCAAGCAGCACTGCTGGGCTTCTCCTGTGCCTTAACTTTCCACTAGTGCTCCAGGCTCATGGGACAGATGGGAAAGTCGGCACTCACCAAATGTTTATTATATGTGCAGATGGCTGTTTCTGTTTTGAATCTTCCGTTCTTCCACTTCCTAGTTCATTTGTATAGGTATGGACAATTGCTCCCTGAAGGCTTTTTGGTATGCAATTAGGGCTCCTCACTGTCCCTCCACCCACCCCTCCCATCGAATAAGGTAAGTTCCATTCCCAGAGCACCTGTTCATGCTCTCAATTTCCCAGACTGCTCCACCCAGAACTGACAATATCCTTGATGATTCCCCCAAAGGGAAGGGAATCATGCAGCTTAAAATGAGCTGGACTCAAACTCAGCTCCTGAGGGAATCCCAGCAAATGGACCACGTGGCAAGCTAAGGCTAGGCTATTTCTGGAGGTGCCACAGAGACAACAAAAGGGACGTCCGACTGCCAAGTGAGCTCTGTGACAGCTTTACTAAATTCCTTTGTAAAGAACCAGATGTGGAGAATACTTAACAATGGGAGTTGGCACAATCTGCTAACTGATGTGTAGGAAAAGGTATGAGCAATATGACGTCTAACTTTTTCCCATTCTGGGATTTTTCATCCTTGAGAATTCTGGGAAAAAAAAAATGTGCACCATACATTTTTTAAAGATATGAACAAGTTGGACAAGAATGTATCGACAAAGGTGAAATTTGAGGCATTTTCCTGCAAACCCGAGACCTTTTAAGGAGCCATTGGTAGGCATATCATACAGTTCAGGAGGATGCAACCCACGGCTTTGTCATTTTTGTGTATTAAGCAACCACTGACTCTAACACATCTGATCTGTGCTGACTCTAAGGACTTATACAATTTACCACCAAGAAGCTGAATACAGTGGGAGACACAGGCTTACACACAAATCTTAAAATTATCAGTATGTTACAGATTAAAGCAAAGCACTGAGTGACAGGAAGGGAACTCAGTCTGGTTTAAGGGACAAGAATGGACTTTGGCTGAAACCGAGCCTAGAGGAATGGGTTAAAATGGAAAAGATAAGGAAGCTTCCTGACCAAGTCCATACTTAAGTGAGAAGTAACAGACACCCCACCCGGAACTACAGTAAAGAAATAAAGAGCATTCATTCTCCTTGTAATCAGAAAGAACCAGGATAGAGTTGGCTCTGCAGACAGCGGAAGCCAGCACCTTTCCAGTTCTGTAATCAGATGGCAGGCTCAAGTAGAATGCATGTAGGAAATAGGTTTATCAGGTTTGCCCTACCCCCAAGGCAAGCACTGAGGCTAAGCAGTATAGACTAGGTGCCTGAACAAATGTCTACATCCCCAGGGACCTGGTGGGACATGGCAGAAGTTACACAGAACTATGTCTTCAGAGGCACTAGTTGCTTGTAACATAATGTGACCCTCAGCAGCTAAGACAATGAGGTCAGCAATACAGCAGCAATGTCAACAGCCACCCAGAAAAAGTGACGTCATGAATGGATGGGAGGAGGGTGAGGCTTACTCGGGAGACATTACCTGCTGGCACCAACAGGAAGGTGCCATTTCACTAGAGAGGCACGGCAATTCGAAGTGTGTAGGTCATGTTATCTACACATGAAGAAGTAGAAAATAAAAACTGATGCTTCTGAGTATCTGGGCTTCCTATAACCTCAGACATATCCCTAGACAAGTACCACCATCTTTATTTTATAGATAAGTAAACTGAGTCACTCAAACAGCCATGGCACTAGAATCTCACCCATCTTAGGATCATGTTTGTCTCTCAGAAGGAGCAAGATAGAGAACTGGGAAACAACACAACAAAGAAGAGCCTCCTTCCCTTGCACACCTTGTCTCGACTCACACTCACCATCCCACACTATTCAATAACCACAGAGTATCTGCTACAAATAAGCCATGTGACCCACATCATTGTGCCACCCACTGGTAGATGCAGCTCCAGGATCAGAGCATAGCTCAGCCTTATTGCACACTGGAGAACATAGGAACCTATCGCTGTCCACTTATCCTAACAGCTCTGTGAACCACACAGCCTTACCACACAGCATTTGCTGAGTGAATGTGGCAAGAGAACTTTGGAAGGAGCTGTTATGGTTTGAATATGAAATGATCCCACAAGGTGCACATTTTGAGTCCCTGGTCTTCACCTTACGGTAATATTTTGAAGACTGTGGGGCCTTTATGAAATGGGGCAGAAGTAAGCCATTGGGATTCAGCTTTTGAAGACTATACATACCCCAGGTTCCAACATGTGGCCTCTGCTTCCTGCCTGCTGTCATGTGAAGAAAGCGCGCGCGCGCACACACACACACACACACACACACACACACACACACACACACACACGGCCATAGACCTAGTCACTCTACTTTGCCTTCTCCACTGTGATGAACTGTGACCCAGTGGAAACCATGAACTAAAATCGGCCTTCCTCCCTTAAATCACTTCTGCCAGATAAGTGCCTAATCCGGAGCCAATGGATTCTCACACAATCAGCTCCTACTCCCCAATGCATCAAGACACAGACAACACAAAAATCATAAAATGAAAACAATGTGCTTCCCCTTGTTAAGGAATAAAAATGTAAGCCATTTTTCTCTATTGCAGATGCCGAGGCAAGTGAGTATAAGCAACGCATATTGGTGAGCAGAGTCCTTCCTAATATAATTGATTCCTCTACAACACTACACATAAAATTCACACCAAGCTTTAACTCATATGAAAAGTAAAAGAGACTCAGTGGCAAATTAATAAGTTTCCGATAGCTAAGTGTTTCATAAATAGGGTGCTTTTAATTTTTACTTTAGTTATTATTATCACGTGTGTGTATGTGTAAACCCAAGTGTGTGCATGCTGCACCATCCATGTGGATGCCAGAGGACAACTTTCAGGGGTTATCTCTCCCCTCCAAAATGGATGCTACATATCAAACTCAAGTCATCAGGCCTGTGGGCCAAGCACTGCCACCCAATGAGCCACCTCGCTGGCCAATACACAGGGTTTTTAAACATTTTGACAACATAGACTCAATCAAACGAGGAATATAATTTGCATATTATATTATCTTCAAATCTGTAGGGCAAAAAGAGTTGTAAGAATTCCACAGACCTAGAAAGAGTTGTTTTCATTGCTTCTAATTGTATCCACTACATTAAGGGAAGGAAGAGAGGGGAAGGGCCAACCAGGTCATCCACCATAACAACAGAAGAAAGCAAGCAGAGATGGAATTAAAGTGCCTTGGAACAGAGAGACGATGATTCACTCAGGATCACTTCAAAGGAAGGCATCAGCGATAATACATAGCCGAGTTTCTAATCTTGTCTATACAAACTTGAATACTAGACACTAAAGAACTAAGGCAAACAATAATCTTTTTTACATCGTGTTGATTTTGTCAATCACTTGAAACACATGAGATGGGGCCTGGGGATGTAGCACGGTGGCAGAGGACTTGCTTAGTACCGAAGCCCTGGGTTCAATCTGAAGAGGGAGGAAAAGAGGGGAAGAGGGGGGAAAGGAGTCTAGAGGTTGGATTTAGTGGTAAAGCGTGAAGCTGGCATGCAGGAAACCTTGTGTTCTATTTCCAGCACCATGGAAAAAAAAAGTGGGGGATTAAAATACCCTGATGTAACTAGCTTGAGCCACAAGAAAATGTTCTACCTTTTTCTTCTTTCAATTTTATTTTAAAATGTATTATCTGGGGGCCTAGGGCAGACACATGTGTGAAGGACAGAGGACCAACCTTACGGAACAGGCTTTCTCCGTATACGCTCATGTGAGTTCCAGGAATGAACTTGGGTCATCAGGCTTGTATCATTGAGCAGGAAGCACCTTGGCCCACTGAACCGCCTCATGGGCCCTTAATGACTTACCCATGATGCATTTGCCCGACACTGTGACACTGTCAGGCTAGCTCAGCTGGCATTGCAGGCATGTCCAACTGAGCCTGAAGCCTTGGACAATCTGGCTGGGGTCATGGGCTATCAGAAAAGATCAGGAAACTACAAGGATGCAGCCAGGCCAGCAGCTGGCCTGACCAGAAAGCCCAACACATCTGGGAAAGCGAGCATACATGCTGGTGCAGCAAAGATCGCTGGAGGCATCTCCAGGGTTTTCACTCATGAAACAGGAAGGACCAAATCAAAACCCTAATGTAGAGGCGCCTTAAAATACCTGCTTAAAAATAACCTGTTCTCTTCAAAAATAAAAGAGAAACCCAAAAGTTCAGGATTTATAAGGTAAATTTGGTTAAAATGTTAACAAACATGAAACTTGATCCAAGCAAGTGAAAACAAAATAAAACAAAACAAAACAAAACAGTATGTTGTACTGTTCTTTCAAGAGTCCTATAAGTCTGAACTTACTTTAAAACAAAGCAAAGCTGTGCACAGCATACACAAGGCCTGATCCAAAGGAAACTTATTTGCATGGAGTACATTCCTTGACAGCCACAGTCTCATAAATATTTTTTAAGGTGAGGCTATTCCTAGATTCTCCAGAAAGCACTAGCCCACATCTTTTTAAATTTGATCCCCTAAAAAGTAGCTGATGTTAAAACTCTGGCAGTTCTCCCGTGGATAAGTGACTGTCACACAGCAGCTAACTCCCTGGGAACAGCTAATTCCTCTATAAAACTGAGTGAGCCGCTAGGTAACCCGATTTCCCAGAGAGAAGCCGTCACTGTCAGCTACTGGAAGGTACCCCACCTTTGACCCAGAAGAGTGCCTGCCCTGCAGCTTTGCTCAGTATGATTAATAAACCCAAGCTTTTTCAATCCATTCTAACAACTTTTAGAGAAAGTATATCCAAAGTTACGACAGTGTAGGGAAATGTTCTTAGCTTTGTAGACTAATAAACACGCACAGCCCAAGACGTAGATTTCTCCATCATACTCTCATTTTCCAACATGGCACAAACCTTTCCTCACTCAGCTACATGTAATAATTATGTGATGGTGAACTAGTCTTTCTACAAACGATGTTGACCTTCTGAATCCTTGCATGCTTCCTTCTTAAAGCACAGCCCTCTTCTTGTGAATATTCCACTAACTAGGTTTTCCTAGAAGTTCTAGAAACTTGTAACTGATGAAGAACACAGGAGATAAGCATCTCTGTAACTTAACCATGCTGTTTGAGCAATTCCAAATGAGTCGTTTGTGCAAGCTCTACTAGAACATTCGTTTCTATGCTCTGGGAACTCACCCCTCCTGAGAGATCTTTCTCGACAGAGCCTAAAAGTTGCTGCAAACACCTAAGGATGGAGAACCAGAAGAGCTCCACCAGAGGTGCTGTAAAAGGAGCGCCGCCATCTGCATCCTCCAGAGCACTCATCCTCTTCTGCATCCTCCAGAGCTTGTCCTCCTAGGAAGCAGAGCTAACAGCACTGTGTCTGGTGCCCAGGACAGTTCAAAGTACCGAAGGAAAGAACGTGCTTGAGAACTCAGGCTACGAACATTACCCTACCGAAAACTTTTACAATAGTAAGGCTTTCATCCAGAAAAGCAGGGTGTCTCTTCACTTATCCTGTGTGTCAATTCAAAGTCAACTTCATGCACTCCAGATGAAAGGTGACTAATCCATGTCCCGAAGACTCCTATTTTAGAAAACCTAGTTTCCCACAGTTTTGTACCTACGCAATAAAGAGACATATGACACAAGACAAAAGCATTCACAGTTTAAGAGGAGTTAAGTAGAAAGCTACGCATTTAGTAGCAAATGTTTTGTACGGTATTCTGTTGATCATTTCTTTTTGTATTATTTTTATTTCACATATTTTAATTAAAATATAATTACATCACTTCTTCCCTTCCCTTTACTGCCTCCAATCCCTCCCATAGTGCCCCTCCTCTCCCACTCAAACTGAAACCTTTTTCTTTAATTATTATGTATAATATATATCTTATATAATAATATATATAACATATATTTTATATATATAATAGAGAGAGAAAGAGAGATGCAAAAATATGCAAATACAACTTGCTGAGTCTGTTTTTGTTGTTTGTGTGTATATGATTTCAGGGCTGACCATTTTGCATTGGATAACTGGGAGAGGCTAATTCTCCCTCCCTGAGCAATCATTGGTTGCCTGTAGTTTTTTTTTTACCTAGGAATGGAACTTCATGAGATTTTGTTTTTCCCTTCTGCATTAGCATGCCTATTGATATGGTCATTCTTCAGGTCCTGGTTTAGGAAGCCATTTCTAGGAAACACATTCTCACCGCAGACTTCCTGGTTCTCTGGTTCTTGCGGTCACTCCACACCACTCCCTCCACTTAGCCTTAGGTGCTGGAGGTCTGTTGAAGATGTATACACTGGGGCTGGGCTCCCACAATCCTTTGTCCAGTTGTGATCTCTGCACACAGTCCTGTGATGTGGACCATGTATCGTGAGAGCAAAGAGGTTGGCTATTATAGCTGAAGATGCACTCAACATGGCATGGCATTTGTGTCTGTGAGCATGTCTACCATAGAGAAATTCTCAACCAAGCGGTCATACTAGGTCCTCCATGGAAGACATCATAAGTAAAATTTGCTATGACTAAATGTATTTTTTAAGTTTTATGGGTAAATTTTCATTCTTATAGTATTTATGATGATTTTTATTCATTTAACACCCCAAATAGAAATAGAACAAAATCCATAACCTCTATGTTTTACAATTCAAACTCAATGCTCCGTCACCTACTTGAATATGTCACTTGTAACTCAGTAAACAATGTATGCAATCATCTTTATTGTGTGTGTGTGTGGTGTATGCCAGAGGTTGACTTCATCTTTAGTGTGTGTGTGTGTGTGTGTGTGTGTGTGTGTGTGTGTGTGTGTGGTGTAGGCCAGAGGTTGACTTCATCTTTAGTGTGTGTATGTGTGTGTGTGTGTGTGTGTGTGTGTGTGTGTGTGGTGTAGGCCAGAGGTTGACACTGGCGTCTTCCATTATCGCTCTCTGCTTTGTCTTTTGAGGGAGGGTCTCTCCCTGAACCCAGAGTTCATTGACTGGCTGGCCTGGCTGAGCAGTAAGCTCCAGGGATCCACTGGTCTCCACCTTTCCCACAACTAGATTACAGACATGTGAAACCCCACCCAGTTTCCAGATGGGTCCAGGGATCTGAGCTCAGGTCCTCACGCATTTGTGGCAGGCACCTTACAGATGGAGAGCCATCTGCCCAACCCCAACATACTTAACCTCTTACTCACGTTCTTTCTCCCATGCAAAGCATACTTCATGGTATACAAAAATGTAAGATTTCCCTACATGGAGTGTGTTCTACAATTGACCATGCCCAAATCTCTTTGTAAACTGATAAATACTTCACCCACACTTGCTTACAGCACATCCTACAATCTGTGTTGTGAAGTTTTGGGTTTTTTTGTTTTCCATCTGTTTTGTCTGTTTGCTTGTTTATTTTGTTGTTTTGTTTTTCTTTTTAATTACTAATTTGGTTTTACACTCAGTTTAGGAAAACAAGTAAGTTCCAATGTAATCCATTTACTGGATGAATTAATGTCCTCAAAAAGATGTCTACGACCTACCTAATTCAGTTTTGGGGTTTTTGGTTTTTTTGTTTGTTTGCTTGCTTGCTTGCTTGCTTGCTTGCTTGCTTGCTTTTGGTTTTTGAGACAGGAATCCATGTAGCCCAGCATTAAATTGGCTGTTCAGCCAAAGATGGTCCTGAACTGCTAATCCCCTGCCTCCAGTTCAAAGTGTGGGGATACAGGAGTGAGAAACCACACTCAGCGTCATGTCTTAATAACTAATGAATCACATGGCAAAGAACTTTGAGGGGTTAAACAAAGGGTCATGAAATAGGGGGCTGTCCTGGGCACTCTCAGGGGGTCTTGAAGTAGGGGGCTATCCTGGGTACTCTCAGTGGGTCATGAAGTAGGGGGCTATCCTGAGTACTCTCAGCCAGCCCAGTGCAATCACAGTATCCTTTTTTGGGGAGGCAAGAGAATCAGGGAAGGAGATATGACCCCTGAAACAGATATCAAAGTGATGCAATTGAAGTGGCCACAAGCCAAGGAGTGCATGAAACCTCCAGGAGCTATGAAAAGTAAGAACAGATTCTCCCCTGAAACATCCAGAAGGAAGACAGGCCTGCCAGCTCACTGCCTTTAGCACCATAAGACCTATTTCAGATGTCTGACCTCCAACACAGTAAGGTAATAGATTTCTGTTGCTCTAAGTTTATAGTAATTTGCTAGAGTAGTAAAGGTCAGTGTTATTAGCTGCAAATATAAACAGGGCTAGTATTAAAGCTAACTAATATAAGCATAAAATACCCAAAACTACTTAGAAAATAGCATACTAAAAATTACAATGAACATTTGATTTTAAAGGGTATCATTTATTAAAGGATTCTTGGTAAGCATCATAATTATGTAGGGCTCTGAAAGAGAGGACATATCATTAGATGAACAATTTTTAATCTGCAATGCACTGAAACCTGATGATCAAAAAGATGATCAAAAAGATGATCAAAAAGATCAAAAGTGGAAATTTCTACCTTTGGATTCACTGATACACACACACACACACACACACACACACACACACACACAAACACACTCGAATGGGAATTTTACAATAATATGGTATCTCCTACAATGAGAGGAGAAAAATAAAAGGCTGGTGTGGTAAACACACAAAAAGAATGGCTAATTCCCCCAATGGGCAGTCATTGCATAGGGAAGTCTGGGGCTAAACTGAGTCAGCTATAGCAAAAAAGCAGACAACAATTCTGAAGGAAACTAGACTTTATCTTCAAACAATGAGAAACTGGAAGAGGCTACTAAGCAGTTGTGTGATTGGCACAAACTCAGAAGGACAATGGGATGGAGAGATGGCTCAGCAGTTAAGAACAGTGGCTGCTCTACCAGAGGACCTGGGTTTGATTCCCAGCATGCACATGGCAATTCACAACCATCTGTAACCGTCTAGTCCCAAGGGATTCAACGCCCTCTTCTGGCCTATGAGGGTACCAGGCACACATGTGGTGGGCAGACAATTATGCAAGCAAAACACACTAAATAAGTGAGAAACTTGAAATATTATATTTCAGAAAGTCAAAACACTGCCTACAGTGTGAAGTATAGGAAGACTACACAGAAGCTGAGGGAAGATATTTATTCTAGAACAACACAATTTTGCCCCATGCTTTTTTACCTGCAGAGATTCAATTTGACTTTATTACTACCATCTTGAGTCACAGCCATCATGACTGTCCCTGGCTACTTTTCTCCATACTGGTTCCCACCATACTATAAATACACAAGGTCATTAAGGTGGGTGGAGCTTTATGATGGGACCCTGGCACGGAAAGTACCTACCATTTTCAGTGTTACTTAGAGAGAAGCTGGGTGCATCCCAACTAAGATGAAGTCACTCTATCAGCTCCCTCCTTTCCGACTCAAATCCTATGGATCCATTGATCTTGCTGCCACCTACGCCATGCTTCTGTGCCTAAGTTCCCCCAAGAAACTGCACTCTATGTAGTCCTGATTCTGTCTGCTTCTCCCTTTGTTCTCCTGGCACCTGCACGCTGGTTCTCAGACACTGGAGCCAGGTTTTTCTAGAACATCACCAAACCTTAATATTCGCTCACAAACACTCAGAGATCACTATCTTCTATCTGGCAGGTGCCTTGAAAAATACTAGGCAATTAAAAAAAAATAAGATATGATGTGTGCCTATGGGTTCTATAAAACTATAGAACTGTGTATACAGTATGCAAAAGGAATAGAACAAAGCAACTAACTCTATTTTGTGAAACTCATCTAGAAATTATATTTTCAAGAAAAGGTGCCAAATTCATATCACAAAAAAAAAAAAAAAAAACTTAATGTGAAGAAACAGTGATAGGTATACTTTTTCAAAATGTGATCTAGTCTTGAAAAAAATGTCAACCTATTCTTGAAAAAAATAATCCAAAGTACTTTTCCCCATAGCTATTTTAAACCATCATATTTCTAGTATCTATAAGAAAATTGAAAGTATTTTTATACAGCCCAAGAATGTCTGTAGTACCAACGTTACTGGGAGATTAAGTTGTGATAGAATATTGTATCAATTTGAAATTGCAAGCTCTAACACCATTGAGCTCAGACCCAGAAGAGCATCTGATAGCCTTCCTACTCTTGCCAGTAAAACCTCTCATCTCTGATTCCATTGCAGCTCCTCCTTGAATCACAGCAGCAGGACAAGCTGCTTAGTATTGTGGCCTCACTGCATGTGTTCCACGCTTCTTCATATCTGGAGGAAGGGCATGAGTCTATGCCCATTTTATGTTCAGCCAATGTGCTCAGGAGAAGGGGACAACACGTACTTGATTAGCAGTGGTTATTCATAATTCCCGTTTCAAGGCTGCTCAGGCCATGGTTTCAGAAAGCATTCAGACAAATTGCAAGCATCAGAAAAAAAAAATACTATGTTGGTGAATATCTTTTACTTCCTCAGTTTTATGTAGGAGAATTTCAAATAAAATGTGAGCTGCCAAAGAGGAATAAGTGGTATTTAGTTTTTATCAAATGCTTTTACATTTAACCTCTAAAAATCTCCAGTGTTCCCATATATGAAATACCATTAACAGAAAACTTGACTTGCAGAATCATGGTGGACTAACATTTGTTCAGATTTATTTATTTTGGTAATATATTTTGGTGTGTATGCATGCCTGCATGTCTTCATGTGTACCACGTGCCTGCAGATGCATGAGAAGGCCAGATGGTGTTGGATCCCCTGGAACTGCAGTTACAGACTGTGGTGAACATCTGGTGTGGGTGCAGGAAACTGAACCTGGGTCCTCTGGAAGAATAGTAAACCCTCTTAATAGCTAAGAGAGCTAACTCTCCAGCACCAGAATTAGAAAGAGATAAAACATCCATGCAAATACGCATCACTCGCAGATAAGGTTAAAATTGTGTAGCTCCTAGTGTTTTATCATGATATTGTATACATGTATGAAATACCACACTGCACTCCACTAATATGTAATACATGTACAATTATTACATGTTAATAAAAAAGGAAAAGTGAATTATGAAAAGTAATTATGAACAGCCATAAAATCGACCGATGCTTTGAGTGCCCCAAAACAGAAGGGAAACCTAAAATATTAAACTAGTATTTAAATTTGACGGTAACTGATCAGGAAGTTAAAAACTGAAGAACAAAACCAGGGATGAACAGAAGAAACAAAAAAGGTTCAGGCTCCCTATCCTGTCCCAACTGAGAAGCCTCCTTCAGGCCAAATCTAAGCTAAAAATAGTTTCCCCACTTACCATGATGAAAAACACCATCGGTGATAACTGCCACGTGCTTTGTTTAGTCTGTGGTTTGTTGTGGCTCCTCTGGGCTTAGGTGAGTCATTAGTGACTTCCGTGTGAGCCACCCATCTCCCCTCCCCCATCAGATGCAGACAGAGGGAAGAGAAGGCAAACACTGGCTGGGGTATGTATGTCAGCGCCAAATAACTGCCCTGTGCTTTGAACATGACATGCACACAACAGGCTCAGGTGTTGAAGGCTTGGTCCCCAGATGGCAGCTCTGTTTGGGGAGAGCTAGGAACTTTTATTTGGTGAGAGTTCGGTGGGGTAGGTACGGCACTGGGGGCATGTCGTTTGAGGGCTACATCTTGCCATAGCTCTTTCCTATCTGTCTTTCTCTACTCCCTGCCCACCATGAGGGGAGCAGAGGATGGCCTTCGGCTAGGACACTCTGCTTCACGAAGGCCTAAAAACAACAGAGCCCACAGACCATGAACTGAACCATCTGAAATCGTGAGCCAAAAGAGCTCTTTCCTCTTTCAATTTTTTCTTGGGGTGTTCTGGGTGTCTAACAGGAGGCGTATGTAAGCAATATGTCACTCTCGGATAAGACAAGCTAACTATGATGGTGCTAGACCAGCCAAGATGCTTCAAGGAGGCTCAGATCAGCTGAGCTTCCCAGAAGTCACTCCCTTACATGGCCAGCAGACTGGAACCTGTGCAGCGAGCTCCAGGGTTCAAACTTTCATGGATCCTCACCCACAGGGTAGGCTTTGGGTGACGCCACTGGTGGCTCTGCTTTGAGTCCTTTCTGCTTCTGTAAGTAACCAATAAACTCACAAGTTCACCAGGATGGACTTTAGCAGTAGCCTTCCTTAGGTCTGTCACTGATGTCCCCACAGACAGCTGATCACTGCTACACAGCATCAAGCCCTCACATTCGACCCACCTGCAGTAAAACAAAAGTATATCTAGACTAATGACATTAAGCAAGGAGAGGCCAAAAACTATAGCTCTGCTGTCTCAAATACTTATCATTGTATCACAGAATAATACTGTGCCCTTTGCTTTTACTGAAGATTATTACAGAATGTGCCATATTATTTCGTAGTATATACTGTGAAACTGCAACTGCTCAATGTCAATCAAGTTCCAATTGTGAAATTTCATCTAGAACTGAGTATCTAGAAGAACCATTTCAGCCAGGCATGGTGGTACACGCCTTTAATCTCAGCACTCAGGAGGCAGAGGCAGGCGGATCTCTGTGAGTTCCAGGCCAGCCTGGTCTACATAGTAAGACCCTGTCTCAAAAAAACCAACCAAACAAACAAAAGAACAACCTTTTCTCTAAGCAGTTGTTATACGTTTTTAAAATTAATTAATTTACTTTTTCCCAGACCAATTAGTTTCCCTTTCCCCCCAGTCCCTCCCCCAAACCCTCTCCCTCAATTCAGTCTTCCTCCTTTCTCTTCAGAAGAGGGCAGGCCTCCCATAACAATCAGCCAACCATGGCACATCAAGATGCAGTAAGACTAGGCACCTCCTCTCCTATTAAGGCTGGATGAGGCAACCGAGTAGTAGGAAAAGAGTCCCAAAAGCAGGCAAGAGAGTCAGAGACAGCCCCAGCTTCCACTCTTAGGAGTCTCACAAGAAGACCAAACTACACAACTGTAATTAATATATGTGCAGAAGGCCTAGGTTAGCTCTCTCGCTGGCAATTCGGTCTCTGTGAGCTCCTATGAGCCCAAGTGAGTTGATTCTGTGGGTTTTCTCCTTCCTCCCTGTCTTCCACAGGATTCCCTGAACTCCACCAAATGTTTGGCTGTGGGTCTCTGCATCTGTCTCCATCGGTTGCTGGGTAAAGCCTCTCTGATGACAATTGAACGAGGTACCAATCTATAGCAGAATATCGTTAGGAATCACCTCACTGACTTTTTTTTCCCCAATCATGTTTGCTTCTATCCTAGGTCTCTAGGCTATCCAGCCTCTGGGTCCTGGCCCTCCAGGCAGTGTCAGGGGTGGGCTCCCTCTCATGGTATGGATCTCAAGCTGGACCAGTCATTTGTTGGCCACTCCCACAATTTCTGTATCACCTTAACCCCAGTACATACTGCAGGCAGGGCAAACTGTAGGTCAGAGGGTATGTGGCTGGGGTGGGGTCCTAATTCCTCTACTGGAGGTCTTGCCTGGTTACAGGAGACGGCTGGTTCAGGCTCCATATCTCCCATTGCTAGGAATCTTAGCTAGGTTCACCCTCACAGATTCCTGGGAGTCCCACTATATTAGGCTTCTAGCTTATCCCAGAAATGCCTGATTTCAGTTTTCTTTCCCAGTACTCCTCCAGTGATCTGATTCCTCCTGTTCTCATGCCCACCCCTCCACCATACCCCTCCCCCATCCACCTGTGATGTCTATTCTATTTCATTTCACAATGAGATGCATGTATCCCCTCTTGAGCCTCCTTGTTACTTAGCTTCTGTGGGTCTGTGGATTGTGCAGCTGATATTCTCTGTTTCTTCTGGACAGTTTATTACATGCAATGCTATATTCTAAAGCTAAGAGACTCAAAACTATGTTAACTTGTTATTTGGTTCTGATCATTCATCTATTTATTAATAGCCTTTATTTCATGCTACTCTCATGTCCTTTTTTTAAAAGAAACACGGTATAAATAAACTAAGTGATTTTTTCAAAGCATAATGATAAAATGCTTTGAAGCAAGACAGCAATGACAGTTGCATAACATGAATGTCGCAAAAGGCACAAATTATATGCTTTATTAACTTTGCATTAGATGAATTTCCTCATCTTTTTTTTTTTTTTTTTTTTTTGCAGCAACATAATTGTATCGAAGAACATGTGATTATCAGCTCCACGACCATCACCATCCTTTTATTTTCTCTGTGGCATTCAAAAGGAAAGCTCTCTCTCTCCTCCACCTGTAGTTCCTCTCCCATGCAACCCCTTCCCTGGGTTCTAAGATCATCTATCGCTCGGCTTTTGTTAAAAATCCTTGAACATTCTGTGAAGCCAGTGAGTTCTAAGTTAGCCAGTTTGTGGTTTGGACTTAGAATTACTTTTCTCAAAGGATGTCTTTCATAGTCTGTGTTTCGCTGAGTACATGAATCAAATAAAACCAGCTGTTCTGGTTAAGGAAGTTTAGCTAGAAGCCAGGAGACACCATCCCCTCTCAGGTTTCCCCATCACACCAACAGGCCACACAGAAAACAAGAGGCAGAGACTTTACCAAGAGAGAGACAAAAAAAAAAAAAAAAAGAAAGAAGAAAAGCAAAAAAGGAAGGAAGGAAGGAAGGAAGGAAGGAAGGAAGGAAGGAAGGAAGGAAGGAAGGAAGGAAGGAAGGGAAGACTGTGTGATATTTCTAGATAAACACAATGAAAAAGTTGTTAGTGCATGTGATCCATACAACCGCCTCCCTCCCCCACCTCACTCACACATAAGGGATGCAAGCATTGTGAAGGAGAATATAGTTCAACCTCCCCCGATTCTTTGGCAAAAATCACTGTGGTGGGAATTTGTAACAACCTCTAAGGCAGGGTTATGCAACAGAATGTGGGCTAATACAGAATCATGAAACTGGCAGATTCTTAGAAATAACCATGAAATAAAGATAACTTTTCTATAAACTCAATAAAGATGAATCAGTTGATAAATTACTACCGTTAATAAGGGATGCAAATTACATTTCCCTGATGTTAATTGGTGTTTTAATTCAGCTTTGTCAGTGAACATGACATGTTTTAGGAAGATGGGCTTGCAGTTATAAATTTTTGATTGGTGTTTTAATTCAGCTGTGTCAACCAACGTGACAAGTTACAAAAAGACATGCTCATCCTATGTGCATACTTTCTGAACAAATGGAGTTTTCACTTACATTGATTAAGGTGTTTTAGATCACAGACTTCAACACAGTATCTTTACTTTCTGTGGATAAGGTTTTAAAAAAATCATCTAATCTCTAATTTCTGAGAAGACAGCAAGACTTAAAGAGCAATCCCATATATTATACACTGATTAAATAACACTTGAAATAAGCTGTTTGCCCAAGCCAAATGTGAGTACACCTGTAATCAAGAGGCACAGGCCGGGCTGCTGCAACTTGACAACAGCCTGGCCTATTTAGCAAGTTAAGTTCTAGGCCAGCCAGACCTGTACTGTAACAAGACCTGGTCTCCAAAAACCTAGTCAACAAATACATTAAAAAACAAAAATGGTTTACTTGAGAGGAAGCACCACAACGGATATGTATATAATAAATTGAAGCAATTAACAAAACTACAGGCAAACCTTAGTAAGTGGTATAAAGAAAGTAGCCAAGAGAAAAGAGATACAAAATTAGCCAAAATACAGACCAGAGGAGATTTCATTAAAGTCACATCCTACATTTAAGAACTAGTTTAAAGAGCCAGTGAAACAGTGAGGCGATTGCCACCATGTCTGACAACCTTATGCCCAAAAACCACAAGGTCAAAAGAAAGAGCTGACCCCCACAAGCTGCCTAACGACCTCTACACTTGCACTGTGGCACACATGCAAACACACACACATAAATAAATAAATAAATAAATAAATAAATAAATAAATAAATAAATAAATAGACAGACAAACGAACAAACGAACATTTTTTAAAAGTTTACACGTCATCCAAAAACAGGAGACTGAATTATCCTGGTGGCAAACAGTATTATTTAGTTTGCTTTGCACAAAATCAGCCACACATCTGCATAACCATACATCTTATATAGCTGGAATAGATATTTTATATAACTGAAATATGGTACATTTTATACACATTTACATTTATTAAATATAATTATATAGACATATATGCTGTATTTGGTATTATAGAATGTACATATGTAAACAGTGTGCTCTAAATACTGTTATATCTCATAAAAAAACATAACACGCACAATACATATTACATACATGTTACAAATGCCTTAGATGAAGACAGTCCTAACTGCTGTATGCTTATAAATGTCAAGATGAAAACTATAGATTGCTTTCTTTTTTGTTGTTGTTGTTGTTCTAAGACAAGGTCTAACAGTACAGCACAAGCCCCCTGGACTCCAAATCCCCCCCCCAAAATGCTAAGATTATGGGTTTGCACCACCAAGTGAGGCCTGTATAATACACAGCATTCAATTATAACACAAATAGCACATCATGACAGTTGTTATCACTTACAGAGCACATCATGTGTGCATCCTGTAAGAAACTTGATTCATTCTCTAATGAGAATATGCTATTAGTTCCATCACACACTTATGGAGGCTCAAACTAGTGACTTGTCCGAGTCACACTAACCAGGCAGAGGGAGACCTGAATAGTTTTAATGCCCACTGCAACCAAATACGGCTTTTTATTTAAAAAGAAAGACATACAGTCCAATCTTGCAAGTGCCAAATAAAATTACAACATCATTTTTAGTGGAACAAAAGGGAATAAAAATTTGTCCCAATTCCAGAGAAGTCACTGTGAAATGCTCCCGATTTCCCTATTGGTAGGTAAGTATCGCCGTTATTTTTGGTGGGCCCCTTTAATCACATTTGACAGTTTATGCTAACTAGGGGTCTCATTGTGAGTGCCTATTTATTCTAAAAAGCTAAGTGAAAATCGGGCTGGCTACCCCAGAATCACAACCATGGCATTGCAGGACAGGGTCTGGATCCACATAGTATTAGCCCCGCCTCCCCCTCAGGGGTCAGACAGGAGCTAAAGACTTCTCTACCCAGCGACTAGACCAGTGCTGCCTGGCTCAGGAAGCCTCAGTAGAACCACTAGACACGGAGGCCCTGGGGAGCGACAGTCTATGCATACCGGGGGCAGGGGCAGGGGAGCTGTAGTTTTGGATAGAAAAATCAGAGTAATTAGCATAATGTTAAATATGTGTGCAAAGTGTGTCAAGTTTAAATCACTCAATGCCAAAAGTGCTATTGAAAGGCTGAACACTGGAATAAATAAGTAGACCATTATAAAATCTGATATGCCAGGCACACAATTTTAATCCCAGCACTGGGGAGTCAGAGCCAGGTGGATATCTGTGAGTTCAAGGCCAGCCTGGTCTACACAGTGAGGTCCAGGGCAGGCACCAAAACTTGAGAAACCCTGTCTCAAAAAAATAAAATAAAATAAAAATCCATGTTTTCAGGGATAATTCTGTAACACTAAACTCCACCCCTAATTCAGCAGTTAAGAGCTCTTGTACTACTTTAGAAGACCAAGGTTCAGTTCCCAACACCCACACAGTGGCTCACAACTGTTTGTAACTCAGTTCCCAGGAAACAGTGCCTCCGAGTACATCAAACATGCGTGTGATGTTGTGGTGCACATGCATACATACACATATATATGTATGTATGTATGTATGTATATGTATATGTATATATGCACAAAGCACTCATACATAATAATTAATGAGATTCATATTTAATAATATTGAACAACAACAAAATCATGGAAGGAATTTCATACCTTGCAATGCCAATAACCAAGGCAACAACGAAAAGAAAATGAGTGTTCGGTGAGATGCAACTATTTCTACATTATCCATTCTCTAATCTCTATTGTAACATTAAACAAATAGGCCACTGCTCTGACACATAGCATAAAACACCTATTTACATTATCTAATAGGGTTCTTTCCAACCTTCAATACAAAGATACAAATGTGACCACTGAGGCTCTTTACATTCTTATAAGACTACTATGTTTTTTTTTAAAGCATTGTTCACATAGAATTAAAACTGCATGCAAAAGCTGCTTTCAACTTTTTTTAAAGTTTTTTTTCTAATTTTTTCATGTTTTTGAAGATTTATTTTGTGAGTATGAGTGTTTTGCTAGCATGTATGTATGTGTACCACGTCTAGCTTCGATTTGGCAGGCTGCTTTCCAGCAGAATTATGGGGCCGATTGCAGCATGTCGGTGCAAGAATGACTCCAGCTACAAAGAAACAGGACCTAACAAGCTCCCGGGCCTTTTCCCAGGGTATCCTTTTCGAATTACGATCTGCAAAGTCCTCTGCATGACTACATTGGAAACAAACTCAAACAAAGCCATTTGTAGGTTGCCTATTCCTCTGTCTTTCAGATGTGAGAATTAAGTACTCACTAGAACACAATGTAAGCATGAGCATATAAGTGTGTCGCTGGGTAAGTATACAGCTGCTCTCTCCCGGACATCTGGCTCCTCAGGCAGACACTGTGCCTGTGTAACTCACCAAAGAGATCAGGTCTTCTGATTTGTTCTTCCACTCGTCTGCATTTCAAATGACGTGTGTCGGTTGGACTCAGAAGCTCTCTCAGTCTGTCCTGGAAGGAGAGAGCTGACCCACGCCCTCTGCTATGCCCACTACAGATATGTGCCCACTGCCCACGAGCTACTGTAACTGTTGGTTTCCTCATTCACCAAAGCGTCTCTGTCCTCTAAGTCAACTCGTATATTAAAAAGTCTGAGGTAGCACAGGTCTAGAGAGACGGCTCTGTGTTTAAGAGCACTGGCTGCTTTTGCACAGGACCCAGGTTCGGATACAGCATGGACATCAGGTGGCTTACAACCAACCACCTGTAACTCCAGTTACGGGAGATTCAATGTTCTCCTCTGGCTTCCATGGGCGCCTGCATGCACATGGTGAATGTGAACTCATGCAGGCACACACATATACATTAATGGAAACAAATAAAATTCACAAGCTGCATATTAACTCATGCAGGTACAAACATACACATTGATAAAAACAAATAAAATTTTATGGCAAAAGACATTTTTTAAAAATCCGTATAGCAGCTTTATTCAGAATAATCTAACCTTAAAACAGGAAGGCCCATCTAGAGTAAAAGTGGTAACTAAATTGTGGTATACATACCAAGGAATAAAAACATTAAATTTCTGTCATATTGGAGCAATATGACTACCTTCCAAATAACATGCTAAGCAAAAGAAGCCAACACAAAACAATGCATGCCAGATGATTCCATTTATATAAGGCTCAGACACAGGCAATTCCTACCTATGATGAAGAAATCAAAGCAATGATTTTGAGAGAAGAAAGAGAATGTTCCAGAATAGGATGCAGGAAAGTCTGTGGCTGGAATTCTTACAGATAATGGCAACTTCATTTAGAAACTAACCAATTTACATGTTAATAAAGATGGACCTTGGGCCTGAACCAGGGTTTCTCAGGCTCTGTGTGGTTGACATTTTAGAACAAATAGTTTTTGTGGCAGGCTACCCTGTCCACTGTGCAAGGGCTAGCATGACTGCAGCCCATCTAGTCATCAATGACTTAGCTCCCGGTACCCTGGTTTGACATTCACAAGTGTCTCCATACTGCTGGATGTTCACTGGGGAGTCAAATCACCCCTAGTTGAAAACACCTGCGTTAAACTACTAGTCAAGTTCAAAAAGTGTTGTGTAGGACCTCTCAAAGTGAGAAGCAGAGGACAATCAGGCCATGGCAGAGGATTTTAGTGCTAGAATCCTCGACCTGCAAGAAATGAAGTCTTTCATTAGACACAGGCGCTATTTATCCCAGGCTGCCCAAGTTCAAGTGCCTAGGATGCTTATAAACACGAATTCTTAGGCGCTTGTCCTGGAGATGTAGTTTTAGAAGGTATAGGGTAGAACCTGGAAATCTTAGCTGTTCAGCAAGCTCCTCTGAAGTTTTACATATCCACCCATCTATACATACTAGATTGTATATAAACAGATGGTGATGATGAAGATAGATGATGGTTAGATAGATGATGATGATGATAGATAGATAGATAGATGATAGATAGACAGACAGACAGATAGATAGATGATAGATAGATAGATAGATAGATAGATAGATAGATAGATAGATAGACAGATAGACAGACAGATAGATGGCCATAATTCATTCTGAAAGCAGAACTCTCACATTGTTCTATTTAATGTGGAAAGTATTTTACAAAGCCTGATTTAAAAAAAAAAATGTTGAACAATTCAGCAAGCATAGTACATGGCTATTTTCTTTTCATGATTTAAAACTGTAGCTAGGTTTACCCATGCTGAGATAATGGACGTAGGATTTGTCTGACACTGACAGATTTGTCTCTCAAGACATTTACACCCCACCTCCCTCCCAGAGGCCTGCGGGACTAAGCACTCTCTGGTGTCACAGCTTTCTCTTGACTAGGACCTTAGAAAGGGATGCACACCAGACATCCAAACTGGGTCCTGCTTCCCAATAATACCCTTTCAGCCTCAGCTATCTGCTCACAGCCACCCCTGCTCTATCAGGTGTCACAGTCTGTGCCTGCTGCAGGCCCCACTTTCCACCAGTTAACCTAATTATCAGCTGCCATGTCTGGCACACCTGCTTTCCCCAGCAGGCCTTGGGCTGGTCACTCTGCCATGGCTCCCGTCCCAGCAGGAGGCTGACCGTGTTTTCTCAATGCCTTAGCCTCAAGGTCACGTTCTTTCCACTAGTGCCCTGTGTTTTGTTCTCCACTACTCCTCAGACCTCCTTGCCTCTGCCCTCCCCCAGAGTCCATCCCCATTTCTTCGGGCTAATCTACTTTCCCATCCACTGCCTCATCTGTGTCTTCTTGGAGGCGTCCGACTGCTGGTCTGGATCTGCCTTGGGTTCCTTTACAGTTCAGTCCTGGCCACTGCAGTTTAATGATAACAACTATAATGGTAACAGCTGGAGTGATGGCACTGGCCTGTGACCCCATGGCCCAGGAAGGAGCAAGACCCTGAGCCCGCCCCCCAAAAAAAAGACAACCTGCATTGCTATCATGTGAGTTCTTTCCTCATCATTATGCTAAGGCATCACAGGAATCATCATATTTGCCCTCTGTGAGTCTGTAAGGTGAGTACTGACACCTCCACAAATGGGGAAAGAATTCATTAGTTACTCTTCTCATTGTTGAAACAAAAAGGAGGGAGGGAGGGAAGGAGAGAGGGAGGGAAGGAGAGAGGGAGGGAAGGAGGGAGAAAGAAAAGGAAAGAAGGGAAGGGAAGGGAAGGGAAGGGAAGGGAAGGGAAGGAAGGGAAGGGAAGGGAAGGGAAGGGAAGGGAAGGGAAGGGAAGGGAAGGGAAGGGAAGGGAAGGGAAGGGAAGGGAAGGGGAAGGGAAGGCATGAGCAGCTATCCGGTCACACAGCAGGCACCTCCAGTGAGGAGACGGAAATGAGCACAGGTCCTCAGCTCACCTCCTTCTTCTTACTCAGTCCAGGACTAGGCCCGTGCTAAGGTGGCACTGTCTACATTCAGGGTCACCCCCCTCCCCTGGAGAAACCTAAAGGTGCATCTCCAAGGTGATTCTAAACCCACTAACATTGATAATGAAGATTAACCACCATAGAACGTTAGATCAACTAGCTGACTAGTTGACCAAAGTCCACCTAGGCTGTCCTCTGCCACAGTCATGCTTCTCCAGAGCACAAGTGACCCTCTACCCTCTGATAGAGCTCCTCCCAAACTGAAGTTCGGGGTAGGGGAGAGAGCTGAAAGACTGGGAAGCCAGGGTAAGGAGCCAGGCATTCCCTGAGTCACTGTAATGGGCATAAGAAAGGACAGCAGGACTGACGGATGGAGCTAAGCAAAAGTCACTCCACGGGCAACCTCAGAGTCTTAGAGACGGCACAAACCAGCCATACAAGGTAAAGGTCATCCATTCACAGCGTGCACTCCATGAGGCCACTAGCTTACACAGGGGGACTCTAATTACTCTCCTGTATGATTGGAGGGGATCAAGTGTCTGTCAGCAAAGGGAGCAGAAGCTCACAGTCCACTCAGTCACCTTTTCCAGCTGTTGTTTCTTTTACCTGTTAAGAGTCCTTGATACATTGCGACATGAAAAGAAATGTGAACAGTAACTGAAAAGAAAAAGAATTTAAAGGCCATCTGTGCTTCTCTGTTCCTGACCTCACTGTGGAAAGAACTGGAAGTGAAGGGCTGTCTGTGGACTGCAATCCTCACATGCTACCCACCGCACATTTTCCAGGAATAATGGAGCTATTAATCACCTTAATACCACAGCTTCGAAAAATTACTAGGTGCCATAAACTTCTCGCTTCATCAAGATGTTCTTGCAAAGTAGTATGATTACATTTCTGAGCAACTTAGAAATCACCAGGACGCCGGGAATAGAACTTCTTAACTTGATTGAACCCATAAATGCCACATTCTTTCTCACATATTGAAAATGACAGGGTGTTTATAGCACTTCCATTAAAATTTCCCAATCATTGAGTCCCGTACTTTAAAGTCAGATTAAGAGATTCATTTAGACTGTAACTCTACAAAAAGCTTAAATTTTAATTATATATCACTTGTCCCTAAACTCCTGAACCAGACACTAAACTCTGAATTTCTTGAGACCAGTTAGTTGCTGGCCTGTCAGAATAGAGAGCACCCCAACAACAATGTGCCTTTTCTCCCCAGCTTCCCTCATAATCATCATGAGCTTAGGCCTCTCCAATGTCAGTCTACCTGTCACTGTAGAAATCACTTAAAGCCCTGGCTGAGAGCTCGCTGATTTTATATTTGATTAGCTCTGGTCAATACTTGCTAGGGCTGTGGAATTGTTGACACAGGTAGTCACAGAGGTCATTAAAACCCTCATAGCTACTTGGTTCTCATGACTTTCATTAATATGAAAACAAAAATTAATTTCTGAAATTCCTATGCTGACACCAGCATTACCTGTATTATTCTCATATCAAGTGATTTGAAAATATCCAGGCCAGTTTCATTTTTGGATCACAGACAATCCAGAGGAAATGTGTTCAATGCTGTGAGGCTCAACATGATGTCACCTCCAAAACATATCAGCAATGAGAATAATGTTGTGGCTGACATCTTGCTTCCTGGCAAACAAAAACCCACCCATGGTAACTTGGTAACCTATCGCTTTGTGATAGAAGAGTTAATATGTTACATCCTTGGTTCCTCATGAAAATAGAACTCCCATATGATCCATCTATACTACTCCTGGGAACATAGCCAGGGGACTCTAAGTCAGCATACCACAGAGATACCTGCACATCCATGTTTACTGGGAAACTATGTACAATAGAAAGTTGTGGTACCAGCCTAGATGCCCATCGACTAATGAACAGACAATGCAAATGTGACATGTACATACCATGGAGTTCTATTCACCTGGAAAATCAGAATGAAATTATGTCATTTTTCAAGAAAATAAATGGAATTGGAGATCATCATGTTAAGCAAAATAAGCCAGACTCGAAAAGTAAACATCATTCGTTTTATCTGATATGCAGAATCCAGGTTCAAGAGGGGATGAACTATTTGGGAACAGCAAAGAGACCAGAGAGATGGGAACCAGTGATAATGGAGGGTATGATTAAAGCATAATATACATGTATGAAAAGTCATAAACAAACTCATAGTTTTATACAATTAACATACATTAAACCTTTTAAAGAAAAATATGTTGCCTCTTTCTCTTTCTTGAATTCATATTTCTCCTCCCTTCACTCATACCCAACTTACAAAGGTGGAGGGAAGAAAGAAAGAGTTCTCCATCACTGAAATTGTGAAAAGGGAAAAAGAAATGTGTGCCACCTTTCCTGTTGTTTCCCAAATACAAACATTATGGCCATGCTATGCAACCTGGATCTCACTCTGCAGACCAGGCTGGCCTCGCACTCACAGAGATCCACCCGGCTCTGCCTCCCGAGTGCTGGGATTAAAGGCGTGCGCCGCCACCGCCCAGCCCAGAACCTAAGTTCTTAAAAGGCATGAAGTCTGTATGCTGAACAGAAAAAAAGCTTAGCATGTGTGGTGCTCAGTGCCCCCCTTCAGTTTAGACTTCCACTGGGATCTTGGGACATATCCCTGAAGGTGACTGAGGACACTAGTGGAACTCCCACACTAGAGCTAGGAAGAAACTGACTTTACTAGAGCGTATGAGTGAGTGATAGACAGAGAGACAATAAATTTTAAAAATTAAGAATTTTATGAAAAGAGAACTGAACACTGTACCTACTGAGCAATTTTGAGTTCGATTATTCATTCTTTCACCCTTTGACACCCCCATTTCCCTTTCCTCCACAGCCCTGGTCACAGTTTGAAATTTGGTATTTCTGGGTGTGTGTCGTACATTCATACAGCCCTTTTGCAAACGCTTTATATGAGTGAACTCCCTTGGTATTCACAAACGACCCTGTGAGGCTGGCCTGTTTTACTGACTCCACGTTGCAAATAAGGACATTAGGGTGCAGAGGAATGCAGGAACTTGTGCAGGGCCACAGTTAGTCAAGCTGAGAGTCCCAGAAGCTAGACCCCAAAGCCAGGGCACTCAGCTGCCACAAAACAGAAAGGATGTGCTCTGCTGTTGTCTGCTCGCTTAGTTCATCTCACCCATAAAACTGTTAGAGCCATGCAGTCGGGGTCACATTCACTTTGCCTCTGGATCAGTGTTCCACACACCACCAGTCACGTAACAAACATTCTCAACAACAACAAACATGGTTGAAGGAATGAGGGAATGAGTATATGAATGAACAAGGTAATGAACCAAGGACCAACTAGAAAAGTACCCCGTTTCTATAGCCAAAGCATGCGCCATGTCTCATGCCTGACCATAGAAGGATGAGTCCAGAGCACCAGGGTCCTAGGTCTACTCTCACGTCTCTGGCTACAGACCTGTTAGCACCTGTGGCATCCAGTAACAATAATCCTTCTTGTCCTTGACCTCACCACCAAACAGCAAATGAAAGCTCAAGCTGGGTTAATTCAGTCTGGGGCAGATCACTGTGAATAGACTCAAGGCAGTGAATGCTGTGGGGTGTTGCTTTCTGTATTTACCCCTCTGCTTTACACACAGGAGTATTTTAGTCATTAAGACCAAGAACCAAAAGCACAAAACAACTGTAATGAAAAAGTCTGAAGAGCATCAAGAAGAAAATGTAATGTATTTTAAATCAACAGTGTCTGTCTGTCTGTCTGTCTATGTGTGTTCATGTGTGTGTGAAGGGACGAATGTGCATGTAGAGGCCAGAGGTCAACCTCAGGTGTCCTTCCTCAGGATACTATTCACCTGGTGTTTCAGAGAGAAGATATCTATCTCACTGGCCTGGAACTCACCCATTTGGCAAAGCTGCCTGGCCAGCGAGTGCCAAAGATTTGCCCGTCTGCACCTCCCATCCCTAGGACTAGAAGGACACACCCCACCCCCATGCCCCCAGCTTTTTAAAGATGCGTTCTGAGGAATCAAACTCTTGTCTGAAAGCACTTCACTGAATGAGCCAATCCCAACCCCAAATTAACAAGATTTAAATAAGCTAACGAATTTGGTGTCTCCACATGAATGAGGTGGATACAGACATTTTCAGAGCATTGTGTTGTAATTCCCCATCATGATTAGCAGCACAGCTTTGAAAAGAAAATCACCTGGAAAACATAGGCAGCTAAAACCTTCCTGGGCAAACATATGCTGACTCTCACTGTCCAAAATCAATTCTCTTCTCAGAAGGGAAAAAAAAAAATCATAACCAAAAGGACTTGAAAATAAACTATTACATGAGATAATCGCAAGCAGAAAAACTGGTTCCTAAATAAACAGTTAATGTTCTGTGCCTCAAACCCAATGCCAACAGGGATCAGCTCTCGTGCTGAAGCATGTGCATGGGAGCTCCCCCAAGGAAAGACATGAACTGGAACCAGCGAGCTCGATCAGTAGGGGAAGCTCCTGGCACCAGGCCTAATGACCTGCATTTGGTCCCCGGAGACAGAACTCAGACAAGGTGTTCTCTGACTGCCACACTTGCTCCCTGGCTGGCATGCATTCGCATGTGCACATGCATGGGCCCCCACACACTAGACAAACAAACAAACAGTTTGTTTAAAAGAAATGACTTGTGAGTTTATCCTCCACCCCAATAGTGCAAGGAAATAGTTCCAGTAAAGAGGCAAGCGTGTGATGAAATGTGTTTACCTTGTCACCCTAATAAGGAGTTGTACTATGTTGTTTGCAGGACGCACCACCAACAAGGTCTGTGTCTTCAGGCCAGGCTTATTAATGGAAGCCAAGTTTCAAAGACTATTTCAATCATTACAAATGACAAGAGAAACGCATATCCATGACACACACTTCATCGGGGAAGTAAAAGAAAGCTGTTTAGAACTGCTGATAGCTAATCTCTCGTCATCTGTCAACTCAGACTGAGAGGGATCACACCTATGTATGTGTCCCAGAAGGCGTTTTCAGGATCCTCTGGATCATGAGGGATCTATCTGGTGAATACACTGACAGATTCAAATTCTGAATAGACTACTGCGGAGGAGAAGCCTCATTGGAGGCGAGGACATGTGCCTTTGAAGGATGGACCTTGACCTTGGCTTCTTCCTGTTCCTCCTATTTCTTCCCATCTCCATGAGGTGACTGACTTTCCTCTGCCATGCTCTTCCTCCATGATGCTCCTGCCTCTCCACAGGCCTAAAAGCAATGGGCCATTTGACCCTGAACTGAAACCAGGCCCAAAATTAATCCTTGCTCTTTATGGTGATTTTCTCAGATATGTTGTCATGACAACCAAAGTGTGACTAATACAGAACCCATTATATGACAGAGCCTCTTGCCCCTGCAAGGGACCAAGCGCTGATGAAATATAGGGGTGAGTGTTGCTCCGAGGTAAACAGACTGTAAGAAGGAGAAAATGCCCTTCGTGGAGGGATGCAGTTAGAGGAAAGGGCCTGAGCTTATAAAAAGCATATGATCAATGGCACTGTAAGGAAGAGAAAGGCGGTGTGGGGGGAGGGGGATACTGGGGAGGTGGGGGGGGGACAATATCCTTTCAGATTCAGCCCACAAAATACTCTCAGAAAATACTTACATTACTTGTTCAAAATGTGATTATCCCATGCTTACAATCCTAGGATGCAGAATTACAAGTTTGAAGCCAGACTGGGTTACATAGTTAGACCCTGTCTCAAGATTATTTTTAAGTTTCCATTTAAAAACATGTTCCATAATCCCATTTAGCATTATATGCTGTATAATTTCTCTAAAATTATAAGTATCCACGTGGGAAAATACTATTGTGCAAACACATTACAACTGACATCTGTCTAAGATGATAATGAAGGTGGGGGATTTAGGACCACACACACACACACACACACACACACACACACACACACACACACACGGTCTCTTGCCGGTGGTCTGCGTCTAGCTGTGGATTTAAATTTCCGAGGACAGGGACCAGTTCAAACTCATCTTATGTCAGTGGATTGGAATGAACTCCTCCTAATGAACTAGGTCCTGGTCATACGACCATGAACAAAACAGGAGCTCCCAGCACGGAGCTTGCATTCCACAGGTGGAGAGACCCACAAAATTCAGCAATCAAAACAATGATGTTTAAGTGCCAGAAAGAAAACGAACACCGGACACAGAAGTGGAAAAACTCAGGGGCCAGCCTTCAGCTGGAGGTTCACTGGAACCCGGTCTGAGGAAGTGACATCTGCCATGTAAGCGGGAAACAACCAAAGGGATGGGGAGCTAAGCCGGCAAAAAGTAGGAAGCGTGCAAAGGCTTCGAAATCATCTAAAATCTGGACTTGTTTTGAACAGGGCAGCCGATCTGCACATCGGCACTGGGGAATATCCAGAGGAATGAGATTCGATGACAGGGCTCGGTCAGCCAAGACATACCACAAAAACCATGCACAGGTCCTGAGTTCAGAGCGGGCCCGGCTTGTGTTTCCAAAGGACCACTCCTTATAGCTGCATGGAAGAATGAGATGGAAGGGTAAGACCTGAGCAGGAACAATGGCAAAGACATCATCTTAGCAGAAGATCCCAGCTGTTACATCACATCGGAGGTAATGGTGACTAGAGAGATGTGAGCACACTAAAAATAATTTCGGGGGGCAGGTGGAGATGGCTCAGTTGGTAAAGTGCCTCCCATGAAAGCATGAGAGCCTGAGTCCAATCCTGAGCACCCATGTAAAAAAGCTAGGCACAGCGGCATGTGCCTGTAATCCAGATGGGGGGGGGGGGCAGCGGGCGACAGGAAAATCCTTGAGGTTTGGGGCCAGCCCGTCTACCTATAGTGGTGAGCTGTAGGTTCAGTGAGAGAACCTAACTTAAAAAAAAAAAAAAAAAAGTTAAATGAAGGGGCTGTAGAGATGGCTCAGCAGTTAAAAATCGCATGTTGCTCTTGCAGAGGACCTGGGTTCAGTTCCTAACCCCCACATTGTGGCTCACATCCACCTGTAACTCCAGTTCCAAGGGATCCTATGCCCTTGTCTGACCTCTGAGGACACTAGGCATGCACGGGGTACATATACACACATTCAAGCAAAACACTCGTGCACGTAAAAAATAAAAAACAAAATAAATAAAATTAAAGAAAATAAAGTGGAGGGTGATTGAAGAAGACACTGGAAGTCAACCTCAAGTCACCATGTGCACAAGCATTTGAGTCTAAGTTTTCACATCTATAAGATGGGGAATCTTTAATGTCTATTCTTTTACAAGCTTGTCCAAGAGCAAAAGTCAGCAAACTTTTTCTGTAAAGAGACAGGAGGATAGCAAGTTTAGGCTTCTGTCATAAATGCTTCCCTAGATTAAGGTGGGTTTAAGAACTGGGGGGGTGTATCTCAAGTTGGTAGAGAACTTGCCTAGCATGCTTGAAGCCCTGGGTTCGATCCCCACTGGTGGCTCACACCTATAATCCCAGCACTTGGGAGGTAAAGGCCGGAAGCTCAAGAGTTAAAAGTGAGAAGGAAGTCAGCTTAGGCTACATGATAGATACCCTGTCTCAAAAAAAAAAAAAAAAAAAAAAAAAAAAAAAAAAAAAAAAAAAACAAGACAAGGATGCACCTAATTTTGTCACCTTTACACTGTTTATTAAAATTAACAATTACGAATTTATATCTGTACCATAGTTTCCAACAGAACCAGTATATGTCAATTATTTTCCAAATTTCCTAATCAAATAGAAACTTTGTTGACAATTTTTATTTCTATAACTAATAATGCATTTCATTATCTCAACAGAAAACAATTAAATTTGTCAAATGCCCTTAATCTAAATGACTAATTTCACTCTAAAAAGGTTAGGCTCTTTGGTGGCTGCTAAAACATAAGAGACAGTGCTCACATATAGAAGACATTGCCACCTTTGCTTACTATTTTACAATTACTGATAGAAACTAGAGACAGAGCTGACCCTATATCCTGACAGAACTCAGACAAGAGTTGTGAAAAGTTAAACAGGTGTTCAAGCTCACCACCACCACTGTATGTAGGCCAAGAGGGCTTTACAAAACTATCAAAGCCAAAATAAAATCTCCATCCAGCCAGGCATGGTCTGAGCCAGTGACACCTGCCTTTAATCCTGAAGACAGAGGCAGGAGGATCTCTGAGTTTGAGGCCAGGCTGGTCTACATAATGGGTTCTAGGACAGCCAGGGCTATGTAAAGAAACATATAAACCTGTGTCCCACAACAAATAAAAACCTCTATCCAGGAAATAGACAGATGGCTCAGCGGTTAAGAAACACTGACTGCTCTTCCAGAAGACCCAGGTTTGATTCCCAGCACCCTCAGTGGCTGCTCACAACCATTTGTAACTCCACTTCTAGGGATCCAATGCCCTCTTCTGGCCACCGCAGGTACTGCACATGTGGCACACATGAATATTCAGGTAAATCACCCATACATATAAAATTTAAAAGACATCTCTACCCAAACGGTTACCCCTCTGGAAGGAGCTAGCTAAGGACTGCATAGAGGATATTCTCTCAGATGAAAGAAGACCAACAGCATCCACTAGAAAGAAATCCAATCCAACTACAGTAGGCAGGACACGAAGGGCAGGAAGCAGGCACTGAACAGAAGCAGCAGGGTTAGGATTCGGGATACCCAACAGAGTGATGAGGTGTCCCAACCCACATCCTAAAGAGTACATCTGGGAAGAACCAATGTCCAAAGAGCCAAGGAGGAAGGCCATCATTTTAAGTTAGGTAAACTCAGCAGCCCAGGCTGACCTAGAACTCACCATGCAGCCCAGGTTGGCATCAAACATGCCACAATCCTCCTGCCTCACTCCAAGTGCTGGATTAAATATGTGAGCTATCATGACTGGCTCATTTATGGTTTTAAAATAGTTCATATTTGTATGGTAAACGTTATGATTCAATTAAAAAGTATCCGGAGGCTTTGTTTTGGCTATTCTTAAATACATATCCTAATGCTTTTCTTTCCTAAAGTAATGTTATGAAGGTTACAAAGTGTCTCAAGATCTAGCCTTAGAAACTAAATAAGAGACACATCAGAGTTCAACTCTTATACCATAAGATCTGGATCTAGCTCAGTGGTGGAACACTTACCTAGCATGCACAAGGCCCTCTGTTCAATCCCCACCACCATAAAATAATCACCCTAAGTCACACAGATGTCTGAGTTCCCATTAGCAGAAAAATACATCCAGGCACAGTGGTGCACACCTATGTACCAGCTACTCAGGAAGCTAAGACAGGAGAGCCACTTGAGCCCAGGAGTTCAAAACCTATATTGGACATTGTAGAGGGACACCATCTCTTCAAAAAAATGTAAGTATATATCGACATAAATACACCCAAGCATAAATATGAAAGTGCTTAGATAAATAATAGTGTGTAGTGGGTAGCTGTTCCAGCTTTGACCTGGAAATACCACCCACTTTGAGGCTTCGGTAACTGTCACACCTACAAGGCGGAGCCAAGAGAGGACCCTGAAGACCTGAGATCCGGATGGGGGAACTCTCTTGGTTCCTGGACACTGGATATAGACGGAGCAGAGTTCTCCAGAGAACACCACTGGACTGTGCTTCGCCTTTCCCAGACCCTGTAACCTATCCCTTCACTTGTAAGTTACCCCACAAAATAAACCTCCCTTTTAACTACGTGGAGTTGCCTTAATAATTTCACCAATAATAGTGTGCTCATTACACTTGTAAAAATATTTATGTTGAATAAATGTTTTTACAAATTTAGTGAGCACATTTAACTGAGAAAATTGTAAGATAAGTGAGAAAAAGCAAGAGCATAAAGTAAATCTAACTTCTGGGTGCATTCTAGGGCAGTTTCAAAAGAACCAGAGGAGACGGCCTGGAGTGCAGTCGGCTTCCAGCAATACATGTCTGCGAACCTTTGGAAAATAATTTACCTTTCTATACCTCAGTTTTTCCATCTGTGGAGAAAATACTGATAAATACTTTGCACAGTTACTGTGACATATTAAAATGCATATCTAAGAAAATCAGCAAGAGTCCAATAACTGTTCACTCTGTGTGTGTGTGTGTGTGTGTGTGTGTGTGTGTGTGTGTGTGTGCGCGCAGATGAGCCTGCCCTTGTTCGTGGAAGTGGAATCCAGATGGCAATCCATTATTGCTTTCTACCTTGTCTCATTGTTGTTGTTGTTTGATTGCTTGTTTGGGGGGCAGTTGGTGATTTCAGGTAGGCTGGCGGGACATCTAGGCCCCCTAGCATCTGCCTATCTCTGCCTCCCTAGGCCCCTAGACCGACTCACCATGCTCAGATACTGTCTTAGTTAGGGTTTCTATTGCTGTGAAGAGACTCCATGACTGTGGCAACTCTTAGAAAGGGAAACATTTAACTGAGGTGGTGGCTTACAGTCTCAGATGTTTAGGCCATTATTATCATGGTGGGACATGGCACCTTCTGGTCAGATATGGTGCTGGAAAGGTAGCTGAGAGTTCTCCATCTTGCAAGCAACAGGAAGGGGACTGTCTCACTGGGAGTAGCTTGAGCATAGGAGACCTCACAGCCTACCCCATAGTAACACACTTCCTCCAACAGGGCCACACCTACTCCAACAAGGCCACATCTCCTAATAGTGCTACTCCCTTTGGGGGCCATTTTCTTTCAAACACCACAGGTACCATGTGGATGTGCGGGATTTGAACTCAGGTCTTCCTGCCTTCTCAGCAAGCACTTTACTCACTGAGCCATCCCCTGCCCATCATTTATTTTAAGGAAATAACTTAAAGGTCGATGAAGGTGGTTGATACGCCTGCATGGTATGCATACCACATTAGAAACCTGAGGTAAAGAGCCAGGGGCATCTTTAGTTTGCAAGACCAATCAGCTATCAAACTTGTATTAATACTTTATACAAGCCATATTCCTAGCAAATTATGCTGAACATAATATTAAAATGCATCCTAACTTACTTAACCACGAGGTGGTAGAGCACGCCTTTAATCCCAGAACTCGGGATGCAGAGGCAGGCTGATCTCTGTGAGTTCATTGTCAGCTGGGTCTACAGAATGAGTTTCAGGGCAGCCAGGACTAAACAGAGAAGCCCTGTCTCAGGGAAGAAAAATGCATCCTAACTGATCTGTCATTCATCTTACAATGGGGTACATGGACCTTAATGAAATGGCACTCTAAAGAAATCACCCAATTTTTTTCCTTTTTAAATTTTATCGATATTGTCTTTAATTATATGTCTATGCAGAGATATGTATGTGCACATGAATTCAGATAGGGGCCAGGAGTGTTAACTCCCTTGAGATGAGAGTTACAGGTAGTTGAGAGCTGCTTAATGTGGGTATTGGGAACTGAACTCTGGCTCTCTAGAAAAGCAGTGTATGCTCTCACCACTGGGCCCATGTCTCAAGCCCAACCCAATTTTTTTAATAAGATAAGATCACCTTAAAATAGAGGGAAAGGAAGAGTAAGTGGGTAAAGAAAAGGAATAAACATAATATTTGCAACAATTTTCCAGACTGTCCATCATCTTACCAAATTGCACAACCCTGTTTCTCCTGCCTGATTTTCCTCATAACTGATATATAAAACAAGCTGATATGCTTTCTACTTGTATCTTCTGTTTCAGATACAAATAACACATTAGATAATCTAGAAGAAAAAAATCACTGAAGTTACCAGTTTCCTTACCATGCAACTAATTCACTCATTCCACGGTGGAGGAAAAAAAAAGAATTTGAATGAAGTTGTCATGCTGAATGTCATTATTTATCAGGATGCAAACAAGTAACGTCCTTAGTTTTTGTACAGAATCTCATAATTTGACACTGGAATATATCCTTCATGTCACCTGAGCTTCCCCCCCCCCAAAAAAAATATGAAAACTGTTCACCTCCACAACCTAGAGATGAACATAAACTTTTCCATTCAGCACACCCATGGACCTAAAAATAACTGGCTAGGGAAGAAACCACTAAGATAGAAGATTAAGTTCCTGTCAAATCCTCTGTAATCAGATGTTACTCCTCATCTTACCTTAAATTTTCACTTCTGGGAAAGACCCTGAAAGTAAGCAGGAGTAAGGAAATGGCCATAGAGCAAACCACATGAACGTGGTTTTAGATCTAGAGCTCCCAATCCTACAGCCTGGGCATCAGCAAGAAGAGGATGAGACACTGAATGGGGAGATGTGTTTAGTATCCCCCTAGATGATGCAGACATATGTTCCAGCTGGGCAGCCTGTGTTTTCCAGTCATGAGGCTAGTACTGAAGCTGTGGTGTTACAGGTCCCAATCATAAGGCTGGTGTGAGAAGTTCTGTGCACAGATGTTTGTCTTTCCTCCAGATATGGCACTTCTTCGATGGAGTTAAGCCGCGTTAATATCCACCGCAGGCCAGCAGGAGAAGTGTACTAGTTGGGGTTACTATTGCTGTGATAAAAGACCATGACCAAAAACAAATTGGGAGGAAAGGGTTTATTTGACTTACACATCCATATCATTGTCCATCATTGCAGGAAGTCAGGACAGGAACTCCAAACAGGACAGGAATCTGGAGGCAGGAGTTGATGCAGAGGCCATGGAGGGGTGTTGATTACTGGGTTTGCTCCCCATGGCTTGCTTATAGAACCCAGGACCACCAGCCCAGGGTTGGCACCAGCCTAGGAATGGCCCCACCCATAAGGGTTAGGCCCACCCCATCTATCATTAAGTCAGAAAAATGATCTACAGGCTTGCCTACAGCACAATCTTATGGTGGCATTTTCTCAATCAAGATTCTCTTCTCTCAGATGACTCTAGATGATATCAAGTTGAAGAAAAAAAAAACAAAAAACCCAAGCCAGCACAAGGAGGAGACAGAAAGTGCATACAGCAAACAAGAAAAACATCACTGGGCTTGAGGATGCAGCTCAATGGTAGAGTGCTTGCCTAGCAAGTATCAGGGACTGAGTTCAATCCCCAGCGCATGCACAAGAGCACACACACACACACATACACACACACACACACACACACACACACATACACAGATGGAGAGGGAGAGGGAGAGGGAGAGGGAGAGGGAGAGGGAGAGGGAGAGGGAGAGGGAGAGGGAGAGAGAGAGAGAGAGAGAGAGAGAACAGAGGAAAGAAGTGAAAACTTCCACGTTATATTTCTGTGGTTCTCTATCTAGGATATTCCCACCAACTACAGAGACTTGAGAAGGACCCTGTTGAAATATACTGACAAGTGAACTTAAAATCAGGTTCCGTGAGTAAACCCCAGATAACATTTTTAAGAATTTTAAGAAAAAAAAGCAAAGTGACAGATTCTATGAAGGAAGACTAAAGAGGAATTAGCATTAAATTATTTTTCTTTGTTCTAAGAACATAATTTGCAAAACTTCTTTAAGTCATTCTTGCAAAGTTCAAGAAATATATACTTAAACATAACCAATAAAAAGTATAACTCCTATGATTTGTTTTAAATGGTCACTCTATAATTATAAAATACGAGGCTTGGTGAGCTGGTTCAGTGGGTTAAAAAAAAACTGGCTAAGCAAATCTGAAGACCAGACACACACACACACACACACACACACACACACACCACACCACACACCACACCACACACCACACACCACACACCACACACAAAACCACACCAATAATAATTTTTTTTTCTACTTTTAAAACAGGGTCTCTGCATAGCCCTGGCAGTCCTGGAACTCACTATGAAGAATAGAGAGGCCTTGAACTCACAGAGATCTGCCTGCCTCTACCTCCTAAGTGCTAGGAGTAAAGGTTTGTACCACAACATACAACTAATAAAATGTTTTTATTAGTCAGGCAGTGGTGGCGCACTTGTTGAATCCCAGCACTCGGGAGGCAGAGGCAGGCAGATCTCTGTGAGTTCGAGGCCAGCCTGAGCTACAGAGTGAGTTCCAAGACAGGCTCCAAAGCTACACAGAGAAACCCTGCCTCAAAAAACCAAAATAATGATGATGATGATGATAATAATAATAATAATAATAATAATAAGTTTAAGGAAATGTAAGCATGTCATCAGTCACAATGAAGTGCTCCAACCTTTAATCTCTTTGTCAAAACATTTTTAAAGAAGCCAGGCCCTAGTGGTGCACACCTATAACCCTAGCTTCCAGGAGACAGAGGCAGGGGGATCTCTATGAGTTTGAAGCCTGCCCGGTCTGCACAGAGAGCTCCAGGCAAACCAGAGCTACATAGTAAAACCATGTCTCAAAAAAAATTTAAATTAACTTTTAAAAAACTTTGATTGGAGCTGAAGATACTGCTCAACAGTTAAGAGCACTGGCTGCTCCGGCAGAAGGACCCAGTTTCACTTCCCATTATCCACACGGAGGCTCAAAGCCATGTGTGACTCCTCCTCCAGGGGTCCCAGTGGCCTCTTCTGGCCTCTGTAAGCACTAGACATGTAAGTGGCACACATACACACATGCAGGCAAAACATCCATACACATGAAATAAAAAAACTAAATTAAAATATTTTTATTTTAATTACGTATGTGGAAGGGGGATGGTATGTCATGTGACCACAGGTGCTGGCATATGCCAGAAGAAAGTTTTAGGTTCCTTCCCCATAGCTCGAGTTACAGGCTGTTGTGAGCCGCCTAGAGTAGCGTGGGACGGGAACACCGGCCCTTATCAGGAGCAGTACATGTTTTTTAATTTTTTTTCAGACGAGATCTCACCATGTAACGCTGGCTGTCCTAGAACTCACCATGTAGACCAAACTGGCCTCGAACTCACAGAAGGCCACATTCCTTTGCTTCCCAAGTGCTGAATGAGATTAAAGTTACCTACCACTACGCCTGGCCCAGCAGTCCACTTAGCCATCTCTTCAGCCCCAGCATCTACAGTCTCTAATTCTTACAAACACCGACTGCTTTAATTATTTAAATGTATATAACATTAAAACTTTTTTTTTTTGAGACAAGTTTCATATAGTCTAGACTGGCCTTGAATTCGATTTGTAGCTGAGGATAACCTTGAACTTCTGATCCTATCTCCACATCCCAAGTGCTAAAACCTGCTAGGTTTGTGCCACTACACTGTCTCTGTGGCTCTGGGAAGGAGCTCAGGGCTTCATGCATGCTAAGTAAGTATTCTACCAACTGAACCACACGCCCAGCCTCAAACCTCCTTTTGATTGGAGAAACTGAGGTAATGTTATACACATACAATCCCTTTTTAAAAGGAAGTAAATTAAGCATTTGCTGATTAGTGACCTATCCCAGCTTCTAAGAGTCAGGTATCCCATAACCCAATTCATGCCAATGGGATTTGTAAAGAGTTTCCTCCGGTAGGTCCTTTTCTGGTTCAAGTACCAAGCTGAGCTGAAATGCACTAAAGATGACACTCCTTCCACATCACACTCCACAGGCTTGCACAGATGGGGACCACTGGACACACGGGACACACACTTAACCTCCTCTTCACCTCTCTTTGCACCTGAAAGGCCTGTGCACACCAAGCCTTTCCAGCTGAGTGCTTCTCCTGACACACATCCTTAACTCTAACTCAGGAAGAGGTGTGAACCCAGAGGGCCTATCACCATGGGAACTCCCCACAACAGACCCAAGCTATCAGCTTAGCACTCCCATCTCTGAGATCACATGGAGAGCCACCCTCAGAAAAGACATGTGAGAGGATCTTCTGTTAAACATTAAGCCTTTCTGTTAGACAAGCCTCCACATCGGTGGCCCAACGTGAATACAAACTCTATCGTTTGCTGCCATGGATGTGAAACCCAGTCAGCCCTACCCAAGCCAGGTGTATGAC